>NW_017731900.1:1015192-1021771 GCF_001890085.2 Hipposideros armiger | reverse complement strand
TACATTCAGTAGTGTTCGTGACCTTCATCAAGGCCTTATTTCCTGCTGTAAGCCTTCCGTGTTCTCTGGGCACTTAGATTCCCGCCCTGCTGTCCTTGATCCACCAGCCTGGCCTGGGTGCTTCCAGGACACTTGTGTCTGAGTGCATAGGCATCATAGTAACAGTAATAAAAGCAGCAAACACTCAGGTAGCATTTCTGTGTGCCAGGTAACCGGATGAAATCTTCTTGTCCTGGCAACAACCTGACAAGGTGGTTGCTTGTTATACCCATTTCAGAGGGGAGACTGAAGAACAGAGGGTTAAGCGAGTTCCCCTGGTTACAGGGAGCCTGGTGAGTGGCAGAGCCCAGATGGAACAGATGGTCTGGCTCCAGTTCGTGCCCCTCACTGGTAGGCTGCACCCCTTTCCAGGGACACGAGGCCTGCTGCACTGCTCCCCCTGCCACCCCGACTCCCTGAAATGCCCATAATAGCACCCTTGGCCCTTTGTCCCTAGCAGGGGTGGTGGCACATCCTGGTCATGCTGCCTGGGCTGGGGAAACATGGCCCCAAGCAGTGTACTTCTCAGCAAGTGACTGCTCAGGGCCCTGTTTCCAAATTCAAGGGGCATCTTTGCCACAGCCTTTCTCTGTCTGAGGTGCCCAGACACGGTGTTCTCAGATCACAGCCTAAGGAGAGGCTTCACCGAAGCCTCCATTTCAGTGGACCTCTGGCCGTTTTGACTGGCCTTCACCTCTCCCTGCCCTTAGTCTTGTGGGGAATGTCCTCCATTTGTGAGAGAGCAGACCATGATACTCACAGTCCCTCCATTAGTGACTGTCCTTCTTTAGCCCAAAGTTTAGGAGTTTGATGAGTGGGGGGTTTCTTCCCTTTACCCATGCCCAGCCCCATCCCGGTGCCATTGCCCAGTCCTGCCCCCGGGACCACAGTTGGAAAAGGAAGAGAGGCTGGGGGCCCCCCTGACCTGGACGGCCTGGGCCCCGCAGAGGGAGCAGAGCTGCATAGAAGAGGTCACAGTACACAGAGCAGAATTTGGGTCAGGAGGACCCGAGCAGCCACTGTAGCTCTTAGGGCCTCCGTCTCCTGGTCCGTAAACCTGCAGGGCTAGAGGGGGAGGTGATTCAAGCCGTCTGTGCCCTGTGGCCTCGTACTACGCAATCCCCATCTCCCAAACTTGGAGCCTATTCTGTGGCCCATTTGGGAGCTGCCTTCAGGCTCCCTAAACTAGGATGTGCTGTTTTGGACATTTCCACCTGTGAGAGGGATGTGTGTTTAAAGCTCAAATGGGGAGGGTGCCCTTTGTAATTTGCGGGTGTTTCCTTTTCCTGTGTCAGACACTGTGACTAAGCCTCAGGCTGCCTGGACACCTGGATGGGGCTTAGTGAAGGCCACCCCCACCATGGTGTGACAGGGTGACNGGGAACAGACAAGTTGCTGTTGTTTTGTTCTTCAGTCTAGTTGTGGAGGACGTTGCTTCACTGGCCCATGTTGGTATTATCATTGCGCTCTTCCCGGGTGAGGCAATCGCTTGCCCGCCATTGGACAGCCACTCACGGCGGCTCTTGGCAGCTCATGCCGGCTGCTGGCCACTCACGTTGGCTACCAGCCACTCACGGTAGCTCACAGCAGCCCACTGCAGCAGGGGCTGCAGCCTACGCTGTCGCTGGTGACTCATGGCAGGCCAGCTCCAGGTCAAGTTGTTGTTCACCATCTTAGCTATAGAGGGCGCAGTGTCACTGGCCCTCATGTGGGATCCAATCCGGGGCCCTGCTGCTCAGAGCTGGCGTCCCAAGCCAACTGTTAACCAATGTGCCACTCGGCTGGCCCTAACATCCCATAAATGTTGAAGCTCCCCAAGATGTTGTTGACCGTTGGAGGTCCCCCACCCCCGGCCTCTAGGAGTGCCCAGGAGCCCCCAGTGTGGCTATACTCACAGACGGCACCTGCCACCAGGTTGTAGGTCTGGGCTCCACCCCATGCCGGCAGGTTGTGCCGGAGGGGCTGCCGGGTGTGGGCTGATCTGAGCAGGAACTGTCTTGGTAACTTTGAATGCACTGGAATTCCCGCCGACTGTGGTGTTCGTGCTGGGCTTGTATCTGAGGACCACCTGTGCTTGTCCCTCTTGTTGTGCCCCTCAGGGAGTGTGTGGGGACCCATAATGGTATTCCCTGGGCTGTGCTCTGCTCCAGCAAGCTCCCCGTTTTGATTTCCTGTGTGATTTTATTTTCTTTTTCTCTCGTTCCACCAGGTCTGTTTGTGTCCCTCCTGCTCCCACCCTCCCCGCCCCGGGCCAGCGGCATTGTCCACACTGGCGGACAGCTGGGGGCCTTGGAGGGTGGGGTCCCTGGTGGAGGGCGGAGGGTGCAAGGGCTTGCCTGGGCTTGAACCCAGCACCTCCCTGCAGTTCCCGCAAAGCATGTCCAGCATGGAAGGGTCAGTGTGTGAGCATACACAGATGGCAGCACCCAGGGCCTGGACTCCTTTGGACCTGCTCACTGCTGCCGAGTGCCAGTCTCTGCCCCCAACACCTCTGGGTACCATAGGGAGGGTGGAGCCCACAGCACAGTGGAGAAGTTGACCCAAAATGGGAGAGACCACTGTGACAAGTGTCCAAGGAACCAGGTCAGCTTGCAAAGGGACCTGATGCAGATGTCTGTCCCCCTTCTCCAGCTGCTTCTGCCGAGGACCCCGTAGCCTTTCCTCGTGTGTCCCCCTGTCCTGTGGATGGTGACTTCATGAGGGAGAGGCCACAGCAGACTTCTGTGCCTCACCCTCCCTGATGGTCTGTGGTGGGCCTTGGGTTGTGAGCCCTCGCAGAAGGCATCTGCAGAAAGGGCAAGTGATTGGGCTTCTGAGGTATTCCTGTTTCAGGAGAGGGAGCCGGGGGCCAGAAAGGGCAAGTGACTTGCCCAGAGACTCCCAGTTTAGCCAGGACCGGGGCTGGTTCCCAAGCCCAGGCTCCCAGCCTTCCTTTCACCGTGAGGTGCTCCTTCCCGCTACGCTGAGCACAGAGCGGATGAGGGGAGGGCACTGTAGTTGCAGTGTGGAGGGGGTGACAGTGCAGGGGCAGCTCCCACCTCCTGTACACTCCGGGCACCCTGTGACAGCTGCATCAGGAGGCCTGTAGTGTGGGCAGTGGCCTTACCTGGGCCGGGCAGTGCCGCCCCTGGAGCCTTGGTGAATCTTGGGGCTGCTGGTGACACCTAGCTACTGCAGGCTGGCCCCCCTCACTCCTGGCCGCTGACTGTCCCACCTGCCCTGTGTTCGTCCACTCCTTCATCTGTTTGTCTGAGGTCCGTGCACTAGCTCCCATGTACACAGAGAGCCGAGTGCTTTTTGTACTCCCCTCGAGTTCCGCCACCCTGGGGACAGCGGGGCGTGGAGTTTACATGTTTCTCAGAAGCTGGAAGTGACCGTTTTGTTAAATGCTTGCCCCAGGTCACATAGCATTACAAAACTGATGTGGCCCTTGAGGTATCTTGACTTTCCGCTTCACCGGGGAGTGGAATGAAAAAAATGTTTAAGAGTTAATACATGTGATTGGGGAAAGATACAGTCACTGTTGGAAGTTTTCAGAACTTGTGTTTGAGGCTAATACATGTTACATCGTTTCACACTATGAAGGTGTGTAACTTAACCTGTGGCTTCAAAGATTACAAAAGGGTGTAGAGAGAAAAACAAGGGCTCCTGGCTTGTCTTCCAGCACCCCCTGCAAACCCACCCCCTCACCCCCATATGCAGCCGGTGGGCCCTGCACGTTATGTTGTGTATCCTTCTGGAGGCCATCTGTCTGTCATGTGCAGACACATATGTTTCCATGGGTTCATGCTCTCTTCCTTCTGACATGTGCAGGAGTTTAACCAGGCCTGTTGGGAAAGCCATATACTCAGTGTTACGACATCACATGTGGTTGTTGTTTCAGAAAGCCAGTATCCCCTTTTGTGTGAACAGTTTGTAATATCACCTTGTTGGCCTCACGTTCAGGGTGCTGCTTGGTAGGTGGTGTCCACGGCGCGGCAGTGACAGCTGCCTCCCAGCCTCCTGGGTGCTTGGTGATGTCTGTGGCAGGTTGTGTGTTTTACAGCAGGAGTCCTACATGAAGGGATGGCCTCTGAAGTAGTTGCAGCCGGAGGCTTGCTTTGTTGAGTGTGTTTTCTGTGGTGTGGAAATAAATTACTTAGACACAAAAGTGCTCTGAAGAGCCCTGGGTGAGATGAGCTTTGCCTGGTACGGTCTGACCCTTCATTCCACAGACGTCATGTGGAGAGCCAGGTGGAGAAGGGGTCTGCCCAGGGTCTCCTGGCTGGTGAGTGACAGACAAGACACAAACCAGGCTCCTGACCCAGGCCTTGCCCTTCTCATTTATTTTGAGGTCCCTGGGAGGCTGTGGACTCATTTCTGCCAACTGCCATCTCCCTGACAGGCTGCCGTCACCCCATCAGGCTGCCATCACCCCGTCAGGCTGCCATCACCCCGTCAGGCTGCTGTCTCCCCGACAAGCTGCCCTCTCCCCGACAGGCCACCATTACCCCGACAGGCCACCGTCACCCCGACAGGCTGCCTTGTCCCGGACAGGCTGTCATCACCCCGTCAGGCCATCATCACCCCGACAGGCTGTCATCCCTGACAGGCTGCCCTCTCCCCGACAGGACGCCATCACCCCGACAGGCTGCCATCACCCCGACAGGCCGCCGACTCCCTGACAGGCTGCCGTCACCCCGACAGGCCGCCGTCACCCCGACAGTTTGCAGCCCTTCTTTGCACACTGCCATCAGCATCAGCCTGAGAGAGGTGCAGGGGAATTCATTTCATTATTTTATAGTCATGTCTTTAAAAAATCTATTTCATTGATAAAAAGCATTTCTGTGTAATTTTTCTTTTGTACCAAACCCATGTGGGGCATTGCGGATACAAAATTTATGTTTTTCTATCATTTAATTGTTTCCTAAAGGCTTGGCTCCTTCACTGGATTGCCTCGTGCTCAGCGCTGAAGGGCACAGATGAAGATGGCTCAGCCCCTCCCTTAAAGAGCTCAGGGGAGACGAGGATTTGCCGTGTGTTAAAGGGCTTCTCTTTATGGCTGTGGAGAGGGCTGTCTTGAAGAGCAGAGGGTATTTATCGTATTTCTTCCCGGGAGAAGCTTCACAGAGGAATTGCTATTTAAACTGGTTGTGAAGCATGAGTAGGAATTGTCAAGCCCTAGGGCAAGGACATGGACGGGAAGGGCATTCCAGGTGAGGGGACAGCCTGAGCCAGGTCCTGGAGAGCAGCAGCCTGGGGCATGGTACTTAGGAAGCCTGGGAGGGTGGTGGGCCATGCTGGTGACGGACATCGCACCACATGCTGTCTGTGCCGAGAAAACCATGGAGGGATGGCAGCCAGGGAGTTCCAGGTCCCGGAGCGCCTTCTACAGCCCCATGGGCTGCTTCAAGTTCCGAAGTCGCCTGTCTCCCCCAGCTATTTAAAGTTAACTCCTGACCAACTGGGATGAGAGGTGGGCTAGGAGAGGGAGGCCAGGCCTTGGATGAAGCAAACCGTGGGCAACACAAAGGAGCCCCGTGTGCTACAGAATGAGTTTAATCGGGCTGAAATCACATGTAAAATGTAGCAGCATGTTGGACTTTTACAGATACATTGTTTTTATACTTTAAGCATCAATGTTACATTACATGACCAAAAATGGTCTTAACGGCCTGTCCTTGGCTGTCGCGGATGGGCTGTGTGGGCAGGGGTAGAACGCCAAGCCCACTGCCTCCTTCCTGGTTTCCTTCCCTGGGAGGGGCCAAGGAAGGAGGGGAGCAGCATGCCCTTGCGGGAAGGACAGCCCTCAGTGGGGGACCCCGTGTGTCCCCCTTCGTTGCCAGTATTTCCAATTCAGTATGGAGTGCGGTTATAATGCTTTATTTTTTCCCACAGATGTACTGTCTTCTCATTATTGACCAAGGCTAATCCACAAATGTTTAATCTGCTCACAGGTAGTCAAGAATTGACGGCAGAATCTTACTAAAATTAACTACAAATTTCCTTGTGGTGACGAGCCTTTTTTGCAGTGAGGTTTTGCCCATGTTTCTCTCCTTAATATAATGAGTGAGATTTGCCACCTGAAAATTTTTTTAATATCAAAACTCTTTAAAGAATTTAATTGGAATGGGCGCACAGGATAATGAAGATTCACACGGTAGAAACATCTAAAAAAATGTGAGTCTCAGTAGTTCCTAGAATATGAATTTTGCTTACTCAGTGCTAGGTAACCCCAGGTTTTGGGTCAGGGATGCTAGGACACACGTACCAGTGCTAAGTGCACGGAGTTAAAAGGTTCTGCATAAACCATCGCCCGACAGGACTCGCAGTCTAAACACAGTGCCACCCAAGTGGACATGCCCCACCCTCAGGAGGGTTCATGCCTAGGAGCTCCTCAGAGCAGGGACACTGTTCAGCTGGGCCAGACCCTGTGCTCTGGGGATGAGCCCCCTCCTCCCCACTCCTCCCCACTTCCCCATCTCAGATGTCTAGTCTCCAACCTTGGAGTCAGGGTGGCTCTCCCCCTGGCCCAGCTTTTGGTATGTTTGTGGGGAGTCG
>NW_017731900.1:1011354-1012687 GCF_001890085.2 Hipposideros armiger | reverse complement strand
TGCTAACAGACCGTCCCAGCCATAACCACAGCTGCACAGGGTCCTTATTACTTTGTAAGTCCATGACTGCTTAAGAGCTGAAGAGACGGCCACATGTTACTTCTTTTTGGGACATATTTTAGATTAAAGTTTAAAAATACAAGTGTCTGAAGATGTTGATCCAGTCTTTAAAATATGATAATTGTACAGCCTGGCAACAGCAGGAAGTCCGTCTATGATCTAACATGCAAGTGAAGATGCAGGATGCTATAGCTTTGTACCCGCTGACCTTATCTGTGTAAAACATGCAAATAAGAAGAACTGACTTCATTTAAGGTGTGATTATGAGTGGGGCTCCCCCCTTTATTTTCTGAACTTGTAGTAAAGGAACTGTGGGTACTTTTTCTTTTTAAAATGTCTGTGCTTGCTGTCCTTGGCTGACTGTAGCGTCAGATTCCTTGAAAGCCCCAAGGTGGGTGCTGGGGTGACTTGCCTTCTGGGCAACCTGTGTGTCTGGTTGTCCCCCTCCCCTTAGGGCCAGTTGTCAACCAGGGACCAGAGCTCAGCTCTTCAGCTGACAGATTCCTTTATTGATTTCAGAGTATAAGCATCTTATTAATTTGAAAGTATTTTGATTTTTCAGTGAGGCTTTTGGGAACTTCTTCATTCATCATCCTTTGAGTGGTTAATCCAGACATTCGTTGTTACATTAGAGTGCTGTTTCCTCGAGGTAAAGCTGTAACTGAGAAAATGGAAATCTACTGGAAACACGTTGGCTAAAAGAACTAAAACATGCTGTTTGCTAACTACTTAAATGGAACATTTTTCTTCTTCATAAAAATTAAATTTTATTAAGAGTTATGCTCATTAAAATCAGGGGAGGAAGGCTTTCTGGTGAGAAAGTTAAATTAGAAACAGGACTGTTGAAGCATTTGAATCACAACCTTAGTGGGAGGAGACCTGCCACAGCCCACACAGCGGCCCATGGCTGCTGTCCAGGGTCCCTGGCTAGAGGTCGGTCTCCCAATCCCACCCTACCGTGGAAGCCTCCATATCTAGCCTTCTCTTTCTTTTCCTGGAATCTTCATGCGGTACCATAATTGTGTTGACTGACTTATGTTTTTTCCTGGACTCTCACTAATTAGGCCAAATTTTATGGAAATGCACATACATGGCAGGTGCTCTCGTAAGATGGTCTAAGAGTCCAGTGTAACCCTCTGATGCTTTGTGAAACAGCAGGGGTGCTGTGATCCTTCTGGGTGCTAAGAGTCTGGGAAGTTTGATAATCCTCCTCCTGGTCCAGGCCAGCCCCCTCACCCCCACTCCTTTCCTGCTCTTGGTTGTCTTCTGAAAG
>NW_017731900.1:999244-1005949 GCF_001890085.2 Hipposideros armiger | reverse complement strand
ATAAGTTTTATTGGGATTCACTTCTGTAATGGTAATATTAAGAGCTCTGCAGACCTGCTCCTCAGCAAAACAACAGTAATTGGTGAAAATTGCTTTCAGAAAACAATCAGTTAAAACATCAGGATAATTGGATTGTTCTAAGGGTATAGAGCAAATGAAGAAACTCTTATTTCTTGAAGTAGATTGTTCAAGAAAATCTACTAAATCTCAGTAACCACAGCACGAGTCTGTGGCAGTTGCATCATGACCCACTCCTTTTTGCCCAGCTCAGCATGACAGAAGCTCTGTTCTGACTGGGTGTAGCCAAGAAGATGTGGCTCCCTCTTGCCCAAGTTTTCATCAAGAGTTACAGTAGCTCCCTGGGAGGGGCAGGCTGCCAGCATTTCGCATTCCCCTCAAGCTACTTGTTGCAGGTGCTAAATCTCAGGAAAGTATAGCCAGCCCTACTCATAGGGTAGAGAGTCTGCCCCAAGCTGAGAGTTGTCCTCTGGGGCCCAAGTTGTCCTCTGTCACTCCAGTTTGCTCATAGGATGGAAGTTCAATTCCGGAAGAGTCAAGCCAAGAAGATCAAAGGCTACCCCTTCCCTCCCCCCCAACCCCCAGCTCAGTCTTCATAAAGCAGGGATGCCTTTCTGAGAGAAGTGGGCCACTGTCTTTGATCCCACCTCCAGAGCAGTGACTCAGAGTTTTTGCCAAGGAGGAGAGGTAGGCCATAAGAACAGAAGGCTCTGAGGCTCTCTCCAAAGGTACTGAATTTGTTTATAACAGAGTGTGGGGAAGTTTAAACCTAAGGGTGCCTTCAAAAACAATGAGATTTTGGTGGTAAGAGCTAACAAGAGCTGGCATAATAGCTCCATGACAACAACAGTTGAAACTTTGGGTTAGAGACAACCAAGGAAAGAGACAGCTAAGAAGAACCCTCTTGGGGTCAGAACAAGCCTCAAACATCGACCTCAAAAATCATCCCTCTAAAAAAGCCTATGTTTTGGGGTGGCTAGTTAGCTCAGTTGGTTAGAGCGCAGTGCTCATAACATCAAGGTTGCCGGTTTGATCCCCACATGGGCCACTGAGATGCGCCCTCCACGACTAGATAGAAACAACTACTTCACTTGGAGCTGATGGGTTCTGGAAAAATACAGTTTTCCAATTAAAAAAAAAAGCCTGTGTTTAATCAGATCAGGCTGCTCAGCAGTTAATGCCCCAAGACATTGTCAAAAACAGTGGAGCAACCAACCAGCAATTCCTGGAGCCTATCAGCTGGATGTGATATCAGAGGCAGGCAGCATAACAGGGATCAGGGAAGAGAAAAAGTGCCCTGATAAAACCATCGTCATCCCAGGGAGCCTACACACACCTCTGAGGGACAACATCAGAAGCTGCACAACGGGGACAGGGTGGGTGCAGAGGATAGACTCCACTAAATGAGCCTAGCCAATTCACTGAAAAAATAAGCAAACAAAAACAAGCCCTGGCCAAGAGGGAATCAGTATTTAGAGTTGCTTCTGTATGTTATCAAAAAGTCCAGTTTTCAAGAAAAAAGGATAAGGTATGCAAAGAAATAAGAAAGTGTGGTGGGGGAAAAAACAATGCAAACTGCCTGGGAGAGGGCCTAGAAGTTGGGTTTAACAGACAGAAACTTCAGAGTAGTTGTCATAAATACAGTCGACCTTTGAACAACATGGGTTTTAACTGGATGCATGGGTCCACTTATATGTGGATTTTTCTCAGTAAATGCAGTTTGCCCTTTGTATTTGTAGGTCTCGCATCCGTGGATTCAACCAACTACAGATTGAAAACAGTATTTTCACATTCCCAACCATGGTTTTCCAATTCCCAACTGCTGATTGAAAATACCATTATTTATTTTTTTTATGATAGCCATTCTAACTAGTTCCTCAAAAAATTAAGAATAGAATTACCATATGACCCAGCAATCCCTCTCCTGGGTATCTACCCAAAAAATCTAAAAACATTTATTTGTAAAGATATATGTACTCTGATGTTCATTGCAACTTTATTTATGGTGGCCAAGACATGGAAACAACAAAGTATCCTTCAATAGATGATTGGATAAAGACGATGCGGTATATATACACAATGGAATACTATTCTACCATAAGAAAAAATGAAATAGTGCCATTTGTGACAACATGGATGGATCTTGAGATTATTATGCTAAGTGAAATAAATCAGACAGAAAAAGTGGAGAACCATATGATTTCACTGCTATGTGAGATATAAAACTGCAAACAACAAAGGAACAAGACAATCAAGTAAAGAAACAAAATCACATAGACATAGACAATAGTTTAGTGGTTACCAGAGGGTAAGGGGGGAGGGGGTGGTAGACGAGGGTAAATGGGGTCAAATATATGGTGATGGAAGGAGAACTGACTCTGGGTGGTGAACACACAATGTGATATATAGATGATGTGTTACAGAATTGTACANAGCTTTCTTCTTGGCAGAATATGCCCCCATAAGTATGGGTGTGTGACTCGTTTCTGGGAGGGAGATGGTGTGGGGGCATCTGTTTGGTCTGAGTTTTTGTCCTTGGATGACATGATATTTCATGTAGGGTTTCTACACCTCTTCCCACCAAATTCTGACTGCCTTTTCCATCCAGTCTGCACAGAATTATCATCTTCATGGGACCCATGTGCATGTGGAGTGACATAGGCAGTCTAGAAAGGTCCAGGGTGATGGAATTTACCCAGAAGTCCCTGTGACCTCATAAGGGGCGGTGGGGACCGAAGTGGGACCTGTGGTGATGGTGAGAAGTGTTCCCATTCTGGGTGTGTCACCAGGACTTGATGGGTTGGATAAGGGGGAGGGAGGGATTGATGGAGGAAGACTCCATGTTTTTGGCATGATCCTCCTGGGGAGTGGTGATGCTATTTGCTGAGGCGGAGAAGACCAGAGAGGGTACAGGAGGGAACAAAGAGCTGTACTGCCAGTTGAGAGTAGCCTCTTGAAGGGTTGGGTTTTCTGCTGGTTTCCTTTTCCTGACCATGCTCCTTATCACACAGGAATCTCTAAAAAGAAGGAAGATGGTTTCAGAAGCAGTGCCTGGCTTGGGAGAAAGGCGCCCATATGAAGATGAAGGTGCCCATGTGGGAGGCCTGTGTCCATCCATGATGGTTCTCAGTTGGGCCTTGCAGAGATGCCCCAAATCCCTGTGCCCGTGGTGTCACCATTAAACATGGAGGGAAGGCCTGGGGTTTCGGGGAAGGAAGTTTGACACTTCTCTTATGGAGGTATTTATGGTCTGGTTTGGTCCTGACCCCTTTATCATCTCGTGGGATTGTCTTCCTTCCTTTCATTCTGTTTGAAACTAGGACTCCACCTGTCTTTGCCCTAGAATCGCCACTTACTTGTGACAGCAGGGCCTCCTAGTGGACGAGGTGGGTCGGTGGTGACAACTAGGTGAGGGGCCGAGAGGTGTCTGTATGAGGCCAAATGATACTTGGAGGAGAAATATTCGGTCCTGTGGGTGTCAACAGCAGATCACAAAGGGTTTGCTTGCTTTCCATAATTATTATTATACAACATATGGTTTCTTTCTGCTCAGAACAAAATAAAGCAATTTACAGAGATAAACGTTTTAATATTGACTTCTTAATTTTAAAGAAGTTACAGTGGAGAAAGGTAAAGAAGTTGTGTTTCTTTATGATTATGGAGAAAAAAAAATCAAAACCCAAACTGGGTCAGGCAAACAACAGTAGGAACTAGCATTGAGTTCCATCTGTATCTTGGAGACCCAGGTCATCCAAAACTGGTTGTGTTTCCAGCGGGAGTGGGAGGTGGGATTAGTGCACTTGCAAAGGGTTTCACGTTATGGGCAGTAATATAGTCAGATGGTGGAAGTTTTTAAGTTTGGGGTAAGGTCTCTGTTTTTGGCAGCTGCCTCCCTGAAAGCTCCTGGTAGCCCAGTGGCACCTAAGGCAGGAGGGTATTTGAGCAGCCAGCCAGGGGCCCGGGCAGGACGGGGTCTGGGGAGCAGACAGTCAGCCCCAGTGCCTTTCAGCCCTAAGGCCCAGTGGGTGTCCTCTTTTACGCATGCACACACTCTCACGCTGTCATGGATGGTTTGCTTTCCAAGCTCCCTGGCCAGGGAGCAGCAGCATATTTCAGTCGAAAGGAACATTGAAAGCTGATAACCTAATTGCAGCTGAAGAACGTGAAGCTGTTCACGTAGACAGAAAAGGAGCAGCAAGTCAAGTGCATTTCCTAAGACCCAGTGGCCATGTTACCCGGTCGAAGGCACCCGTGCAGTCATGTGCTGAGCTGTGTTCATCTTCTTCCGCTTCCTGCAGTTGGAAAGGGAGCCCAGGGCCGTGACTGGCTGTCGGAGCATGCAGGTCAGGGACAGGACTGATGTGTGTTCTGGGTCCCTGTTCAGAACAGTCTCTAAAGTCAGGGAAGGGTGTAACATATTCTAGAATGGTTTTCTCCTAGTGTGTTTTGCTTTTTAAAAATTGCCACCCAAGTGATATCTCACTGGCCAGAAGCAGCTGTCAGAGATTTTCCGACTGGAACTTTCTCATTGTCTGAAGGCATGGGCCTTATTGATGTGCTGTCCCCAGGGGTCCAGCACATCATGTCCTTCGACATTCATTCCCATCCTCCTTTTATAGTTGGTACCTCACAGGGGTGTGAGGATGGGGATCTGGAGCCCTGTGGTACCAGGGGCCTTGAGGAGATGACCTTTTAGGTGGGTTCACGAAGGTGAACACAGTCACGTCCCAGGGGAGGTCCAGGCACAGGTGCCCATGGGGCTGGTACAGAAAGTATAACCCTTGGGCATCAGTGTGATATCTGCAGGGACCCATGGGGGAGGCAGAGCCCAGTGAGGGCCTCTGCCCAGAATAATAGCCGTTTGCCAAGTACTGACTTTAGGCTTCAAAGGTTATTCACAGATGAGGAGTCTGGGGCTGGAGGGGGTCCAGGGTCTAGTCCAGTTTTCAACTCCTGCATGACAGACCCAGCATTGGAGCCATCCTACCTCCTCACCACTCCCATCAGATGGGGATGGTTGGTGTCTTCATATCCCCAGCCCCCTCCTCAGTTTGGATTGTGGGAATGTTGTCTGTTGCTCTTGGGGGATTGGGCAACACTGTGATTTCCAAGACTGTGCCAGCAAGTGCTTTCTCTCCCACTGGGTAAGCACCACATTTCTTTGGATATTGATTGGCCTTGGCTGAGTGGCCTAGATTGAAATGAGCCCTTTGCTTTAGAGGGGTTTATTTATAAGGGAGGTGCGTGGCTTGTCTGCATATTCTGACCTCCGGATGATCTGGTCTGGTCACACACCTCTCATGCATGGTAACGTTTCCTCACATTTTACTATGACTTGCTAATCAGTATCTACATCTGGGTGACTGTGACTTTTAAAAAATACTGTGTGTTTTGAAAGGCTTTGCTTGGTACCTGCTGGGGACAGTTTCCTCATAGTGTGTAGAATTCATATTCTGCTGGTTAGTGCCAGCTTCCCTAACNTGCCTTTCTCATCATCCTGTGTTTCCCTTTGACCTGAAGCAGGGTGCATCTCAATGGGCTAAGAGAAGGTATGGAAACCATTGATTTGCAGGTGTGCCAGAAGAAGCGAGACCTGGATTAGGAGTTGCCCAGAGGGCCTGCGGTTTGGGGTGGGCAAAGCAGGCCCAGATTACAGAGCTTTTAGGTCACATGGCTGGATTCTTGCAGCCCAGTTGCATTGGAGGAGTCTAGGATTCAAGATCAGCTCTTAGAAGGCTGGTGCATTACAGACAACGCAGCCGCTTCCGGATGTCTGATTGCTCTACTTCTGGTGGCCTCCTCCGGGATGGAACTGCTCTGGGAGAAGTCTGCCGGCCTTGACCTGGAGCCATTGCTCCAGTCACCTCAGCCAACAGCAGGAGATGGGCCAGCGGGAGACAGGAAGCCAACACCAAGCTAGCCCACGGATGTGCACTGATCAGCTCCTGCGGAGGCCAGAGGCAGCTAAGTGCTCTCTGGGGAGAGAAAGTACAGGTTTCCATCCTTGCTCTTAAAAAAAAGTAAGGAAAGGCTAGTTGATTCAGAGCTAAGTTTATTTCTTAATAAAATTTAAAATTTTAGAATAGTTTTAGTTTTATAGAAAAGTTGTAAAGATAGTGCAGAGTTCCTCTATTCTCGCCTTCCCCCGCCTAACCCCCCCAATTTCCCATATTGTTAACATGTTATCCTGGCACACATGGTGCATTATAAACTGAAGTTCATACTTTATTTAGATTTCCTTAGTTTTCTACCTAATGACCTTTTTCTGTCCCAGGGTCCTGTTTAGGATCCCTAAACATTACACTTATTTATTTCCTCAGGGGCCTCTTGGTTGTGAGTTTCAGACTTTCCTTGTTTTTGATGACCTTGACAGTTTTTTATTTTTAATTTTTATAGTTTGTTTTATTTTTATTTTTTAAATTAGTTTTAGGTGTACAAAACAATGCCATAGTTATACTGTTCACCCCTCACAAAGTGACAACCCCCCTCCCCCAATCCGCCGCCCAACTCCGCCCCCCCCGATATCATATATATCTATTACAATTCCATTGACTCCACTCCCACACTATACTCCACATCCCGTGACTATATATATATATATATTCAATTATAGTTGACATACAATATTATTCAACTTCAGCTTTAGGTGTATAGGCCAAGCCTCTACACCTTGACAGTTTTGAGGAG
>NW_017731900.1:964975-992264 GCF_001890085.2 Hipposideros armiger | reverse complement strand
GGAAGGAGAACTGACTCTGGGTGGTGAACACACAATGTGATATATAGATGATGTGTTACAGAATTGTACACCTGAAACCTATGTAACTTTATTAACCATTGTCACCCCAATAAACTTTAAAAAAAAGTACAGGTTTTGATCTGCAGTTGGTTGAATCTACAAATGCAAAGGGCTGACTGTAGAGTCAAAATTTATACACAGATTTTTGACTGCTTGAGGGGTTGGCGCCCCTAACCCCCACATTGTTCAAGGGTCAACTGTATATTCAAAGAACTAAAGGAAATCATGCTTTAAAGAAGTAAAGACAGGTATGATGACAATGTTTGGTCAATTGAGAATATTAATAATGAGATAGAAAGTATACAAATGAACCAAATGGAAATTCTGGAGTTGAAAAGTAAAATGTCCTGGAGGGCTACAACAGTAGGTGTTAACTAACAGAAGATAGAATCAGTAAACTTGAAGATAGAGAGATAGAGATTATGTAGTTCAAATTACGGGAGAGGAATGAAGAAAATGAACAGCATCTCAGAGAAATGTGGGATACCATTAAGCACACACACTAACATACACATAATATAAGTACTAGAAGGAGAGGAGAGAGAAAGGAACAGAAAAAGTAATGGCTGAAAACTTCCCAAATTTGATGAAAAACCATCTATACATCCAAGAAACAATGAACTCCAAGTAGGATAAACACAAAGAAGTCCATACCCAGGCCCATCATAGTAAAAGTTGTTGGAAGACAAAAAGAAAAAAAAAACAGCAAGAGAAAAATGACACAGATTGTATCAGGGGATTCCAGTAAGATTAACAGCTGACTTTTCATTAGTAACAGTGGGGACCAGAAGGTGGTGGAATGGCACAAAGTCCTGAAAGAACAAAACAAACCATCAACCGAGGATCTCATATCCAGCAAAAATAAAGGTTAAATATAGACATTCTCAAAAAAAAGACAAAACAGAGGGTTTGTTGTCAGCAGACCTACCTAGCAGGAAATCTAAAGGCAGCTCTTCAGGCTGAAAGCAAATGACCACAGGTGGTAATTCAAATCCATATGAGAAGACAGAGTGCCACTAAAGGTAATTATGTAATTATAAAAGACAGTGTAAGTAAATGCACATTTCTCCCTCTTAAGTGATTTAAAAACAGTTTTATAAAATTATACACACACACATACATACATCAATACATACAGGCAGACCTTGCTTTTTTGCGTTTTGCAGATACTGCGTTTTTTACAAATTAAAAGCAAGACCCTCCACCAGCCAAAAGAGTATAACTTGCTGAAGGCTCAGATGACGGTTAGCATTTTTTTCATAGTAAAGTGATGTTAAATTAAGGTATATACATTGTTTATTTAGACATAATGCTATTGCACACTTAACAGACTATAGTATAGTGTAAATATAACTTCTGTGTGCACTGGGACACTAAAAAATTCATGGGACTCGCTTTGTTGTGGTATTCGCTTTATTGCAGTGGTCTGGAATCGAACCTGCAATATCTATGGTGTATGCTTGTATGTAATTATATCGTTGGACCTATAACATTTAGAAAAGTAGTGCATTTGACAATAATAAGAGCATAAAGGAGGCAAAAGGGAGAAAAGCTATATTGGAGTAAGGAAATTACACTGCATTAGGTGACTTGAATGCGTAGGAAATAATGAAGAGAACCAGAAATGGTAAAAAGGAAGGTTAATATAACAACTCTATAAAGATATACATGCTTTCCTTTCTCCCCTCAACTTCTCTGAAAACACAGAGTTACATATAGTAATAATAATGTGTTTTTGAGTTTGAATATATATAGATATAATATATATAAAAATGAGCAAAAAGGAAGAAGAGAGACTAGAACTACATATCATTGGAATCATGTGTAAAGGAATGGAAGGTTACAATAGAAAATAATGCACTTAACACAAGGAACAGAGAAAAGGAAAGACGGAGACATCTATACCCTTGCCATCTGCAAAGGGTTTATAATTATAAGGGTGTAAACTAAATATTAGAGTTGGACTGTTAAATTCTACATGAAAAGAAATTTCTTCAGCCTTCTCTGGATAGAGTCTTCAACTGTCTCCAGTTCATTCTGGGTCCTTTTATCAGAGGTATATTTATTTTATTTTATTTTTATTTTATTTTGGAATAGTGTGTTTTTCCAGGACCCATCAACTCCAAGTCAAGTAGTGTTTCAATCTAGTTGTGGAGGGTACAGCTCAGTGGCCCATGTGGGTATTGAATTTGCAACCTTGGTGTTATGAGCACTGCACTCTAACCAACTGAGCTAACCAGCCACCCCCACAGGTGTATTTTAAATGTCATATTTGGAGCATGTACAAGGTCTGACAATTAAGTTCATGAATTTGTTGTAAGACTGTTGCTAACCTTTTTTGCTATCAGAGAGATTATTCATTATAAATTTGTACCAACTGGACAAACACAACCAAGTTTACTAGTTGGAAGTGCTGATAAGGTTGTGTGAAAAAGTTAGACAACCTGAGCTTTTCGCCAACAATTCATGGCTCTTGCATCATGACAGTGCACCAGCTCACATGGCACTGTCTGTGAGGGAGTTTCTAGCCAGTAAATGAATAGCTGTATTGGAACACCCTCCCTACTCATCTAATCTGTCCCCCAATGACTTCTTTCTTTACCCGAAGATAAAGGAAGTATTGAAAGGAAGACATTTTGATGACATTCAGGACATCAAGGGTAATATGAGACGACAGCTCTGATGGCCATTCCAGAAAAAGAGTTCCAAAATTGCTTTGAAGGGTGGACTAGGTGCTGGTGTCAGTGCATAGCTTCCCAGGGGGAGTACTTCAAAGGTGATGGACATGATATTCAGCAATGAGGTATGAGGTACTTTTTGTAGGATGTTTGCGAACTTAATTGTCCAACGTCATACATGTATGACCTGGAGGTTGTTAAGAGAGTGGTGCTGGAGTGAGGGAGAAGCTTCAGGCCTGGAGCCTACAGTTTGGGGTTGGGGTGTCCCAGCTTTGCTACTGCCTGCGTTGTGACCTTGAGCTGGTCGCCTTTCCATGTCTGATACTGTGTGTCCAATGTTACAAGGTCACCCTGAGCACTCTGAGATAATGACTGAGAAGTGCTGACCACAGCTCTTCCTTTCCACCACCACCTACAAGTCAGAAGAGGGGAAGGGAGAGAGGGCACTCAGGTCCTCTGCCTCAATGTGAGGGTACTGCCCCCTCTGCAAGCAGAAAGGGAGTGGAGGCTGCTTTATCACCTCAGATCCTATCTTTTTAGTGGCAGCACCCACCCACCCAGATGCTGCTTAGGTTATAGGTGCCAGGTACAGTGTGTAAGGCATGTTGTATGGACTGAGTCATGTCCGCTGCCATTCATGTGTTGAAGTCTTAACCCCCAATGTGACTGTATTTGGAGATAACATCTCTGAAAAGGTAATTAAGGTTAAACTAGGTGATAAGGGTGGGGTCCTAATCCAGTAGGACCAGTGCCCTTATAAGAAGAAGAGGCACCAGGAAGGATGCCCAGAGAAAAGGCCATGTGAGGACAAGTGAGAGGGTGGCCATTGCCTGCAAAGGAGAGGGGCCTCAGGAGAAACCCAGCCTACCGCACCTTGACCTTGGACTTCCAGCCTGAAGAACTGAAGAGAAAATAGATTCCGGTCTGCGGTGATTTGTTATGGCCCCTGAGCAGACTCATACTCATGTCTATGTGGAATCTCCGTGTTCTTGCTTGATAGCCACCAGCGTGACTCCAAGCTCTGCCTTCTGAGGAAAAGCAGTCCCACTCAGAATTATATATGCACAAGCATGAAAGACAATACACTTAAAAAGGCCATTTTGCAGGATGTCTTCTCTCTGCCCTCCTTCAGATCTGTTTAATGACCAGCCTGATAACAGAGCCATCTGAGTGGCCATATCACCTTGCCAGCATCTGTCTGGTGTGCATGGTGACCCATCGTAGCAGGATCACATGGCAGCAGTTAGCCCAGAAAGGCCGGGTTTGCCGTGGGCCTTGACCCCTGCATCTGTGTTCCCCTAAACCAGTGGTTCTCAACCTGTGGGTCGCGATCCCTTTGGGGGTCCAACGACCCTTTCACAGGGGTTGCCTAAGACCATCGGAAAACAAAAAGATACTTACATTATGATTCATAACAGCAAAATTACAGTTATAGAGTAGCAACGAAAATAATTTTATGGATGGGGGGTCACCACAACATGAGGAACTGTATTAAGGGGTCGCGGCATTAGGAAGGTTGAGAACCGCTGCTAAACAGTGGTGGTGGAGGATCGCCTATCACTTTAGAGCCACTTTGCAGTTTCTCTATGCAAACCTTTTCTTGGGCACATGCTTTAATCCTCTCAGCTGGCCTTGTTTAAGATCTAACAAGTGCTGTGTTTGACTTCATTTGAATTTTCAAGGCTTTTCATGTTGCTCCAAGAAATCTGAGGAGTACAGAGCTCTAGGATTTATGCCTTAGAAGGCTTAATTCCTGACATGTTTGCAGGCTCTCTTATGACTTACTGCCCCCCCTTTATAGACCCTCTGAGGTGGGGCAGCTAATACCCCCCCCCCAACTTCCCCTGAAATTAGTGTCTGGAAGTCTTTTTTTTAATGAGAAAACTTTACTTTTAGGAGCAGTTTTAGATTCATAGCCAAACCGAGTAGAAAGTTCAGAGTTCCCATATAACCCGTGTCCCCACACAGTCTTTTTATTGTGTCATTGTAACCTTTCAAGGACAAAGGAGACCGTTAGGGGTCAGGTGGAGGGTGAGGGTGCCAGATGGCCCACCCCAGTCTGACACTTCCTCATGGACTTGGGCCTGGCACCCAGCAATGTGTCACTGTGTCTCCCGTGGGCCCCATTGGAGCCCCAGGAGATGCACGCCATTGGCAGGCTCAGGTCTCATCCTGGGAAGGCCTCCTACTGCTCACAAACTCAGGCCATAGCGTTCTCCAAAACGAATGTGTCATTTAAAGATTTAAATTCTCCTATGTTTTGAAGCATTTTTGCCTTTGTATCTCATTTGACCGTTAGCAAGGCCTTGGTTTCACTTAAGTTTCATGTAGTAACTTGGGGCCTGCAAAGCCTTCACACACATGCTTTCTTAATTGAGATTTGCAGCAAACCTCTAAGGTGAGAATGTCTCCCCAGCTTAGTGACAGAGGACATGGGCTCTGAGTCACGTCTTCCTGCAGTCAAACAGCTGGTTGGTGGTTGTGGTGGAGATGGGGTGCTGTGCTCAGCATTCCCCTGAAGGGGACATGTCTGCCACTGGGGGATGGATGTAAGCCTTATATCTGAATAGTTAAATTTGTTTATATACTTAAATATTAGTTCAAAATATAGTACATGCAGTGAATTTAAGTTAAATTTTTTATTTTAAGAAAAATCTATGAACAGCATGACAAGGTCATGGTATAAGTCATGACCCCTAGTGCCTGCTGTTTGGGACGTACTGTGGTATTTATGCTAATGCTGTGAGATGACCAGAGTGGAAGTCAGAGTCCTGCTGTCTGCCCCAGCCTGGCTGGTTGGGGGCAAGACACCCCTCTTCTCTGACCCTTGATGTCCTCACTGAGACAGAGATTGATGATTTCCCTGGGGCAGGCTTTGTTGTGAGGAGCAAGTGACAGAGCCGGGGAAGCAAAATTCACACCTTTTGGGCACTCCACCAGGGTAGGACAGTAGATTGGGGTAAGGGGTAGAAAGGAAGGGGCCACATCTGGTGGGGGTGGGGTGGGGGGGTGAGATGACACTGAAGTGCGGAGCTTGTGATTTGCCTATGAGCTGATAGCTGAATTAAAACCCGAACCAGATCTAGTGTGGGAGTGGAGTCAAGGGAATTGTAATAGATATGTATGATATTGGGGGCAAGTGGGGCGGCGGATTGGGGGAGGGGGGTTGTCACTTCGAGGGATAAAAAGTATAACTATTGCACTGTGTTGTACAGCTGAAACTAATTCTAAAAAATGTGTATTTCACAATAAAAAATAATTAAAAAACAAAACAAAACAAACAAATGTACCAGTGTGATGTAGGATGTCCATGATGAGAGAGGTTGTGGGTGTATAGAGATGGAGGTATAGGAGAACTGTAATTTCCACTCAGTTTTGCTGTGAACCTAAAACTGCTATTAAAAAATAAGGTTTATTAAGAAAAAAAACAAAAAACCCGAACCAGACCAAGGGTGCAAGGGCTCCAACTCGACGTCCGTTGTGTTTCCATGATGTTTCTCTGGCTATCATCTGTGGTCGGTGGACAGGCTGGTGCATCAGGCACTGCTGAGCTGAGCGATGCTGCGAGCTTGTCTCTGCTTTGCCGTTATGGGCTCTGGCCCAGTGCAGTGTCTCTGACTGTCCAGGATTTCTGTTGCCTTCATACAACACTGCCTGCTCCCTTCCCACATAGTATTCTGGACAGGTGTGTGTTCACACCTGCCTGATGGGTGTGCACCTGTCCCCGTCAGCAGCCTAGTCCTCACTGAACCCTGGTGTTGGGGCTGGATGATCGTTCTGGGATGTTGGGTGGTACCTGTGTGGGGCTGATGGGAGAACCTTCTGTCTGGTGGAGGCCCGGCCTGCAGTGAAGGAGGCTGGGCCTGGGGTGGCTTGGAGGGGGTCTGTGCTACATGCTAGCTTCCAGTTTTTCGTTTCTTCGCATAGGAGATGGGAGCAGTTCTGAAAAATGAACTTTTAAGGCACATTTTCCCTGATCTTTTTATTATCCAAATGCCAAGAATGTTGAAAAAAATGTGAAAGCGCAAGTAGAGATTTTAATTTGTTTTCACTGTTCCTGCTCTTGCTGGTGGCAGTTTTAACCTAGGATATGTGACAGGGAGACACTTCATGGGGCCTTTGTTCTCAATGTCTTTTCTGTATTTCAGAACTCAGTTGCACATTTTGGAGAAAAAGAAATAATGACAAAAGTACCTCTTGCCATTTTCCTTATTGTGACACAGATGTCTGGTCGTTAGCATTCGTCTTCTAACAAAAGCACCACCAGCTTAGGAATTTCTGGAACAGACCTTAGTGAGAAAGGAAGTCGGTTCTGGCAACTTTCTCAAGCAGTCCCTCTACTGCACAGTATAGGGTGACCTCACTCGAATGTCCTGCTTAAAGGTGGAAGATGGCCCTGGTGCACAGTATCTACTAAGAGACCTGACATTGCCTGCTCTCGTCACTTACCAGGTGGTCTTAGTTCCCCTTGTGGTCGTTGACATTGGCTTTTAGTTTTCATTCTCAGAATTGGATGGTGCTTCCTTCAGAGCTCGTGAGCATGGCCTGGCTTTAGGTTTAGTTGTGCTGATGACAGAATGGCCTTTGGAACTCCCTGGAGACCTGCCAGGACAAGAGGGTTGCCCCTTATGTGTTGGTTGTAGGTGTTGCCTGTCTGTCCCACGGGTGGCATCCTGGCCCAGTCTTTCCAGGCCAAGTGAGTAAGGGGTTTGTTTCCAGAGGCTCATTAGGAGAGCTCAGGAGAGCACCAAGACCTGTCAGGTTTATTTGAGTGATTAAGATTCTAGAGAGTTCCTCATTGCCTGCGAGCTAACGCGCGCTCTGTGGTCTGGTATTCGTGGCTCTCCAGAACTGACCCGGTCTGTGCTCTTCACCCTTTCTCTGTGTCCCATAGAACAATGGGCTTCCCTGTTCCCTGAGTGAATTGTCCCTGAGCGTGCCTGTACCTTTTGTTGTCAGATCTGTCCACGCTGCGTCTGGGTCATCTTTGGCCAGATTTAGTGTTTCTTCCTCGCCTCCCTCCCAGCCTGGGGCATGTGTTTCATTTTGTGTTGGTGTTGTTTTGTCTGAATGTCTTACTCGATTGTTACACTGTTGAGTCCGTGCAGGCAGCGACCACTTCTGACTCACCTGTGTGTCCCCTCTAAGTGTCTGGCTGGGCTGCTGTTGACCAAATGAATGAACAACTGTGGTTCCAGGTCTCAGGCTCCCATGAACACTCTGCCAGGGTGTTGCAGGTCATTGGGCCAGGCTTGCCAACCGAGGATTCCCCCAGCGCTGTTCTCTGTCCCCTGCCCTCGTCCGTCCCCTGTGGGCCTGGTCCACACCGGTGGTCGGGAGAGGTACCATGGCAGCTGTAGCTGCTGAGCATGAGGGTGCTGAGTGTGGGTGGGTCGAGCTCACCCACCGCCTGAGTGCTGCGTGAAGAAGTGCGTGGGCCTCAGCGGCACTGCTGAGGGCTCTCCTTTAAAATCGCTTTTCTTGGGGTTTCATCATTCCTGCCACCGTCAGCTTTGAGATAAGAGTGTGGCGGTGTCTTATGGGGGAGGCCCCTGGAATGCCTCCTGTAAGGGACCTTTCTGCCCTGGTCAGGGGATGCACCAGGCCACCCTTGGAGGGGCTCCCTGGAAAGGGAACAGTGACCTGTGGTAGAGCCTCGGAACCCTCCCCACCTCCCCACCCTGCACCTTAGCTCAGACCAGGGCCCCGCAGGGAGGGGAGGAGTGGGAGAGGCTGACTGGAAGGGGACCCTGGGGACTCCTCCAGCCTTGGCCATGCCTTCTCCTCCTCGCATAGATGCCTGGGTGAAATGTGGGAAAGGGAGGAGTCTCTCGTGCCAGACTGGCTTCCCAGCTGCTCAGCCAGAGAGCTGGTCTCCTGGTCCCAATCCTGTCACATCACATCCTCTGAGAGAAAAAAACTAAAACAAAGCACTACAACAACTATAAAAACCCCAATAGCTGAACAGCACGGCTGAGTAGCTGAAGCTGTAGAACCCTCTCTCCAGAGAGGTCTCGTGTCAAGTCAGACTGCTCGTGTTGTATTTTTATACGCCATTGGGAGCACGGTGGGCCTGTCAGTCATTTCTACGTGTCCCACCCAAGAGTGATGGGTTAAAACAGGATTCCATTTTTTCAGGCAATGTGCTCTCTCTCCATTACGAAATTTACATTTCGTAAAGCTTGCAAAACTGTGAACTGCCGTTTGTTTCCAAGATCTGTACACCGAGACTTTTCTCCCCGATTTTGGCTTGTTGGTGCGGAAGCTGAAAGGAGACTGTTTGGGTGCCGCCCACGTGGAGGCCTTGGTCAGGTCATCCTCGCCTCCTGGCTTACTGCCTTGTTTCAGAAATAACTTTGTCTTCCCAGCATTTCATTGATCTGTGGTCATGGCTTCGCATTTATAGCCCTGTATGGAATTTGTTGCTACTCAGAACAAAGTTTTTTTCTTCTCCCATGAAGCCAACTTTGACACTTCGAATTAGAAAACCAGGTTCCCTAGAGATTATAAAAACAAGCTGGACCTACCCAAGCCCAGTCATGGGGTTTACAGATTATTGTCTGCCCCGCCCTGTCAGAGGCGGTCAGAAAGAAATAATGAAATTGGAGTGAACCTGCCTCTTCAGGCCCATGCGCCACCGTGGTGACGGTGCTGGAGTGACGGCGGCCGGGGGGTCAGCAGGAGCAGGCCAGCCATGGGTTTGGCTGGATTGACACCTGCACGGTGTGGTGCCAGCGCACAGATTACAGGACTGGAAGTGGCCTGAGGCAGGAGCTGGGTCTGGGAGCCGGTGGGGATGCCCAGCTTCTCTTCCAAGAGCACTCTTTGCTGTTAGATTTGCGAGAGAGCGGGCACGTATGTGGGACGGTAGTGTCTCCTGAGGGGGCCAGCTTTGGTAAGCCTTGCTGACCTGCCATGTCTGCTTGTCCAGCCATTGCCTATGTGACGAGCTATTCACTTCTCCTCCACAAGCCTGGAAGAGGATGTGAGAGTGTATATGAGGAGAGCAAGGCTGCATGCTTTATTCTTTGTGGAATGTGTGTCATCGGTGGGAACTGGGGTAGCCAATTCACTTTCCCAAATCACCTTGACACATTCTGTGCTTAACTAAACTAGGATATTCTGCAATGAATTAATAAAACCTGTTGGGAACAGTGAAGAGGAGGAAGTGACCCAAAAACCAAAGTAGTTGTACAGAAAAAGCAGAGGAACGCCTGTTAATCAGGTTAATGTGTCACCATAGGAACTAGGTCTTAAGTCATGACTTGTTGGTTCAGAGGTCAGTGCATTTCCCTTCCTACTTTCCCATGGAAATAGCCCACTTCCTTGTAGAATTTCTGTAAGTGCTGCCTCCATCAGAAATACAGAACACCATATACATATATATATATATATATACACACACACACACACACACACACACACACATTTGTAAGTGTGTGTGTGTGTGTATAATTTTTTTACTTAGTATTAGGTGGTATTTTGGGCTAGGTTTTATCTGTTTATCCTGTTCACAAGTTTTTGTGTTTTTTTAGAAATTTATTTTGAAATATTTTGACAGGAATATTGACAATATTTTTTTCAAAGAGCTTAATTTCAGCTTAGAAAAAAGAAATCAAACATGAACAATGCAGAAAGAGAGGCCATTCCCATCCTAAAGTTCTCTCTTCCGCCTTCTCTAGGAAGACCCATTTCCTCTCTGGTGCCTAGTGTTGCTCAACGTGAAAGCTGGGGAAGGATCCTGAGACGGAGGAACTGGTGGGGTGCTTGTGAAGACTGGGTGGGGACAGAGAGGGGAATAGTCTGTCAGACTCTTGGTTCTGAAATATTTTCCTCCAGGCTGTCCAGAAAAGGGATGAGGGAAGAAAATAAGATTTTCGTAAACATTGTAGGGTTAAAATAATATGTGTGAAAGGACTTAAAAAATGAGGAACTCTACAATTGGAAAAGATGTGCCTTTTGTTAGCATTTGGTTGTAGCGTGCGTTAATGTGCCCTGTGCTTTGTTTTGCATGGTGGACCACATGGAAGCCTGTGTTGGGGGCTTGACGTCCTTCTGTAGCTCATGACCTTGAAGAAGGCCCTCTGCGTTGTGAGCCTGGCTCCTGTCTGTCAAACACCTGCCCAGCAGGGAGGTGTGAGGAGGACCAAGCGATACACCAGCTGAGGGCATTTGCCAGCCGTGTTGTCCTGGCTTCCACTTGTGCTCCTTTCTTGTGAGGTTTTCTACCTGAGAAGGTCCCCAGACAGGTGTTCCATTCTATGGAGACCTGACAATGCAGGGCAGTGGCCAGAGGTGTCTTGGTCTCCTCCTCTCGACCTTCTCCCACGAGTTGGGCACATCATGAGGAACTTGACTCTTTAGGTGGATTGGCAGCTGGTATTAGGGGCATAACTCTGGAAACAGACTGAGGGGAGGGAGGGTGTGTGGGAAAGTGACACTGTTCTTTATGAAGACAGTGTCGTGGGCACCATCTTGGGTTAGCCACCTACCCTGGCACACACAGCGAGTGCTCCACCCTGGGGGCTCTAGGAAGTAACCAGGGTTTCCAGTCTCACCTTTTCACATGCCACGCCATAAAGCTACGCTTTGTGCTTTTTCCCTGTAATGCTCCTGATTTCATGCAAAAGAGTAGAATTGCATGTGGAGGCCCTGCTTCCTGGGACCCTCACACCCCTGTCTATAGTCAGGGGTGTCCCCCTATCCCTGCTCCTCCCCTCTTGACAACTCACTTTTCTAGGGAACGGTGGCTGTTCACTACTCTTATTTTGACCAGATAGCTGCTGGGTGGACTAAAGTGGCCACTGTGGGCATTTCCGGCATCAGGCCAGGCCGGGGAGAGGTGCCAAGTGTGGCAGGTGTGGCAGGTGAGATGTTCTGGAGTTGGCAGGGTTATGTTTGTGTGATGGTTTTGTACAACAGCCCTACCCCTCACGTTAAGTTAATGTGAATGTGAGTCCACTGGTGTTAGGGTTTTGTTTGTTGTTGAATTTTAGATCTCACTCAGTTTTATTGTCGTTTAAGAGCTCCAAGAGAAAAGTTTTTACCTAATTTTATGTTTATGTTATCTATTTTAAACAAGCTGAAAAACGGTTAACACTGAGAGTTTTTTTTTTTTTTAAGATTTTATTGGGGAATTGGGGGAGGGGGAACAGACAAGTTGCTGTCTTTTGGTTCTTCCAGTCCAGTTGTGGAGGATGTCGCTTCACTGGCTCTTGTTGGTATTTTCATTGTGCTATTCTCGGGTGAGGCAGTTGCTCGCTGGCCATTGGACGGCCACTCACAGTGGCTCACGGCGGCTCACAGCAGCTCATGAAAGCGCACTCCAGCTGCCAGCCAGCCCCACTGCAGCCTACCCGTCGCCAGTCACTCCTGGCAGCTGAGCTCCAGGTCAAGCTATTGTTCACCATCTTAGCTATAGTGGGCAGTGTCACTGGCCCATCTGGAATCCAAACCGGTGGCCCTGCTGCTCAGAGCTTGTGCTCCCAAGCCAACTCTTAACCAACGAGCCACTTAGCCAGCCCAACACTGAGAGTTCTTAGACCAGTGGTTCTCAACCTGTGGGTTGCGACCCCTTTGGGGGTCCAACAACCCTTTCACAGGGGTCGCCTAAGACCATCGGAAAACAAAAAGATACTTACATTATGATTCATAACAGTAGCAAAATTACAGTTATAGAGTAGCAACGAAAATAATTTTATGGTTGGGGGTCACCACAACATGAGGAACTGTATTAAGGGGTAGCGGCATTAGGAAGGTTGAGAACCGCTGTCTTAGACTTTTTAAAGTTTAAGAAACACTTGCTGTAGGCTCTGTCCATTGGGCTACTAAAAGTTATGGTGAATTGAGGTAATTCTGTTGAGCCTCCCCCCACCCCCTTTGTGGGAACTCTCCCCTACCAAGCACATGGGTCTGATGGGAGCACTCATACTGCCCTGTGACCCCAGCCCTCCAGCCAGGGGGCACCTGGCCTGAGCTAAGCCCTTGGATGACCTCCGGGCAGTGCAGGACTGGAGACTCAGAGAGTCCATGCAATCCTTTCCTTCCGTGGCTAGAGCTGAGAGTTTCAAGTTTGGGGCTGTCAGCTCCCTTGTGTTCACTGTGTGTACATGTGTGTTTGCAGGGAGGGGGAGGATGGTGTGGGTAAGCAGAGGGCAGCTGAGAAGCCTTACTCCTGCTCAGGTTCTGTAAGTCAGACAGAACCTTTATGAGAAACATGCCTTTCTGCTAAAAGTCATCCAAATTCGGTTCCCCAACCTGCAGCACAGGTGTCCGGGCTGGCAAGTATGGTGTTTTTGGCCAGGAGAGTAGAGTAGAACCCACCCTCCCAGAGACAGCCTTGTCACTGCGCCCGCGATGACTTCAAGGATGGGGTGGATGGAAACACCGCCAGGATAAGGCACAGGGAGTTGCTGCAGCTGGGGTGTGGGCCACTGCCCCCTGGAGGGCTCTCCCTTTTTGCACTATGTTCCTGAGGAGCCTTGAGCAGCTCTGGCCACACCCACACTTGCCATCCCCCTGTCTGAAAGGACAGACCCCTCCCAAAGAGGAGGGAGGCGAGAAGCAGAGTCGGTGGCATCCGGCCTGGTGGCCTGAGGAAGTCAGGGCCCAGCTTCCATGGGCCAGCTCTGGGTGGGGGAGGTAGAAGCAGGCACCAGGCCAGGCCTTACAGCTCTGGGTTTGGGTGGGAAAAGGGGAAGAGAAAGAACAGTCTCAGGCAGTGGATGGGCCCGGTGTTGGGGCTTAGAGCCCCGCCCAGCCCTAGAACAGCCAGAGTTCTCTTCTAGCTGCAGCTCCTGGCATTGAGCTTTGGAGTATGTGCCCTGGGGGTGGGGGCATCTGGGTCTGTGATGACACCTCCCTTCATGCTGGTGAGGCCTGTAGGGAGCCCCACTTGGACATAAGCTGACCCACAGGTCACAGGAATGCTATTGTTCTCTTATTTGGCTGTCTGTCCTCTGGCACGGGCTGTCTTCACTGACTGTGGGAGTTGCTAAATACTGGATGGTTTCCTCAGTCCCTTTACACACCTCTTTGGAAATTCTGTGGCATGACTCAGAGGCCTTCCTGGCCAACATCCAGGCGAACTTGCAGTTAATTATGTGAGGTCTTCGAGTGGCCGAGTTGACAGTAGAGCAAGACATTAGCATTGTCACAATTGTGGGCCTTTTTAGGAAAGAGAAGGGTGGCGTTGACACTGGTGTGCATTGTCTCCAGCACTGAACAGGCAGCTGTCATAGGGATTGTGGTGCTCAGGGCTGTAGTTACATTATCTCTATGGTATTTACATTATCCCTGTGGTGTCTGGGGAACTTATGTGTAATCAAGTGACAGATGAAGCCTGGAGTGGGGGAGCGAGAGGAGCAATTCACAGGAACACTGGGTGATTGACACCAGGACCCAGCCTCCAGAACCCCTGCTCCTAGTCCCCCGGTGCCCCTGCCTAGCAAGCGGACAGCTGCACTCGTGTGGCCCCCAGCCTGTCCACCGCTCCTGTTTTTGTTACATTTCTTGTGATGCATTTCCGCCCCAGCTTCCCAGTTCATCTTTGTATCCCTAAGGCCTGAGCCCTGAGAGACCTTCACTGTTTGTTGAGGCGGTTTCTAGTTTATGGAGAAGAAACAGCACTGGCATGGGTGGGTGCCTAAGAAAAGTGGCCGTGTAGGATGTGGGAGGCCTTGTTCTGGGCGAGGCAGCCCGGGGACGCCCACCAAGCTGGGGGCACATCCCTGGCGGTGCTTGCTTGCTGTTAACACTCTCATCTCCCAGGTGCCAGTACCCAGAGCCGGCTCTGCTCCCGTGTTGCTCAGCACAAACACTTTGAAGCATGTTTTTCAGGGTGACTCATTTGCAAACTAGTTCCTAGAGAAAAGCCCCTGAAGGCTCGCTGCGATTTGTAGGTTACCCACCAGGGGCTGAGCAACAGTGTTAACCCACCCGTCCCGACTACGGCTGAGAAGCTGGTGTCAGGAAGGACAGACAGGAGGTAAGGGAGCTGCCCTTCCTTGTCCTTGCTGAGGGTGGCCTGCCAGGGAGGTCTCAGCAGCAGGGAGCCAGTGCTGTGTGGAGACAGACTGGGGGGCTGTGGAGGGGTAGTGGGGCCGGGCTGCTGCAGTGGGCTAAGTCTGGACCTCTGGGGAGATGAGTGTGGGTGCGAGAGGAAGAGGAGGCAGGAGCCAGCACTGACTTCGTTTCCAGGCCGGAGCAGTGGGAGCACTGGTATGGGGTTGCCTGTGACTAAGATGGGGGAACCGAGGGACCGGAGGGGAGGGGAAAGCTGGAACAGCCTGGGCTTGTCCTGCTCAGGGGCACTCCGCCTGCCCATTGTTTAGAGGACACTCCTCCCCTAGGAGTCCCAGGATGTGCCCCTGCACCTGGGTTAAGGCATTACATCCTGTCTCCATATTCATCAAACGAATGAGGCAGATTAGTTCATTAGACTGGGAGAGCTCATTGCCACTGCTGCCTGTTCTGTGTCACCGGCAGAGAACGGGGCTTGGAGAGGTGGGAAGGAGGAGGTAAGAGAGTGCCTGTCTCCTGCTGAGCGCTGGCTGTTAGGACTCTGGGTGGAGTCGTCTGTGTCAGCGGCCTGAGTATGTACCCTACTGCAGCACATTTCTTGAGTTTCTGGGGCCTGTTAGTTTCCTGCATTTAAATTCCAGCAGCACTGGAGTGATGCTTTGCAGAAGCTCACGCTTTAATCTTTATTGTTAATTGGAGCTTTGCTCCTTGCTAGCCCCTCTCTCCTTGCTCCAGCGCAGTGCAGGCACTAGGAGCAGGAAGTGGGAGTAAGACCCCGCTCAGAGCCCTGGGGCCTTGGATTGTCCATTCAGCCCCCAGGAGCCTGGGAAGCAGAGAGCTGGAGGTCTCCAGGAGTGCTTTTCCCATCTCCACGTCAGCTGGGGTGCATCCCTCTGCACTCAGCCCCCAGCTTTTCCTAAGAGTCACCTGTTAGGTGCCAGGGAAACGCCAGACCCTGGTGAGTATGTGCCATCGCACAGACAGACGTTGGCAGTCTGGTGACTGGCAGGTGTCTGCCAGAAAACCTCCTCTCTGCACCAGGAGATGGAAGCAGCAAGAAGTTAAGTCTGGCGTTCATAAGACACAGGTCCCAGCTGATCCGTGGTCACACAAGCAAGTGGCATTGGACAGACAGACGGCTGGCTGCATTGGACAGATGGCTGGCTGCGTTGGGGTGCCTCTTGAAGAAAGGCTGCAGGTGCTGGGCCTGTCTGCAGCACAGGCTTCCTGCGGGAGGCAGCCCCCTGTATCTCAGGGTGGTACTAACAGCGGTTTGGGTGCCCGTGAGTTGTGTGATGCCTCACGGCTCAGGGATCCTGGCTGTCCTGGATTTGGGGGTTTTCAGAGAAAGCCCTTCCTCTTTCGGACTCCTGAAGTAGCCTCCGCTTTGGGCTGCTGACTCATGCATGCTCTGACTGGCTCAGCCTTTCTCCGACTTTCTCTCTCTGCTGCCTGAGCTGGGAGAGCCCAGGCCCAGAGCAGGCTTGCTGTTAGCCTGTTAGCTCCCATGGTGCCAGCCACGGGGTGGGTGGGCTGCGGAGGGCGGGAAGGGCCCACCGGGAGGGCCCGCCCACCCCTCCCTTTCCGCCAGGGGAGGGCCCGGAGGGCCCATCCCTCCGTTTCCGCAGTGGTGGGCCTTTTTGCTTTGGGTTCCTGGCAGTTCATCCCACACCTGCACAAGGCTAGTCCTCATCAAATGCAGCGCAGTGGCCCCGAGAGCTCACTGAGCCAGGGGACCTCCAGAGTCCCTTCCTGGCCAGCAGGTCCTTGTTCTTGGAGGAGGGTAGGACTGGAGAAGCTCTGGCAGTCACTGCCCACCCTCACTGGTCCTAGGAAGGCCCCTCTCCGCCTTGCTTATGCCCCTCTACCAGCATCTCCCTGCCCCCACACGGATGGAAGGGACATTTTTGGATTTGATGGCCTGTGTCCTCTTTGCAGAAGGGGCCACGTGTCTCTCACAAAGAAGAGGAGACAGTTTCATGAGCTGTGCTTCCTTCTTTCGTCTCACTCCCCACCCTCTGCCCCATCTCAGCTCCCTAAACTGCTCCCCACACCCTCTGTCCTTTTTTAAGTGTGGCTTTTTTTTTTTTTTCTAATAAGCTCCAGTCTTGAAACAGGGCTACGAGGAAAATCGGGGACTGTGGGAATTAGGAATCCTTGGTGAATTACCTTAAATTGGTGACTAATAAGGGAATTGAGTTCAGCTGTGCAAATTAGCTTCGTGTTCTGGGTCTTGATGACTTAAATTGCAGGTTCTAATTAAATGCCCCCAAGTATCCACAAAGTGGCTTCTAAGGTCTTTTTGACCTAAAAGCTTCTCTGATCTGTGAACTCTATCAAGTGTAAAATTAGTCTGTAGATGTTCCCCTTTACGCATTTTTATCCCCAGAATCTCACACCACCTATCCTGTCATTAACTACCCGCTTATGGGGAAGGGCCAGGCCAGGGGAGTGAGCAGGGACCCTGCAAGGGGAGGAGAGAAGGGGGGGCAGGAGCCTCCGGTTGGGCTGTCAAGATGTGTGTCGGTACAGATGTGGCCCTGCTAGGTGGCATGTCTCAGCTGTCCCAAGTGAAGGCACGGGGGTGACTGTAACCTCACCAAGAAGCTGGGAAATGGTTCAGGAGAGAAGAGCTGTTTCCTCAGGCTGATTCATCTTTCAGTGACGCAAGGGGATGCCAGTAAAGCCAAGAAGGGAAGCACTTCCCCGTGGCTATGCCCCCAAACATGGCTACTGTCTTGCTGTGGCCTCCTGCTGGCTCTTTCCCTCTGTGTCACATCTTTTTAAATGGCTGTAACCAGAGCATAGATGGAATAGTTCATTAAAAATACATGATGCAGAACTCACATAAAACATTTTGTCATGCTGTGTTGTCTCTGTTATAGTCACTTAAAGAATTGATCTTTTTATTGAAGTGTAAAAATTGTCGGTTCACAGCTCAGTGGAGTTCATACAGTGAATGCACTCATGGAAGCAGCACCCAGATTGGATTGGAGGCAGAGCCCTCCCAGAGCCTCCAAGCCTCCTCACGCCCCAGCCAGTTCTTGCCCCTCAGAGAGACCATGTCCCGGCTCTAACACCACAGGCTCATTGGGCTGTGCCCGAGCCTCACAGAAGTGGAATTGCCCGGATATGCTCTGGTGTGCCTGGCTCTTCTCCTTGACCTTGTTTCTAGCAGTCATCTGTGTTTTGTCCATTCTACTGTTGATGGACGTTTGGGTTGTTTCTAGCTTTGGGCTGTTATGGATGTTACTAGTCTAAATGTTCTTCACACCTTTTTTGGTGGGGAACATAATATGCGTTTCTGGTAGCAATTCCAGGTCACAGGGTGGATGAGTAGCTTGAGTAGACACTGTGTTTTCCAGGGTGCTGTGCCATCTACTCTTCCAGCAGTGCATCTGGCTCATTCCACATCCTTGCCAAAACTTGGTACTGTCTGTCTTTTCATTTTAGCTAATCTAGTGGGTGTGCAGAGGCAACTCATGGATGTGCTTCACATTTTCCTGATGACTAATGAGGTCAGAGGACTTTTCGTGTGTTATTTGCTCCATTACGATCATGTTAACAGCCATATAATAGTGTGTTCCGGAATGTACTCACTCAGACTGGTTCCAGTGTTTGTCATTATAAGTGATGCTACAATAAGCATTTTTGGATTATTGTGAGAATTTTGTTGTGGACAGATTTTGATGCATCATGTCAGATTGCTTTCTGAAATGCTTGTACCACTCTGTGGCTGGCAATATAGGAGAGCCCTGTAGAGTTTCCCCCCAGCTCTGCTAATAAAGCATATTCTTGGTAGAAGAGCAAACAAACTGCTTTTGGAGGACTAATTTAGGTAAATATAGGTGTGCTTAGCATTGCTTTAATTATTATGAATGAGTTTGGTTACTTTTCAAAATGTTTACCGTGTGTGTTCCTCTTGTATGAATTCATACCATTTTTCACTTGGATTTTTAGTGAGTTTTTTTGGGTTAAATTGTACAGTACTGTAAAATACGGATATTAGTACTGCAAGTACTTTCCCCCAGTCTTTACCATTTTTATCGCACATTTTTTACTTGTATGCTATTTGATTGTTGGCAAACTGGTGAGTTTTCCCCTTGGTGACTTCTACTGTGACTCTCCAGCCAGGCCACCGCCCTCTCTGCTGAGGTGCCCAGGCTTAAGGTCCCTGGGTGCCCCAGTGTGAGGGGTAGGAGCACAGTCTACAAGGGACTAAGTTTCCCCGAGGGCTAAGCACACTGTTCTTCCTGTCTGTCGTCTACACCCCAGGCCCCGGCAGTTTCAGATGGCACTGGGCCCTGAGGTCTGTCCTGATGGCCCCCAGCAGTGCTGGGGCTGAGTTGGAGCTCCAGCATCCTGCTCCACAGCAATGCGCCCACGGGCCAGACCGCAGGGGCCGTGCGGAAGCCCAGCGGAGTCTGCAGAGCCCTGTGCTGTTAAGGCACGTTTGGTTCTCACTGCAGCCCTGTGCGATGGGACAACTATCCTTGTCTTAGATACCAAACAGCAGAGCCTCAGAGGGGCCCAGGGAGAGTGGGGCTCAGATTTTTACCTCTTCATTTCCCCTAAACTACACCCCGGCTGCCCAGCTGGCTCTTCAGGGCTGGCCCAGATTCCCCGGCATCACCCCTGGATAGGGACAGGAATGTGTACTTACTGTTTCTCATTCTTTTGGGCTTTGAGCAAAACCTTTGTTTTTGAGCCCAAAGGTTAGATCGGTGTGTGGAGCTCACAGGAAAATGGAGTAGCTTTCGGCCTCTCCGTATTTCTAGGCGCTGAAGTTATAACATACGCGTTATAATCATGTGTTCTTGGGAACTTTCTGCATGTTGACCAGCTTGTTAAGTTTATAACTTTCTATTTTTTAGATGATGGATTTGGATGTGCCTCTATGAAGAAATGCCACGTGTCTCTACTGCTCCAGGAACAAACTTGTTCAGTAAGTTGCCGTGTGAATTCACTCAGGAGCGGGAACATGGGCCCTTCAGGTATCCAGGTGTTGACACACTTTGAGAAGATGGGGTGCCTGAATATATAGAGGCCTTGGCAAGGGCTCTTTTCAACCAGCCTTATTGCTCAGTCTGATTATCTATACTTCTAACGTGTGGTTCCTTCCAGAGTCAGCAGGAATTGTAGCATATAGGGCTGGACACATGTGATATACTTTTTGCTGCTGAGCCCACTTCTCAGAGCAGAATGCAAGCTCTGTGTTGTGTGATCCAGCCAGCAGGGGGCCTCTGCACAGAGGTGCATGTCCACCACATAGCGCTATCCACTTGTGAGGTGGGGATTGTCACGTACATGTTTTGTGGTGAAAGAAAGCCCCAGGCCGAGACACATGTGAAGTCTCTTTAGTTCTGGGAAGACAGAGAGCAAGGTTGGAGACAGGCGCCTTTGCCCCGCCATGCTGTATAGCCAGTGGGAGGCAAACCCCTTCATGCATCTAACTGGTTGTAGTGAATTGGTTTACGATTCTGTGAGGTTCTATGAGACTCACCAATGGAGAATCATAATAAAGCAAACAGGGAACTCTCAGAAGCCGTGTTTTATGGTTACTTGAAAACTACCACTTCATGTGTCATGTCCTTGTTGGAGAGAACATGGTTTCTGTACGGGATCCCAGGTATGCCACATTGCTGTGTGTGAGGGTGTGCTGGGGACTTCAGAGGAAGAGGTGACCTAGGGGACCTGAACCACCAGACTCTCCACCCCACTCCTCACCTGCTGGGACCCTGGCTTCTTGGCCTCTGCCTATGTCAGGTCATGTACTGTCCATGAGATCAGTGTCTCTGGGTCTCCATCCTGTGCTTCTTACTAGTGTTTGTTCCTGTTTCTCAGGACTGCTGCTACTTTAGGGGACCAGGGCTAGGTGACAGCGCTTCCCGGAGAGTCAGGCGTGGTCTAACCCAGGAACAGGAAGCACATCATCACCAATGACATCATGACAGCAAGAGAGCACAGCCCTCGCCACAGCGCCAGGGCCCGTGCGATGCAGCGGGCTTCCACCATTGATGTGGCAGCTGACATGCTTGGCCTCTCTCTGGCAGGTGAGGCCTGCGCCGGGCTCCTGGTGTGTCCCATGCTGGGGCAGTGTTAGGAGGGCCAAACGTGCCTCCTGGAGCACCCGGCAGACAGCCAGGATGAGCCTCTGGTGACTGTCCCTGGCCTGAGGGTGCTCTGGTGTGAGTTGGAATAGGGAGTTGGGCGAGTCAGCACTCCTCCCGGAAGCTGCCTCCCCCGGAACCCACCTGCCGTCAGGTTTCCAGGTTGGGTGGACACCTCCAAGGCTGATTGGCCAGTGGATAACGTGCAAATGTCCACAGGGCCTGCCTGGCCAGTGCCCAGGCCACAGTAAAAACCCTGCCTGTTGTGGGTATGCAGACCTACGGAGGAGGGAGGGTATTCGGTCCTGGGGTCTGAGACTTCTTGGGAACCTCAAAACAAAATGTTTAGAAAACGAAGAAATCATCTCGTATAACAGTTTTGGAGGGAAAAATAGTGTTGGGTTTCCCCTCCTCCTGGTTTTATTGAGAAATAACTGACATACGTCCCTGTAAAAGTTTAAGGTGTATAGTGTGATGGTTTGATTTGCATACATGTGAAATGACTACAACTGTGTCAGGTTTTTGCTTTCTATTTCCATAAAATCTAAACACAGGGAAGCCTTTACTAAGAGTGACTTTTCTGGTATTTCTTTTTTATCAGGAAATCTGCAAGATCCAGATGAACCCATTTTAGAATTCAGCTTAGGTAGGTGTCTTTTTATTTATTTATTTGTTTTATTTATTTATTTAATTTTTGTTTAAAAATATATGTTGCTCAAAACCAAAAACATGACCACTGGCCCGAATTTGTCTCAGAGAGCTTGCTGCTGCCGCCACTGCAGCTGAAGTGTGTCTGAGAAGGTGAAGCCAGAGGCTGGTGAGGACTCCTGTGGGTGGGGGGAGCCTGGGGGCTGCATGCCTGCAGGGCTGCCAGTGGCTAGGCCATCAGAACTGTGGAGATGGCCTCTCCTCCCCCCTCCTGCCCTCTGGGACGGTCCGGGAGGGTCAAGAAAACCGGATTTAGGGTCAGTAATGTTAGCCCCTGGCCATGAGGCTCTGTGAGGTTGAACTCCATGAACAGAGGTGATGACATCTGTGTGCTGTCCCTTGCAGGGAGCATCAGAGAGACACAGTAGAGTGAAAATTAATAGAGTGTGCCAGCTTCAGGATCAGGAAGTATGACATTACGGGGGTCAGGAGGTCAGAGAGCAAGGTGGGGTAAGCTGCGATGCTTCTGTTCCGGAGCCCACGCTCTCTGGTGGTCCTCTCCCCTTCACTCATCCCCTGGGTGCTGGTCAGCATTGGTCGGTGGCTTGGCACCGATGTCCAGGAGATGGTGTGACATAAAAGAAGCACCTCCTGGGGAGTCAGATAACCTGCAGTGTAGTCCAAACTGTGCCACAAACTAACTGTGCAGCCTTGAGCCTGCCCTGGACCTTGCTGGACAGGTTTCCTCATGTGCTACATGGGGTATTACCGTTTGAGAGACAAAGAAACTCATGGCAGTTAAAACAAAGCAGAAGGACTTTGACAAATTGCTAAATCCATAAAAACATGTGCATTATTATCAAATTAATGTTAGACTTGGAAAATGTCCCCATTTCAGATTAAATGCTCCTAAGTAAGTTCCAGGTTTCCCCAGCCCTGGCCTGAGGGCTGGTCCGAGTGGGTAGTGAGTGCTGTGCACTGGGGATGGGAGGTTACAGGAGACACACACCTGCCCGCCCACCTACAAGTTTATCGTTCTTTGCAAATTATAATACCAACCTAAGGAGTTCTAGTTTCAGAGCAGAGAGTGAGCCTGTCTCCACCCCCTTATTTTAAATCATCCCCAAATATCAGGAAGAATAAGAAACAGAAACACAAACTCTGTACATTGTGTGATTTCCTTGATGTTTTCTTCTACTTTGTTCATGTCTCTGTTTCTTCTAAGTTGTATTTTTTCTTTCATGTGTGGGCCTTCCACAAAGGTCTAGTGATCTATGACTATTCTTTCATTTTGTTTGAAATCAACATTGAGGTGTAATTTATATGTAAAATGTGCCCATTTCCAGTGGAGCATTCAATGAATCTTGATAACCCTACACATCTGTACAACCACCACCACTGTCTGGGTACAGAACCTTTCTGTCACCCCAAAGGGTTCCCTGTGTCCTTTCCAGTCAGTTCTCACCTCACTCCCAGATAGCCACTGACCTGTTTCCTATCACTACACATTAGGCCTCCCGAGTCTCTCATAAATGGAATCGTACAATGCACAGCCTTCTGGGTATGGCTTCTTTCATCTACATAATGCTTCTGAGACCTATCCATGTGCTTGTGTAGGTCAGTAGCTCAATTCATTCCTTGCTGAGAGGTCATCCATTGTGTGCATGAAGTATAGTTAGTTTATTCTCCTGCTGTTGGACATGCAGATTTTATGTAAGTCATATGTGTACATATATATTTAATGAATATTATGTATATATAAAATTATATATTTATATATTTAGTGTATATACATTATAATTATGTCCTCAAGAGGAGATGGTGTATCCATCAAACAAGAGCAGGATACTCTGAAGAATAAAAGAACAGTTGAAGAACATAGATAATCTTTGAACTTTAAAATAGAATACAAAGTCTTTAAAAAGTCAATAAAGGTTGGAAGATATTCAAAGAATTATCCCAGAAAGTGAAATTTTAAAAGCAAAAGAGAAGATAGGAGAGAAATGGAAATGGAAAATTGTAGAGCAAATTTGGGAGGTCTAACACTTAGAAAATAGAAAAGATCGTGAGGGAGGAAATTACCAAGGAATAATACAAGGGGTCTCTCGGGACTGAAGAACACGCTTCTAGGTTAAAAAATGCTTAGCAGGCCCAGCATATTGAAAAAGACCCATCACAAGGCACATCATAGTGAAATTTCAGAGAACGGAATAAAATGAAGATTCTAAAAACTTCCAGAGAGGAATAAATAGAAAAGGTCATATCAAAGGACTGGGGCTAAAACTAGCGTGGAGATTCTCAGTGACACTGGAAACTTGAAGGCAGCGGGGCAACACCTTTAATATGGGTAGAAAATGTTTCCAACCTAGAGTGTTCTACTCAGCCAGACTGTTAGTCAGTTGTGAGGGGGAAGGAAACCTGCTTCAGCTAAATTTTAACTTCCTCCACATCCTTTCTTTGGAAGTCAGTGGAGGATATGCTTTTCCCAAAAGAGGGAATGAATTGAGAAAAAGGAAGACAGGAGTCCAGGAAACTGGGTTCAAGACAGGAGAGAAGTGAAAGAAGTCCCACGTGGCTCATAACGAATAGTGCAGAATATGGATTTAACAAGAAAAAAAATTGAGCTAAACTGATTGAGCATAAGGGGAGGATGAGAGTTGACATAATCTTCACCCATATAATAGAAATCAGGATGTTTCTGAATGTGAGAAATCAAGAGTAATATGGTCATATTAATTAGACACATGGAGGAAGAAACAGCTTAAAAAGGCGAGGATGAACGTTACGTGAAATGAATTTTACCACAGTTTTTTTTTTAAAAGGTGAGTAGCAGGAGCCAGATGATCGAATGGTCAAATATTTTATCTTAAACTAAAAATGAAAGATTAAAATTAAAAAGTGCTTATTTTAAAATTTTGATTACAGAAAGTGTTAGCGGGAAAGAAAACCCTGTGAGGTAGAGAATCACAGTTGGCGTTTTGGTATATATGCTTCCAGACATTTTTTTACACCCACACAGTGCTATATTGAAATTTTTAATGATTTTTGTTTGTGGATGTGGTGGAATTATTTACAAAAATGTCCTCCTAGTGTACTTAAGATGGTTTTTTCATGTAGCAAAATACCACGGTCATCTTTTTATTTTAATAAACATGGGATCTGACTTACCATGTTGAGTGCCCACTCAGAACCTATTGTATGGCTGTGCGATAGTGGTTTTACCCAGTCTCCTACTGGTGGATATTCAGGCTCTTTCCAGTTTGCCAGTGTGAACACCACCACATTGAACATACTTGAACGTAGATCTTTCATATATTTTGCTGATTATTTCCTTAGGATAAATTCTTGGATATAGAATTGCTGAGTCAAATGACACACACTTGAAATACGTTGTACCAGTTTTACCTTAACAGCATTTACTCAGCTGGGATTACAGATGATCTGGTTGGAGAGACAAGGCATACATATCAGAGATGAATGGTTTCTATGGAAATATGCCAAAGGAGTGATATAAGCAATAAATGAAAGAGATGTGACTGTAGCCTGCTGAGAGAGCTTCCTGGAAGCTGTCGAACTTTGAGCTAGGAATTAAACATTAGGTGAGATTTAGGTAGGCTGGATTGGGGACAAGGCCAGGAGAGAATGTCACTTATAGGAAGGTGTTTTCTGAAGGTGGCAGTTGGCCCATCAGATGTTAAACTGATATTAATCTTCCCAGCCTGTGGCCACTTGTTATTGCTCAGTCTATCTGCCATCACTTGTGCTTGAAACACCCAATTATTCCAGCCTTACTTGGGTGTTAAGAACCCACAGCTGATGAAAGGGCAAGCAGAGAGAGTCCAGACTGTGGGTCACTTAAGGACATAGCTTAAAGTGAGGGAGATAAAGTGGAACAGTCAAATCCCTGATTTCTGTTGAGGCAGACATAGTAGAAGAAATAGCAGAGAACTTTAATAAAACCTTAAAGCTTCTAGAAGAAAATAAAGATAACTCACAACCTCAGGGTAGGCAAAGATTCCTTGGACAGGACACAAAAAGCACTAACTCTGTGATTTAGTTTGCTATTGCTGCCGTAACAAATTACCACACATTTAGCACTTGAAAACAACACGTATTTATTATCTTACAGTTCCCTTAGGTAAAAAATCCAATAGGCTCAGCATAGAGTCTCCAATGGGTCTCTGCATAGTCTTAAAATACCAAAATAAGTATCAACAGAGTTGCATTCCTTTCTGGGGCACTAGGGGAGAATCTGTTTCCTTGCTCATTCAGATTGTTGGCAAATTTCAGTTCCTTGTGGTTTTAGAATTGTGGTCCCCATTTCTTTGCCAACTGCTTGTTGAGGCCGGTTCTCAGCTTATAAAGGCCACTCCCATTTCTTGCCTTGTGGACCCATTCCTCGATCTTCAGAGCCAGCAATGGCAGGTCGAGTACCTTTCATGGTTTGAATCTCACCTCTTTTTTCATTGTCACATTTTTCTGACTTATACTTCTAGCTTCCTCTTCTACTTTTAAGAGCTCATATGATTAGACTATGACCACCCAGATAATCCAGAAATTTCCCCATGTCAGGATTCCATGAGCTCAATCACGCCTATACACTCCTTTTGCCTGTGATGTAAGATATTCTCAGGTTACGGGGACTATGACATGGATACTTTTTTTGAGGGGAGGACCATTTTTTCTGCCTACCACCCCATAAAAGTAAAAATCAAAACCTAAAAATCTTTAAGAAAATTCGTATTTTTTTCCCACAGACTGAGAAAAAGATATTCACAACACATATATCTGACAAAGGACAAACCCAGAATAAAATGCTTAACAAATCAACTAAAAAGTCAACAATCCATTTTAAAAATGAACAAAAGACTTAATTAGGCAAAAGAAGTTATAAAAATGAACAATAAGCACATGGTGGAAAGATGCTTAACATCACAGAGATATAAATTAAAACACATACATTAGAACGGGGGTTGGCAAACTGAGGCTCGTGAGCCACATGTGGCTCTTTGGGTACGTTCTGTCTCAAAAGTTTGCCAACCCCTGGAAGAGCCAATCCTGTCCCTCACAACAATTTAAAAATTATTCGAGAGCCATAAATATATTTTTACATAAGGAAAATTTAAAGTAATATTATAAATGAAACTATGATAGTTTTATTTTCATTTTCAATTTTACTTCAGAGCCACATGTACATACTCAAAGAGCCACATGTGACTTGCGAGCCGCAGTTTGCCGACCTCTGGCGGCTCTTCTGTCTCAAAAGTTTGCGGACCCCTGCATTAGAACAACTGAAATAAGCATTAACCTCATCAAGTGTTGGTGGGGATGCAGAGCACCTGGAACTCATGGGATTGTAAGATGGTGTGACCACTTGAGAAAACTGTTAGCTTCTTACAAAGTTAACATATCCTCTGCTGTAACCTAGCAATGTCACTCCTACGTGTTTATGCAAAAAAAATGAAAACATGTTCACGAAAAGGCATGAACAAGAAGGTTCAGTGGTTCAAAATTAGACAACCCAAATGTCCGTTAACAGTAGAATGGATAAATAAGTTTTAGTATATTCATACAGTGGAATGTACCGTATTTCCCCATTTATAAGATGTACCCTTTTTTGAAAAATTTGGGTTCTAAAAACTGGGTGCATCTTATACAGTGGTTGTAGATTTCAAATGCGATAGGTGGAACTGAGGACGAGGCAATATATGAAGACAGTGATTCATAATCAGACACAGATGAAGACAAGCTAATGGTTGGGAGTTTTGACAG
>NW_017731900.1:955398-963684 GCF_001890085.2 Hipposideros armiger | reverse complement strand
TATGAGCCTTATAAAGAGAATAAATGAGCAATGACTCCCTTTAAAAAAATTTTTTTTGTTTATTTTGCCATTGAATTATAGTTTGCTTCCAGTGTATACCCACAAAGAGGCGTGGGGCACCGTGAGCGTAGGGCTAGTGCTGCAGCCACAGGACACAGGCATGTGTAGCTGTGTCATGACTTAGCTCATCCAGTTAGAAGTTCAGTTAATTACTAGGGTCAAACGTTATGGTCAGGCACCCTATGAGATTGTTGGCTGTGTGCTCCATCCCACGGACACAGAAAGGCCCCTTCATCTCAGTCTTTCCCTGGTAGTGAGGGCACAGCTGTGGTGGGGATGGAGGAGGAGGACAGGGGTGAGGACACCCTATTTCAGATTTAAAGAATCACCTCCCTGTGACAACTGACAGTGTGATCATCTCATCCCTTTGAGTGTCATTTACCGTTTTTTGGTCTTTGGGTGTGTTTGGAACGGAGAGCTCACTAGAGCCTGGTTTTAAAGGATTCATTTCTCTCCTGTCTCAATTCCACAGCTTGCAGTGAGCTGCACACTCCCTCACTAGACCGGAAACCAAATAGCTTTGTAGCAGTGAGTGTGACCACCCCTCCTCAGGCCTTCTGGACGAAGCACGCGCAGACGGAGATCATCGAGGTGGGTGCTGCTGGCCCTGGGGCTCTGCCATAGGCTCGCGTGGCGTTTCTCATCTCATGGGAGGGCTGTTCAGGAACCTGAGCACCTGCAGCTGCAGTTACATTCATGAGCTTTCAGTACATTGGTATTTTTCACCACACTTACTCATCCGGGTGGCATTTCTGTTTACCATATCCTTTACAATTATTGATGAGCTATTGGCTGGTTATTTTTGAACAGTGATCCTATATGATCGATCGCCTTTTAAGAGGTGACCTAATTTCTCCCTTGTCGCTTCCAATTGGCTGCTACTTTTAGAGAATTGTGCTCATTAGTCGAAGTTTAGAGAGTAAAGAACCCTCTTCCTGGACATACCCTGTTTTTATCGGTTTTTATTTTTAGAGCCTTTGAGTTGTGTGTTACATATTTATTTTTTACATTAAATTGAATGATACGCATTCACCTTGGGAATGTTACAAAATTTTTTTAGATAATTGAGCCCTTTGTGTTAGCTGTGAAACTAAGTGTAGGAATTGGTGGTGTGAGATTCTGCAGGGTTCTGCTGGCAACGTGAGCATCTGTGTGGATTATCCCCTCGCTGGCCGTCTCCAGGAGACTTACACGGTACTTCTCATTGTCCCCAGTTTTTCGTTTTGGAAGACAGACCCTTTTCATTGTCTTGTAAACTTATTTCCAAGTTCAAGTCAACAAACTGTTTTGTGAGCGTTCATTGAGCACTGCCTACACGTGAAGCACAGTACTGGGTGCTGTGGATGACACAGAGACCGCTGAGGCCATCCTGTGGGTGGGGAGGCAGAAATGAGCGTGGCCATGTCTGTACCCAGTAGAGTGTGTGTGGGGGGGTGTTGAGAGATGAGGACAGCACCAGGAGGATGGATGGGGTCCCAGCCAGCTCTATGGATCGGAGGTGGCTTCCTTGGGCCGCTTAGTGAAATTCTGACCTGATAGGTCTGGGGTGGGGCCTGAGACTCTGAATTTCTCACAGGCTCCCACATGATGCCCACGCTGCCAGCCTGGGGACCACATGTTTCAGAGCATGCCAGAGTTACATGTTAGTGATCCACAGGCATGGCAACCAGAAGGCATCACATGTTTTGGAGAATAAGTTAGCCTGTTCCGTGTGTACAAAAGGCATAGGTGGGAGAGCAAGGAAGATGCTTTGAGCATCAGGCTGGGCATTTGCTGTGGGCCAGTGCAGGCTTTTACACAGTGGGTCACCTGGCCAGAGGTGTCTCAGGGCGGTCCTAACTCAGACAGTCATTTGGGGGAGTGACATGGCACCTAACTGGCAGTGGGAAGGAGGGGAAAGAAGAGGTGCCTGTGAGAGTGGACTTGTGGGAGGGGGTCATCATCACTGGGTGGCCGAGAACAATGGAGGAGGAGGCGCCAGAGCGGATGCCCAGGTTTGTAGCCTCCTTGGAAGGAGAGTAGGAGAAGGTGAGCCAAGGGCGGATGGAGCAAGAGGCTGGGTGGGCTGGGAGATGTGAGAGGCTGGGTTTGGGGCCGCAGAGGATACACAGCCGGAGGCACGGACCCCACCACAGGTACAAACAGGCACCGTTAACCATTTGGCTGTGATAACTACCTGCTGCCTGAGGAAGAGCATATAATATCATGGGGCTTTGGGGGGTGAGGCTAGGCTGCCAGGAAATAACCACCTGTGATCTAGAAACTAGCAGCTAGTCCTCAGAAAAGGGGGAGCCTTAAAGGTTAGGCCTTAATTATTCTAAACCACAGGATTCTAGAAATAAGGAATGACTTAAGCCATTCATTTCCTCTTTCATCTGCCTTTGCATGTCTTACAGGAACAGCCCAAAGTAGTAGGTCCAAATCCAGTAGGTCCTAAAGTTGTACGACTAAGAATAACATGGACCGTCAACTTGTTTCCATTTTAGGAACCCCCTCCTAGTAAGTGAGAATCCCTTCAAATGAGCCCTGGACACAGCTTGTGTGGTGGCCCATTAGTTGTGCCCGGAGCTGAAGGGCCTGGCAGACTCCTTTGCCCTTTTTGGAAAGCAGATTTTTGGTTGTGTGCATCCATGTATGCCGGCATAAGCATTTGTGTTGCTCCAAGTTGCTAAGAATGTTAGTTTCCCGTTCTAGAAAATGTTGCTATATTTTAAGAGCAATTACTGTAAAAATCCAACTCTGTGTTCTGATGATTTTCTTTTCTGTTCTAGGGAACCAACAATCCTATATTTTTAAGCAGTATTGCCTTCTTCCAAGACTCCCTTATCAATCAGATGACTCAAATCAAACTCTCCGTGTATGATGTCAAAGACAGATCTCAGGGAACAGTTAAGTAACACATCGTGGTTCGTTGGGTTTTCTTCCCTTCTTTTAAGTTCTGTAGTCATTTCAGTGAGAGGCGAACACGGGATTGACTTTACCACTGGCTCACAAACTAGCTGATGTCCACACGGATTTGTCTTTGGGAATTTCTTTCCGAGCTTCCCTCCTGGGCTCCTGTGATGAGGATCCGAGGTGTGGGAACCGGCCAGCCGGACTCCCCAGGGACCTGGTCATTGGAGCAGAAGCAGGACAAGGAGACTCAGGCTGTGTCTCCCTCTTCCTCAGATGTATTTACTGGGCTCTGGAACATTCGTTGTCAAGGATCTGCTCCAGGACAGGCATCATCGGCTGCATTTAACACTCAGGTTGGTGTTTAATTTTGTTCCTTTGATGGGGTCTGGAGTTAGGAGGTCCAGGTCGATGGGGAGGGGCCCCGTCTCCTGCCTCCTCCCGGAGGCTGGTCTCTGCTGGGAGTGGCTGTCCACTGAGGCCCGTGAGAGGACCCATCGTGGTGTGTGTGTGCGGAATGCGTGCTGGATGCAGACCTGAAGGAAAACCTCGCTGCATGTCTCACGACACTGTGTTTGCCTAGTACCTGCCTCTCCGCAGTAGATGTCAGCTCCCAGAGAGCAGTGGGTCATTGCTGTGTCCTTAGCATGTAGAGCAGTGCCTGGCGCTCGATAAATATTTGTGGGAGGGAGAGAAGGAGGCAGGGAGGGAGGGAGGCTGTGTTCCTGGAAGGAAGATGAAAGTGTCAAGATGGCAACCCTTCCCAAATTCATTTTATGAGCAATTCCCGCCCAGAACCTGACATGGCGTTCTTTTTTTTTTTTCTTTCCAAAATAATGTAAAAATTGGGGAAGTAGTCCAAACTAGCCAAGAAAATTTTGGAAGAGAAGATTAACTCCCTGCTAGATGGTGCAGCATCCTGCCCCTCTGGTGCTTAGTGTTGTGGGCGCTGGACAGGACACAGCCCGGCAGCCTCCTTGGTTTGTATAGAGAACCTGACTCGGGACAGAGGAAGGGTCTCAGGAAAAACGAGAGGGCTGTTAGAGAAAGTATCCAGGTGTATCACATGCCAGAAGTAATTCTACATGTAAAAGTGGGCATATCATCCTTTTCAAAAGAGGCTAAAGATCACTTGAACGGACAGCGTAGGGAAAAGGACTTTTCTAGGCATGAGAACAAACAGTGAGAGAAAGTCACAAAGGAAATGGGCAGTCGCAACGACTACATGAAAATGTACAGTAGAACCTGGCTAAGTCAGACACCTTAAGTTAAAAGCCTGGAGCTTCCCTGAATGGTCCCAGGCCGTCTAGGGGGGAGGCTGACTGGGGCTGGAGTGGCATCAGCTGTATCATATCAGGATTCAGACGCTTTGGGAAACGCTGGGTGAACTCAGCGTATGTGGGATCCAGGCCTAGGCCTTGGGGCTAATCAGAGCTTGAGGATGGGGTGCGAAGGAGTGGAAAGGGGTCCAGTGCCACAAGGTGCCCTCCAGTCTCGATTCTGTGATGTGTCTCTTTCACTCTGGGGCAGGGGTCACTCAGGCGACCGACCGTTGGCTCCTGCCCTCGGCTTCACCAGGCACGTTCACACTTCTCTGTGGGGCTTTGTCTTCTGCTCTGTGCCCCCATGGCTTCCTGTGTGCCTCCCCCAGAGTCTGGGCATAAAGCGAATGCTGCCCGACCATCCAGCTGGCTGATCCTGGCACTCCCGGGACCCCTTGGTGACCCAGGATGGCTGAGCTTTAAGCCGAAAATGAAGCACAGTCATGATGCCACTTCCCAGAGCACGTTGCTCATTGCAGGTCTGCAGAGAGTGACCGCGTGGGTAACATCACCGTGATCGGCTGGCAAATGGACGAGAAGTCAGACCAGCGGCCTCCTGTGACCCGGTCTCTGGACACCGTCAATGGGAGGGTGAGCATGCCACCTTCCTCCCTCCATGAAGGAGTAAGATGGACTTTGCCTGTGCGCCCAGGGGAGGAAAAGTCAGGACCTGCTGCTTGATGCTGTCCCCAGAGGGTGGGCCAGTCCCTCCAGTTGTTTCTCAAAGTACAGAGAAGGGGCTCCCCCAGGCCCTGCTGCCCGGGAGCCTGCCCTGCTCCTGGCCACACTGGCCACCTCTGGACATGGGTGGGAGGAGCTGCAGCCAGGAGGGGAGAGAGGTGGCTGGTGGGAGTGTGGAATGAGACCCAGATTGTCTGATATTTTGTTAGTATCTTCCTCTCCCAGACACTCACATGCTCACCATCGCCTTATCACCTCATGCGCGTGCGTACACACACACACACACACACACACACACACACGTCACATCTGCACACTCTCTCTGTATCCCACTCCCTTTCTCTCTCACACTCTCTCATGCTCTCAAACTAGAATTCTAATTTAAGAGCCCAAACCCTGGTAAGTAGTCATTGTTGTAAAATACAGATACCCATTTTACCCCAAATAAGCCCCGGATATCAGCTGTGGAAATACTCCTGGGCCTCCTTTGCCCCCCCCTTTAACTTAATACATCAAAACACTGAAGTACAAGGTGAAATGACTCAGTCAAAAGGCATGAATTTCTAGAAAACTGTGTGTGTGTGGAACAGGTTTGACTACTGGGAGGTGGATTAGTTTGGGGCTTGGGTGGCGTATTTACTGTAGAGTGGGTGTATTAGTCCTGAGAGTTCTTTAATGGCGTCTGTGGGCTGCCACTTCCCCTGAGTGCTCTGGACTCATCTGAATCTCACTTTTCTTGTGCTTTTCTATGCATGCCACCAGATGGTCCTGCCCGTCGATGAGAGCTTGACTGAGGCGTTGGGACTTCGGTCCAAACATGCTTCATTGCGGAAAGACACTTTACTGAAATCAGGTAAACGCTTCCTCCAGTGTGGTACTCTTGCCACTCTTGTGAGTGTCCACTCAGGCCCATGGTCCCTTTTCCTCTCCTCCGCCATGATTGTCACGGCCATGTGCCCCATTTGTCACATCTGGGCTGCGTAGCGACATGCTGTTGTTTTTGCCAGCGCATAAAGAGTCAGTGATACTCCAAGGATGTGGCCTCCTCTTTCGCTTCATGCTTTCTTGTTTTGTGTTGGGGTTGGGGACTGCCTGCCTTACTGCCCTAGTCCTTCCACCTGGGAGTTACGTGTTCTGGGACAAGAAAATCGCAGGTCGCATGGGAAGAGCAGTCAGGCTCAGTCACCTGGTGGGTTTTGGGTTTAAATGTGTAAGTCCCTAGAGATGGACAGGAAGAGGACGTGCGGGTGTCGGCACCATTGAGGGTCTGGGGAGGAGGCCCCTTGCGCAGGTCTGCAGCCAGCTCACATGGCTCCCCGCTGTCTCACCTCAGTGTTCGGCGGCGCCATCTGCCGCATGTACCGGTTCCCCACCACCGACGGCAACCACCTGCGGATCCTGGAGCAGATGGCGGAGAGTGCACTCTCCCTGCACGTGCCCCGGCAGTTCGTGAAGCTCCTGCTGGAGGAAGATGCGGCCAGGTGAGGCCAGGAGGAGTGGCCGACCACCCATCAGGCCCATGTCATTTGCCCTTTTCCTTCTGGAAAGCTCTTAGATGTAGTGGACAGAGCACCAGACGGCAAGCCCAGCCTCCGCCACTTGCCTGCTCTGTTTCCTGGGTTTGCCAGAGCCTCAGTTTGCTCGCCCGTGTCCTGGGTTTCCTGTGTGATGACTTCATGGATAACATGCCTGGAGCACCAGACACATCCCCAGCACTAGGTCCTCACTCCCTGTCCTTTTCCTCTCTTTTCCCCTCATTCAGGCTCAGAAAGTTAGAAATAGCTGGGTATTCTTTGGTTATGTCAGCCTGGCCAGCGGTTTCCGCGGGTAGGGCCACGGCGATACAGGCTCCAGGAGGCCAAGTAGGACCTATCAGGGTATCCCCCTTTGCTCAGGGCACGCGTCATTGTCCTACGGCAGGGAGAAGCCTGTGAGGTGGTTTGGGCACTGCAGGTCACATCTGCCATGTGCCTTACACTGTCATTTCTACCTCTTGTTGTAGAACAATGCGTTAATTGTAAGCACCATGTAACAGAAGCAAGAAAGAAAACAATGCAGCCAGAATTCTACAGCTATTTAAAAATATTTTTTGGGGGGCCGGCCGAGTGGCTCAGTTGGTTAAGAGCTTGCGCAAGAGTGCGAGCTCTGAGCAACAGCGGTTTGATGCCCAGCCCGAGCTGAGTTGCCAATGAGCTGCCAACAGGCAGCAGGATGGCTCAGCTAAAAAAAAAAAAATTTTTTTATCTTGAAAAATATTCAAGCTTAGAGAAAAATGGCAAGAGTAATGCAAAGAATTGCTTTCTCTCTACATGTATATATTTTATATGTATTTTAATTAAAAATTTTTTCCTTTCTGCATTTCCACACTTTCATCTATTGGGTTGTCAGGAAAGTCATGACACATTTTTACATTGGAAAACAGAAAAATACGTCATGACTTTCCCGACGGCCCAATATACATAGCAGGCATCTACTTTTCCATATATAGCTTCACTTTGCTTGTTCTAATTTTTAGTTAGGGCATAATTTCCCATTATTTGTACTATGTATGTACTTTTATGTACTATAACTTTAAAGACTTCATTGAACAGTGCTTTTGTCTTGATGGCTGTGTTGTTTTTCATCCCAGCCACGTGGCGGGCACTGCGCTCAGTGCAGGGGCTTTTGATGAGTGAGACAGACCATGGGAGACAGTCACAAACAGAGAACTGGGGCCACACAGGGGCCCCAGATGTGTCAGCAGATAGTAACAGGGCTGTGAGGAGGAGGAGGAGGTCCCGGCAGGCCTCTGTGAGACCGTGCCACTAAGCTGACACTGGTGCGAAAGAAGGAGCCCATGGATCATGGTGGAGACATCCAGTGAGAGGGGCCATAGTGGTGAGGCTACAGGCTCCTGTATGTGAGCTGACCTCAGGCCGGGCCTGTGGGCTGCGGTGAGCGCAGATGCGCTGGGTCTTCTCTTAAATTAAGTTTGCTAATTTAATAGCAATAAAGTGGTACAACCTTTTAAAAACTTCAGACACTTCTTTAGTAGCTTCCTAAAAACTTTTATAAAATTAGCTTTTTTCCTTCCTCAAAGGAAAATATGCATAGTCTAAAAAAGCCAAATAGTGCCAACAGCTTTCAACGAAAGACCTACGTCCTGGAGCCCTCGACTTTCTGATCCCAGAAACAACCACTGTTAGCTGTTGTAGTGTCGACTGCTGTATTTCTAAATATATGCTGCATACTCTTAATCCATTTCAGGCATTAGCTACTGAATTCCTATGAAAAGAGGATTTTAGGTCTTTTATACTTTGCCATTCCTCAGTTTCTAAAAAAAAAAAAAGTT
>NW_017731900.1:835376-954584 GCF_001890085.2 Hipposideros armiger | reverse complement strand
TGAATTGCATTGAAAATTTCTTCTATGGTGTCATGTGCTGAAACAGCCACTGTGGGATGAAATTTAGGAGAGACCAAATCACAGGCTGTTCATGTTATTTCTTCACCTTAGTCTATTGTCTGTCTGTGAAATGACCAAAAGGATGTAGGCTGCTTGCTGTGAGACAAAGTGGTTTTCTAGATTCTCCAGTTTAAATATTCAGTGGTACTTTTACTAAACATATAAATTGTCTGAATGGAACTCTCCATTTTAAGGCTTAAAAAGGAAAGTGAAATACAGACACCTCACCTTTTCTTCTTGAAAGATGCCTTTTGATTTTCAGACCACTCTCAGGGGCAGTTTAGAAGACTATTCTTAACTCATTCCCTTTTTATTCCAAATGGAATGGGTTTTTTGGCTTTTCATTACTTTATTCTCTATCTTTAGACTTTTCCCTCCTCTCCATAATGAAATTTCCAGGTTTAAAGAAAATCATAAGCCCTTTATGTAGCTTTGACATAGAACATGTGAACATGTCCAGGAACGTGGCTGAGAAGAAGCCACGTTCAAGATGATGGTGCCCTGGACTTGGTTTGGATCTGAAGGCTGGATCTAAGTGTGTGTCTAAAAGAAGTGACAGCATTTGCCTAAAGGAACATAGGGACCTGCCCATGCTGAATACCTGTTCTCTGGGGAAATCTGACATCCACACAGCTTTGCGTTTTCTAGAGCAGAGCTTCTCAAACATCACTGTGTGTCTGACTCCCCAGAGGGTCTTGTTAATAGCAGATCTGGGATTCTGCAGTTCTGATAGACTCTGGACTACCAGCGCTGCTGGTCCCTGGGCCACCCCTTAAGTGTCTAGTGAACAAACAGTCTCCTGTGAAAGTGCAGAACAAAGAACGGCTGGCCTGTATTTTTGTGTACTGGCAAAATAAATTTACCTCTTTTCACTAGAAGCAGTGTTTATTTCTCCTGCCCTTCTGAGTGTCAGTGTAATTTGTAATCCCTTTCTTTTGTAGCCACGGAGTTCTTCATTTAATTAGTAATGGGTTCTGACTATAGAAGTAAGATGGTAGATATTTGTTACAAAACTTGGTCCAGCCTCCTTAACTACCCAAGCGCATACAAGGGAATAGGTTTTAAGTTTGTGTTTAGCATCTGTGCATCATGTTAGACCCGGGATGATGAGCACACCATTTATCACTTTTCAGAATTGAAATGTGTTGTTCTAGGAACCAGTTTCTTAGATCTTGGATGATGGCGGCCTCTAGAGTTGGCACAGGCAGTTCCTTGCGTGGGCCCAGTGCTTTCTGTAGTGCTGCTGCTGTTGTGCTGCACAAAGCCCCCTCTGTGTGTCAGGCCCCTCAGTGGAGAGCTGAGTCACGGGAAGGCACGGCATCGTCACCTTCGCCTTCTGAAGCTGCCTCCACCTGGCTCCGTTCGCCACCCAAGCACCCAGAAGGAGTCTCCTGGCTGGCGAGCGGCCCTCCTGTCAGTGTTTCACACACCCGCTCTTTGGAAGTGAGATGTGCTCTCGGGCAGCTCCGTTTCCAGGCCCCACCACACATACCTGCTTTTTGAGCAGCACCCTGAAAGTACCCCTTTTCTCCTTGCCGTTCATGACTGTGGGACACTTGTTGACGACCTTCGTTTTCTCATACTCCGTTTTCTAGGTCCCTCATTTAAAGCAAGCAGTTTGAAAGCAGATAAGAAGTTGGAATTTGTTCCCACAAACTTGCACATACAGAGGATGAGAGTTCAGGACGATGGAGGATCAGGTAACTCTTTTTCTGCTTGTCGTGTTGAGTCACGTTTCACGGCTGTTCTCCCTGTGGGCTTGGCCCCCGAGCTGCCCCACATCTGTCCCAGCCTTCCCCATGTGTTCTGCTGGGCAGCTCGGATAAGAGACACGTCACAGGACCCTTGTCAGGTCTTCGTTAAGGAGCACAAGTCCCTGCCTCTTTGTTTCTCCTCTGTCCAGCTTGCCCGTCAGTCATACTTCCGAAGAAGGGGAGCAGGGGAGCTGAGCCTTGCTGGGTAGCTGCTTCCAGCCCTGTGTGGCTCCACCCTGGGACGTATAGAACCCCCTTTGTGAAATGGTGGTGCTGGGCTCCAGAGGCCCTCGGACCATGTAGGCTATGGGACTAAGGGAACCACAGGCTGCCGGGACTTGGGCGGAGGGGCAGGACCCAGAGCTGTGTGCATATCCCTGTAGCTGGCTCGTCCACAGGCCCGAGCCCAGAGTAACGGAGGAGAGCTTTCTGTCATTCAGATCAGAGCTACGACATTGTCACCATCGGGGCGCCTGCAGCACACTGCCAAGGTTTTAAGTCAGGAGGCCTCCGCAAAAAGCTGCACAAATTTGAAGAGACTAAGAAACAGTAAGTTCTTGGGGGCTGTTTGTGGTCCTTGTACAGCTGTCTGTCTGATGCTTCCTAGAAAAAAAAAATCAAAATATGACCACAAACACATCTAGCCATTCAGTCTGCTTTTGTGTGGGAGAGGGGCTGCCTAGGAACCCTGTGCTGCTGTATGTGTGTGACTGAAGTGGGGGTAATGACAGCACCTGATCAGTGGTCCTGTCCCTACAAATTGAAATCCACCTTGAAAGTGGTGCTTTTGGTGGCTGTCTTATTGGACTGCTGGGTTGGCTGTCCTTGAAAGTCCCTGGTCAGTCAGCTGAACATCACAAAGTGTGCAGCCTGAGAGAGACTGTTTACTTTCCTGAGGGACAACCATGATAAACGTTCCCAGTTTTAAAAAGGCTCAAGAGGCTACATGGAGCTACTGTCCTGAGCAGGAAATCACCGGGTAGCAGGGTGGGGAATGGCAGCGTGGAGCACGCAGTAAGGTGCGGCCCGAGGCCCGGTGACCCAGTGCTTCGGGGAGAGGAGCCAGGGGGGCGCTGGTGACCAGGGACGCAGGACTGACAGATCTAGGCCTGGCCCTGAGGGGCTTCGGGCCTTGCCTGAGAACAGACACGTGTGCACCACCCCCTGGAGCCAGCAGTGCCATGCTGGGGAGCAAGCAAGCAGAGGGTAATGTGGACAGTAGAGCCGGGCTGGTCGGGAGAGAGCTGAAAATGCATGCTGGAGTGTCGGATACGTGGGAGGCAGTGGTGACTTTCCAGAATGTCACTGTCAGGATTTAAATAGATCAAAGGATCTGAGTGTAAGATGTGGAGGTAATGAATATAGATGGTCCTGTAAGATCTTTGAACCAGGAAACAGGAAGTAGCTCGAAGGTCTGCTGTTTGGGGAGGATGATTGTGATGTGAGCATGTGTTTAGGATGAGAGAAAAGATGGAAGCAAATGAGGTAGATGGACGAGAACATTGATGGAGCGGGTTCTGGAGAAGATGGCAAGGGCCAGGACCAGGCAGTTGGTCCTAGAAGGGACGTGAGAAGAAACTGGGGGTGACACAGAGGTTTCAGAGGTGGGAAGGAAAGAGCTGAAGTTTCGCCGAAACAGCCTCGCAGAATGTGGAGTTGAGAAGTCAGACTTATTGATTGGGCGTGGGATGGTCTGAGGGCAGGTCAGGCCAAGGCGCAGGGAACCTCACTAGAGCCCGACAGCGTGGTCAGGTGGGGAGCGTTCGCAGGTGCCGGAGCCAAGGGGGTCCTAGCCTGGCTCTGTGCTTCTGTGGCCGGGTGTCAGGACATGGCTGGAGGAACGTGACATCAGACTGGGCGAGGGAGGGGTAAGGTCAGGTGCAGTGGTTGACCAGTGGGATGAGGGGGTCAGGGATGCAGCTAGAAGTGTTTCTGACCAGGGGGACCAGGTGGGCAGAAGAGAGTGCCCTGTGAGAAGTCACCATTCCAATGTATGCACAGGGTGCCCTGAGCCCAGGAAGTCTTGGAGACAGGAGGAGGAACAAGAAAGGGTCACATGGGGAAGGGGAGTTTTGGCCTGGGTGAGGGGGGTGGTATTCTCTGAGAGGCCCACAGACAGCCTGCTCCACCTTGATTCATCCCCACCCAGGGCTCTCCCCTGTGCAAATAAGCCAGGTGCCCCACCCGCCTGAGGACTCACCGGCTCTAGTGTTCCTCTGGGCATTGTGACAAGGACGAGGCTTCCTGTTCCCACCACAGCTCTACACAGGCAGCGGAGATCGTGTGTCTGTTGCGCCATTGCATGGGTCTGTGTGGAGTGTGAGTGTGCATTTTGAGGGTGATGTGGGGGCCCCGGAGGAGAAAGCCAGTCAAGGGGGGTGCCCCTGGCTATCCTTGTCCCAGGAAGGTCGTCCTGCTGATACCTGATCACTCTGCGTGTCATCTTAAGAACTTCTTAGCCCCAAAATGCCTCTGAGGTAGTTTTCAAATATATGTTTTTATTTCCTACTCATGTCCTGAAAGCATTTGTAGGAATGGTTTTCATCATTGGTACTCTCCTTTAAATGCAGATGTAACTTGCCCGCCGGTGGGATGTCTCCCTGGGCGTGAGCACAGCCCCTGACGTGGCTGTGATGAACAAGCACGTGGGGATCATAAGTTAACCGTCTCTCGACAAATAAATTCAAGTATTTTGACAAAAGATAACTTGGCTTTTTAATTTTTGTTTTGCATTTGGGGTTTGCTAACAACTGCTAATATTTTGTTTTGGTTCTTTTCTTTAGCAGTTTTGAGGAGTGTTGGTGAGTTTTCTGTCTGTGGAGAGAGTGTCTGTCTGGGTCTCACTCTCATGCAGAGAAAGCCTGTGCTGTCCCCTCCCCTGTGAGGTGCTGTACCCTTGGTGCCCCTGTGGGCTTCTAGTTACAGCCTTGTAAACAACTGTCCCTTCCAACTGCAATGTTCTTTGATAATGAATAGCCAACCTCCAGTCTACTGCTCTGTCTTTTAAATCGGGCAGCTAGTGCATTGCTCTGCTCACTCAGAGCAGACCCGGTGCTGTGTCTCCCAGGATGACAAGAGCCAGGCTGGCAAGTGCCCGGTGATGCTGGTGTGTCAAGTCCTGCCACTGGTGCAGTCTGGAACCCCTTTCTGGCTTCTTTTATAAGAATCTGGGGCTTTTCAGTTTCTGCTTCACCATCGCACCTTCCGGGAAGGAAGCCAGCTTATGTTTTCACGATACTGAGTAGTTGATGCTTATTTATTTATTGATGTATTTATTTATTCATTCATTTATTCATTTATTCATTTATTTTAAGCTGAGCCATCCTGCCACCTGTTGGCAGCTCAGTGGCTGCTCAGCTCAGGCCAGGAATCGAACTGGCGACCCTATTGCTCAGAGCTCGCACTCTTGAGCAGGCTCTTAACCAGCTGAGCCACTAGGCGGGCCCTTAGTTGATACATATTTAAAACAGTGTTACTAGTGTCAATTTTACCAAGAATTACAATAACCAAGTGACTTTTCCCACCAAATAGTGGCAGCCAGAAACCATCATGTCTGCTGCCTGGGGGTCCCCACTGCTGCCCCAGGCCCCCCAGTCATGTCCAGAACTGGGGCTCTGCAGTGGTGCTTCTTTGGGTGACACGCCCCAGAGGCACTTTGGAGTCGCTGCCCTCTTGGGGCTGGTGACACTCAGAGGCTGTGGCTGGGCCCTGCCTGAGATGTCAGGGCTCTGCGGGGAACCTGTGACAGCAGGAAGTCCTGAGGAACACCCCTCCCAGCTGAGGCCTCCTGAGCTTTCCCCATTTTCGGGACCAGGCAGTTGAGCCCACATGCTTATATATTCATGATCAGCCCTGAACCGCAGCTCTTTGAAATCTATTCGTATCCTTCGTGTGCATAAGGCCCAGGTTACTATTATTAGGACGTGGCCTGTAAGGACAGGGTGAGTGGGGTGCTGCTCTTCTCAGGCGTGGGTGAGGGTGTGTGTTCGTTGGTGTGCACACAGCCATGTGGCACACACTACATGTGTGCTCTGAATATCGAGGCCTGGGAAGAGGACATGATTTTTCAATTCTATTTTGAGATTGTATTTTTGAGACGGAAACGTCTTAAGTGGCAGCTATTCATTTGGAAGAGTGATTGCAGATTGGAAAGTCCTTGTGTGCACATCGTGCATGGAATGACCCTTGTGGGACCACGTGGGCTTAAGCACAGTCTGCTGCATGGGCTTTGGGCACATCCATCGTTTTCATTGTGTGTGGGCCTGGGTGTGGTTTCTTTCTGGGGTGCTTTGGGCTTTGCTTTTTGCATGCTCACCCCATAGTCCATCAAAGGAACGGGCAGGGCAGTTTCTTGGTGATCCACCTTCAGGGTACCCTGGAAAGAGCCCATCGAGGAAGGTTCTTAGCCCTGCCCATATCACCCCCACCCCCAGGGAAGGTGATGGAGGCTGTGGCTCTCCACCTTCTCCCTCCTCCCCCAAACTCAAAGGGTGGCTGTGAGGGGACCAGTCAGGGCCCCCCATTCCATGAAGGATGGGACACCCACTCCAGTCAGAGCACACGACTTCACACTGTGGGAGAGACCTTTTCATTGGCGCCTTATACTTCCCCTGCCCACTTCCCTTGGCTTCCTCACATGGCCTGAAAAGTCAATTTATAATATTGGATTGATTTGGGATCTTAGCTGGGAGACACACAATTTACCATCTTCTTCTAGAAGGGCCAAGTGTGCCGGCCAGGCCCCATGTAGCTGGGCCCACAGACCTGGTTCTCCAGAGCCTGTGATTGTGCTGGGCAGTGGCTGAGCCATAGCTTTGACCTCCAATCCCAAGATGCACATGCTGTTGGTGGCGAGGAGGCGGGCAAGGAGGAAGAACCAGGTTTTCAAAGCCATTGAGGAGTCCAGGCCTGGCCTCTGGCTTGGCATAGTCTCCACCCCCTTCTCCTCTGTTAGAGCATTAATTTTCAAAGATGGGAAATCCTGGAGCAGGGGGCAGGGAAGGAAGCCCGTTTTAGGGGGACTTGCTGGGGTCAGACATGGGAGGGAGAAGAGCTGTGGGGGTGTGCACAGGAGGTCTAATGCCCCGATTGACCAAATGAGAACACCAAGGGTCATTTCGACCAAGCCCAGCACCGGCGGCAGTCTCCCCCTCCACTGTGATAAACTGACCCCTTCTAGTATCAGCAGACCCCATGTCTCTGCTTAAATCCTGCTTAGAAGTTGACAGGTGAGGTTCTTAGGTAAACGATTATGAGCATTTGGGTAATTACCGGCTTTAACATCTGCTCATGATGTACATACACATGGTATAAATTCAGATAGACAAATGTAGATAAAAGGCTTCATTGCATTTTCATATTTCAAACTGCTGCCGTCCAGACAGAAAGTGCCTCCTGAAATTTACTTTTGCCCACCATTAGCTAGCCCAGTCCAGGAAAATGTCCTGAGTGACAGAATGGTTTATTCTGTGTTGGTCGTGGGCTGGGGTTGGGAGGGTGCCACCATCCTCTTTGATTCAAGAGAGCCCCTTAGAGTCCATTCTTATCCTTTTTAGTACCTCATCCAGCTGCCAGTCCATAATCTACATACCACAGGACATCGTCAGAGCCAAGGAGATCATCGCCCAGATCAACACTCTGAAAACCCAAGTGAGTTACTATGCAGAGCGGCTCTCGAGGGCGGCCAAGGACAGGTCTGCCACTGGCCTTGAAAGAACTCTCGCCATATTGGCAGACAAGGTAGGAGGGGCTGCCCTGCTGTGTGTGTGTGGGGGGCTCCCTTGGGTTTCTGGAAACACTGGGACACCTTGTATGTACCCAAAGCTGTCCACACCAAGAATGACATTGAGGTGACCCTGAAGACCTAGCTTCAGATCCAGTTCCCACAAGGCCCAGGGATGTTTGGTGATTTGCTCATGGTCACAGAGCTGGATGGGGCAGGCCAAGGATAGAGCCCAGGGCTGTGACACCAGCCGCTGCTTCAGGCAGATGTGTCCCCCAGCAAGTCCACGGGGGTCACCATTAAGGCTGGGATCGTTCCACGGCTTTCTTGGTAACTTCCTACTCAGCATATTTGTGCCACTGTTCTATTGTACTTGGAATTCGAAAAAAGAAAGTGAGCTAGTATACAGACAAGATAAATTTTATTGGCTTATGTAAAATCAGTAAACCAGCCTCTAAATAACTAATCTGATCCTGATATAAATTTATAAATATACGTCCCTACCGGGGGGTGCAGATATATCAGATCCTTTTGATGGGTGATGCTGTTTCAAACTACTCAGTTTCTCAATATACACACACGCACACGCATGCTCAGAGATTCTGATCATACTTCCCCCGTCACACTCGCTTTGCTGGGGTGAGATGCTGTTCCTGATCAGAGCATGTTCTATCCTTCACATGTGTTCACCAGCAAAAAGACTGAGAGCTGGGATTAGGTCCACTTGGAAAAGAGAGATGTTGTCAGAAGTAAAATGACGAGCCACAAGGCCCCTGTTGCATGCAGAATTCCCCAGAACCAGGGTGCTGTGCCAGGAACCCTCTGCCCAGAGCCCAGGGCTTCAGGTATTAGGTGCAACAAGATAAGGCTTCAGTGACTGAACCACAGTAATCCTACACCCTGGAATTAGAGGGGACGGCTCAGGAAGTCCTCGAAAGGTGGGACACTGGGCTTTCTTCAGGCCCTTCCTTGAGCAATGTCAGCCTCAGAGGCAGGCAGGGGTCAAAGACTGTCAGAGGTTTCTCTGCCTCCCCTCGTCTTCCTTGTGTTCTCCAGTCTTCTTGCTGGGAAAAATTCTTGCAGAGATTTGGCCAGGTCGGTTATGTGGCAGCCTGTAAGCTCAGCGTCCTGAGGGCTGCAGCTCTGAGTTGTTTGTGCTGAGGGTGGGGTGCTGGGCTCTTGGGGAGGACAGGCCATGCAGACCCTGGGCTGGGGCTCAGCAGCCTGGGTGTGTGCGTGCATGCAGACCCGGCAGCTGGTCACCGTCTGCGACTGCAAGCTGCTGGCCAACTCCATCCATGGGCTGAACGCTGCACGGCCTGACTACATCGCCTCCAAGGCTTCCCCCACCTCGACCGAGGAGGAGCAGGTGATGCTCAGGAATGACCAGGACACCCTCATGGCCAGGTGGACAGGCAGGAACAGCCGGTCTTCTCTGCAGGTGGACTGGCACGAGGAGGAGTGGGTGAGTTTGCTGCCCACGGCCCCTCCTGCTGCTGAGATTGGGTTGAAAACATGAAGCCTCTCACTAGCCTCTCCCTCCAGAGGGGCCTGGAGGGCCAGCTCTGCAGACAAACCCCAAGTCTCCTTCCTGGGTGGCTCCGGGGCCACCTGATTCAGGGAGGGAGATGGTATTTCCTTACCTGTGTCCATCAGGAGCAGGGCTCCTGTGGGCGGGCCGGTCTCAGAGTTGGCTCTCCCTGTCACCCTCGCCCCTGCCCCTGCCCCTCAGTCTCTGTCGGGCCAGCCCCCCTGCTCTTGGTACAAGTGCAGCTGTGGGCACTCAGGTGCCACGGCAGCTGGTGAGGATTTGGAAGATGCTGCTCTGACATCGCATTATTTTGTTGTTTCCTCACAGAATTGTCCCTGAGAACAGATCTGTGTCTCCTGAGGGAGGGGACGTATCATACAACTCGTTTTGTTTTTTATGGGGATGACTGTTTAGAGGCAGTTCTGCGAGGTCCTGAATTATACTAGTTAGCAGCGAAGCGCTTGGGCACCCTGTGTGACCCCAGCCCTCCCTCACGTCCTCCCACCCCCCACCTGAAGTCATCAGCTGTTTCCATTCTCTTCCATCCAAAAGAGATCTCAGTCCCCTGTGGTGTGATGTTGTAGGTCTGCAGCGGAGGGAGGAGGGGACATCGCTGGTGCACTGGGCTTTGTGTCCCTTCTTTTAGCGCTGGGAGGTACTGCCAAGTCCTGTTTGGCCTCCTTGACAGTTACTAGTGAATGGCTCCCAAACTTTAAAAACAGTAACCACAGGACATTGACTCATTTTTGAAAAGAAAATGCAGCTTTACCTTTATTTGGGGAATTATGAATCCCATCGATGTTGATCAATCCTGTGGTGCTTTATTGAGCACGGTGGCCGGGGTGGGGTTGATGGGGGAGCGTTTCGTTTGTGTTCTGTTCTGTCTTTCTCGTTGGGGAGCTGACCCAAATGAGCCCTCTTGGTTTGGAAGGAGAAAGTGTGGCTGAATGTGGACAAGAGCCTGGAGTGCATCATCCAGCGGGTGGACAAGCTGCTGCAGAAGGAACGGCTGCTTGGCGAGGGCTGTGAGGATGTCTTCCCCGGTGCGGGCAGCGGCACCAGCAAGAAAGGTAACCGGAACAGCCACGCCTACTGGATCAGGCCGGAGCACTCCTTCTGTGACGCCCCCTCCTCACCACGCCCCTCCACCACGCCCACCGCTGCATGCCATCCTCACCTGACCACATGTGCGTATGCATCCACGCCTACCCGCTCGCTGCCTCCACCTCACGCTGCTGCATCTGTCTGTCTGTCTGTGTCTTACTCCGTGTTCTCCTTCCCACGCAGACTGCAGGGAGGTCTGTCGGGCAGGGCAGGGTGTTGCAGGTCCTGGAGCAGCCGCAGTGAGGCGTGAGGCCCCTGGGCTTCATGCCCCTGGAGCCCGCGTGTGCATCCGCTTGTCTGGCAAAGGCAGACTGTCAGGGCCCTCCTGGGTCACGCTCCCGCCACAGTGAGGATTGGGCTCCTGGGCTTTTCTGGTTTGTGAGCCAATCTGAGAACCTGGAGGAGGCAAAAGTGCAGATTCCTTTCTGATGAGGCTGTGTGCTGCACCAGGAACGGTGCAGGGGCCCCAGCTGGAGGAGAGCTGTTAGCAGGCCTAGTGGGCTTGCCTGAGGCTGGTTATCATTGGTTGGGCTTGCCCATCCAGCAGAAGCACGTTGCCTTGGGACGTGTTGGTGACTCAGCCTGGTGGTGGCACCAGTCCTGTGCCCCTGGGGACTGAATTAGGTTTCTCCGTTGTCACCACCTCCAAGGTGGGGCCTCTCAGTGATTGGTAGGACGTTGGCACAAAGCAGCACACTTCGGAGTCTCCTGTCTGCGGAGACATAGAGTGTAACCAGACACTTGGCCCTGTTTCCAGCCTTCAGGCGGGGGATGCGCGCTTTCTCATAAAGCGTCTCCCTGGTCCCTAGAGCTCAGGGCCCCATGCCTTGTCCTGTAAGAGCTGCAAGGGTTAAGAAGGCCGGCAGCTGACAGCTGGCTGCAGACCTCTTTTCTGTTTCCTTTTTTCTCTCCTTTGGGGGTGTTTAGCTGTAGGAAGTAAGGCCCAGGTGTGCCAGGGTTAGGCTTCCTACAGTGAGGACCTGTAATTAATTTCTGGATTGGGCAACTTTCATTCAAGGCAGAATCTTTCTGTATCACAGCCTCTTGATAAATCCTCCTCAGTTTGTAAGATTTCCTGCACCTTCTTAATCTGCCTGCAGTGTGTCTCCAGGGCACACTTGAGCCTCTGTTTCAACAGTGTTCACTCCTCCACTCTTCCATCCCTGAGGGATTAGTTTCAGTTCCCCAAACTGTGATTGATTCATGGACCTACTTTGTCTTTGTTCGTGTTCTCATTTGTTGTTTGTGTTTCTTTTAAAAGTTTCTGAAAGTTCATTGCTCGTTTCTCTTTAATATTGTCTTGCTTGTACTTTTAAATTTTTTCTGCAGATACAAAAAGTAATTTATTGGATTTTTTTAAATGCAGAAGAGTTTATTTAATCAGAAGTACTGTTGTATCCATAACTCAAATGTCATTTTTTTCTAGGCACATATTGTATTGTTCAAATACAGACAAATTTAAATGCAGTTTTAAAGTTATTTAAATGAGCATATATTTATGATGGTTAGGGCTTTGCTTGTAAAGACTGTGAGCCGCGTACTTTGCTCAGCCTCATGTGCTCAGGGGCCAGAGCTGGGCTCTGTCATGACTTTTTAGACCATTCCATGTTACTGTTGTTTTGACCTGATGCCGTGTTATTTATTACACACGGACAACTCCGTGCCTCTCTGAAAGGTATCGTCACTTTTTGTTCCAATTCTGTACCTATCCTGGGTCCTTGGTTTTCATCTTTCACCCAGGAGCTGCCCTGCCTCTCAGCTCGCCTTCCTGTAGACATGATCAGAACCTTGTCTGGAGGGCAGGGGTCATCCAGGGCCAGGGCTCCGCAGGACCCACTGACAAGTCCCTGACAGCTGGAACCACAGAGGCTCTGTAAGCCTCTCTCTCCCCCTCCCTACAAGCTCCCCACACCCCTTCTGTACCCCCTGCCACCTGCCAGGATTTGTGGCTTCCATTACCTTCCACATGCACACTCCCTTGCGCTCCTCGTCCACGAAGAGCCATTCAAACCTGGACCAGGTTGTTCTTAATCTGAAGTCTGTGGGTCACTCCCAGCATCGTGTGCCCTGGGATTATGTGCTAGAATGAGAGAAAGTCCGTAGTGGTCATCAGATCTCAAGGGCCTCCATGACTTAAGACAAGTTAAAAGCAGCTGGTCCAGGAGTACTCGGTGAGACCACTTCCTCTTCCTGTGACTGTAAGATGAGTTTACCTGGCTGGGTTTAACCCTGATGCCTTCTCAGAAATGGTCCAAACCTAGCCGTCTGGGATCACCACAGAAGATTTTAAAAACAGACCCCAGACTTCCCTCCTTCTTCAGACCTGGAATCTTGGAGGAAGAGTTAGGAGGAAGCAGAAATGCATTTTTTTTTTCAAGGCCTGGGTGATTCTGATTAGTCAGATGTTTCAGAATCATCCTCTGCATCTCCACACTATGGGGTCTCTCCATTTGTTAGGTCCATGGGCTCTAATGAAGAGCTTGAAGTCTGCAGCTCACAGAGGCCTGCAGTTTTGCTCTATTTCTGTCCCTTTTGCCAGTCATTGTGAAAAATGACTAGAAGGAAAGGATCCCTCGCCACCCCTTCTGCACAATTCCACAAGTTGTGGAAGTCTCCATAAAGCCGGTCCTGGCTATTCTTGGGGATCTGAAACTACCTATTTCACTATCCTGAAGACATTCTTTGAACTGAAAAGTTTGCACAATAAAATAAAATAAACTTTTCCTCCAAATGATCCCTTTTTAAACTTGTTTTCTTTTAGGTGGCACACCCAGTTTACCAGGAAATTTAGTTTTTTAGGGAAATGTGAAATTGAAATGAGCACTGCCCAATGTGACTCCATGTAGGTGAAACTGAACTAAAATTGGTATTCTTTGAGGGATCTGGAGGGACATTCCAATTTTAGACTTCCCCCAAATCATAAAAGTTTTATATTTGGCTTAAATTTGAAAGTGTGGCATAGATGTTTCTAGTATAATGGTTTCATCACTGGTCCCAGCTTTGGACCTCAGCGGCCAGTCTGTAGCCCAGGGTCCACCAGTCAGCAGGGCGGTGGCTCTGCGTTGGGAATACGCTATGGACCCGGCCAGTCTTCTTTCATTTCAAATTTGCTTCCAGATGTTGTGAGTCAGCGTGGCGCTCTGCCACATACAATGTGATGGACGTGGGCACTTCATCACATCGTAACATGTTGGGGCGCTCATCCCCGAAGAGCATTTCATGTTGACCTGTGAGCAACATGAATACTTACGCCTGTCAATTGGGCCGTATTTGCTACCGGGGGCTCGGCAGCCTCAGAGCTGCCAGGGCGTCCCCGTGTGACTTGTTGGGGAAGAGGCAGGCCGGCTCCCTCTTCTCTATCCAGGTTAGCCACCTTACTGCAAGCTGCCGACGCAGTTGCTCTAAGCGTTGAGTTGTTGTTTGAACTGTGTGCTGCTCCTTAATCATCCATGTCGCCCTCCGTTTCTGTGCAGATTGCAGCCCCCCTCCTGAAGAGTCCAGCCCAGGTACGTGGTTTCCGCTCGAGGCTTCGGCAGGTGTCTTTTTAACACTCAGCTAGCATTTGTAGCCGCATATCAGAGACCACCTTGTGCTCCCAGGGTGAGGAGACTATTTTAGGAGTCTCTTCATGGTGAGGCATGTGGCCACTTTGCTGAGGTTTGGTGAGGGACCTGTTGGGCTGGGGACTGTGGTCTGAAGCAGGCCGCCACTTTCTTTTTTCCCCACTTTCCCATCCTAAAGCCTTTTCAGATGACTAATGTCCATGAGTGCATTGAACTTCCTGACATGGGCCACCTGATTCAGAGAGGTACTTCCTGTGATTTCCCTGAACTCAGGAGCGTCATGTGGAGGGGACTATGGATAATAGGTAGTCGCCCAAATGTGATATTCGTGACCACATAGCACCCTCTCTTCTGAGTCTGGATGCAGTTTTAGCTTCCTGTCAGGCGTTGCTGTGGGCCTCAGTTGGAGTTAGTGCTGGAGGTAGGAACTTTTGCTGCATTTGCACGTAGAAATAAACGTTTCCGGCTCTAGTGCAGAGGTTGGCACACTGCAGCTCTGAGCCGAGTCCTGCCTGGCGCCTGCTCATGTCAGTAAGGTTTTACTGGAAACCAGTCATGCCCATGTGTTCACATATTGTCTCTGGCTGTTGTTGTGGGCAGTACCAGAGTCCAGTAGTTGTGAGGGAAACCTCATGGCCTTCGAAGCCTAAAGTATTTATTGTCTGGCCCTTGATGGAGAAAGTGTGCCGACCCCTGCTCTAGTTCATATTGAGTTTCCCGGATTGGCTTGTTTCCCCAGAGTGAGCATGAGACCCCCCCTCCTCCCCCAAACGCTCTGTTTTTCCTAACCTCCAAAAAACAGCTGCATGACCGTCTGGTGGTCACAGATTTCTGACTGGATATAACTGTGAGATGGCAGGACACTTGCTTTGTATCTAGGGGGCAAGAAACAGGTGATTGCGGGATTTACCAGCCTCTGCCTGTCAGGTGTTAGGGGGGCCTCTCAGCTCGCACAGCAGCTTGATTCCAGCTCGGCTCATGGGGTGGCTACTGGACGCAACCTCAGAGCCCCATCGATGTTAGCTTGTCAGTGGTCTAAATCTGAATGGGTACATCATATCCTCCAGTTTTCTTTCAGCCCCCTTACAGTTTCTCTTTCCCAAAAAAGTTTTTGTGGGATCTCTGACCCCAGTCCCCTGGACCCTCAGGGCCGCTGAGGCCCCGGGAGATGCACAGGTCGTCACTCGGACTCTCCTCCCCATTACCTTTCCTGGCGCCCCTTATCTCTGTGTCTGGGCTTCCTGTCCTCAGCTCACCTCCATGGCACGTCAGTGCCTTCATGCTGAGCTGGTTTCCCCGGAGCCTGAGTGGTGGTGGAATCGGGATCACACCCAGCAGTCAGGGCCCCTAGGAAAGGGGGTGGCAGTGTCGGGGACCTGCCACCTGGAAGCTCAGGAATCTCCTCCACTCGGTGTCCCGAAGTTTATAGAACTCGTGGGAAGACTAGTGGGTTCGCAGGCAGGCAGCACATGGGCAGGGCCTGGCTTCTAGAACTCAGCTGTCTGTCAGCTGTGTCCTTTCCAGAAGTGCTGGTGGCTTGTCCACAGTTAATGTCAAATGGACTAAAATGGTCCCCTGCCAGGAAGGAGTTCCTTTGGCTTTTCCTGCAGAACTTTATTAAATCTGGGTTCACACACACACACACACACACACACACACACACACACACACACACACTCTCTCTTTTTCTCTCCCCACTCCCTCCTTACCCGATTAATGAGGAACAAGTACAAAAGTATGGTCCATGGATTGGCTGCCGGTCAGCGAGTGTTTCAGGTTAGCGATCGGATTAGGAACTTGTGCCCCGAAGTGAACCAGCCGCATCACTAAGGACACTTGTTAGTCACTGCTGTGTTTTTCAGAGCTAGACTTCATTGATGCAGGAAGCAGAGTATACATAACCCCTTCACCAACCCTAACATCCCAGCTACCTTCACTTAACTAAAGGTCCTTTGTTTGGAAGTTTTTAATTTTTTTCTTCACATTGACCCAAAATGTATCACCCCCGCCCCCAGCCCCTACTGTGTACCCAGCAGAAGCAGCCTGACATCATGGAAGTTACATGCAGTTTAGCATCAGTCAGACGTGTGTGCAAGTGACAGGTCTTTCTGTGTGTCTGGGAGGATTCTCAGCCTCACTGAGCCTGTTTCCTTACCTGTATTTATAATCCCACCTGTGGATGAAGTGAGGAAGCGGAAATAAAGTGAAGCGCCAGGGGGAATGCGTAGGTGGTGACTGATGTTCACATCTGAGCCCTTCTGTGGGCTGATGTCAGACTCACCCCTCCTAGGTCTACATCTCCTCTTCAGGACAAATGTCTAGTGCTTTGTAACCATTCTTTTTCTATACTCCAGTTTTTTCAGTGTTTTTCTTTTTTTTTTTCTAATGTAGCAAAACAGAGTCACTATTCTATGGATGTTTTTGAAGGAGAAGTCGGCAAAGTCCAAAACTGCTGCATGGAGCGAGCTTGCTTAGTCAAATAAGACCACTGATATATTTTTAGTATTTTCAAGTTAAAATGATCATAATTTGCATATTGATTGCATATGTATGTGTACATTAAGTGTGAAAGCACAGCAAATTGGCAACATTTGCTCTAAGAGCATTTACCTCTTTGTGAAGAATAGTCTTAATGACGTCCCACCTTTCCCCAAACTATTTGGCTATTAAAACTTAGTTGCCATTGGCCTTTTTGATAGTCACTGAATATAATTGACATGCATTCCATAGAGAAAGAAACAAGAACATGGCCTCTGCGAGTTTTAGAGGAAGAAAGAGGCTTGGATATTACCTAGTATGGCTCTCCCATTCTACTGAGAAGGACCCACGCGGCTGAGGGGTGGAGGGGCCTGCCCACGGCCCACCAGTGCTCAGCCGCAGCCAGGGCCTGTGACTCAGATTTTCCGCTCCTTGGTCCAATGTTCTTTGTCACCAGGATTTATTTGCTAAGCTCTTTCTGCTGTAGGCTTTCTAAATTTAAGCCTGCTTTTTTCCATGACAGATACAATCCTTGTCTACCTACAGTGTGCCTACATATACAGTTAGATTATTGCCAAATTTTGAATGCTACAAATACTTGAAAAGTCTACGTCCACTAAACTCTGAGTATAGGGAAGTCCTTTTGCAGGCTTTAGGCATTTCTCTCAATTTATTTCTCAACAAAGTGCTAAGCACACAGTTTGAAGTCAGGTTGCTGTGTTTCTCTAAGACCGTGCTTACCTTCCTGGCAGCCACACTGCTCACGTTTGTGGGCGTTCTGTGGCTGACATCCTGGTTGTCAGAGCCCGGCGTCACTCCACTGCCTCTGCTGGTGGGCGCACCCAGTGGTGAGGATCAGATTCCTATTTCTGCTGTGGTGATGTGTTAAAAATACAACTGATGAGGGCATGTCTTCTCCCTTTTAATAGTCTTCTAAATAGGAAGGGAAAAACAAAAGCCAAAGCTAAAAATACCTTTCACTTTGTTTTTCTCCCCTGAGGTTCTACTTTTAAAAAGCTATTTTGATAGAGGGTCAACGGGTTCCTTTTATTCCTAAAAAAACCCCCCACCAAACCAAAACAACAACAGCAAAGAATGAACAAAAAAACCCCACCTAAGCTAGAAATAGATGGCAGCCGGGCAGGAAAGCTGGGGTGGGGAAGAACATGAGTGTAGAAGGAAGGGATGTTCTGGGAACTGAAAACACAGAAACCGTGTGGAATGGTCTTTTCCCCCAGATGTGCAAAGGGAGAGTTTAGCACAGTTGCCCAAAGGTGAAACAGGGGTGGGCTGTCCTTTGCTCTGTAAGGACAGGGGTCTCTGCCTTGATAGCTGGGTCAAGAGAAGCAAGATAACACATCACTTTTCTGGGTGCTCTTTTCTCCCTGGTGGAAGACCTGTCCAATGGGCTTGGCCCCTGCAAGCAGAATAATTTTCTTGCTTAGGTATTTTCTTACTCAAGGTAGTTATGTGTAGAGTCCCCAGAGGTTTGGGAGACCAGGCATGTGCCAGCATGCTGGAGTGGGACTGACGTTTGCGTCTACTGGAAAGCTTCAGGCTGGCAGGTTAGAGGCTGGGTCACTTCCAGGCATAACATGGTGTCATTTGAGGCCAGAGCATGGGCCAAGCAGAGGCAGAAGATGAAGAAAGGGTGGGAGAGGGAAAGTGGGGAGGGGAGGGCAGAATAGGGGACGGGCACCCTGTTAGATAGACTTCCAGCACGTCATTCTTCAATGTTTCTTCTCAAACGCCGCCTTCCCCATGCCCAGGTGAATGGAGCGAGGCTCTTTACCCCCTGCTGACCACGCTCACAGACTGTGTGGCCATGATGAGCGACAAGGCCAAGAAGGCGATGGTGTTCCTGCTTATGCAGGACAGCGCGCCCACCATAGCCACCTACCTGAGCCTGCAGCACCGCCGGGACGTGGTCTTCTGCCAAACCGTAAGCCCCAGGCGCCCCCACCTGGGAGAAGCAGGCTGCGCACGGGGAAGCCACAGAGGGCAGTGTGTCTCCTGCCTGTTGCTTTTACATGTCTTTAACATCAAGGCATAGATTTCAACGTGGGGGAGGGACATACCGACTGGTCCGCACTCGGGAGGGTCTGGTTCCACCCTAGCTTCTCCCTGAGTTACTGGCGCCAAGGGAACTCGCACACCTGCTCCTCAGGCACTGAGGATTTGGTGGCATTGCCGGTGGCTTGGGCCTCTTCGCCACCTTCTTCTTCCCTACAGAGCCATTTAGTGAGGGGGACACAGATGTTCACTGTCAGTACAATCAATTTTGTTGTTTATAAAGCAGCACGTCATTGGTGCTGCAGCTCGTACTCAGCTGTTTTGGGGATTGCTGTTACCCTGCAGAGAGGGAAGAGCTTACGTGAGTGGCACAAGTTTCATAGTTGCCAGCCATCAAATTGGCAAAGGGAACAGTTATGGAGGGCTGGGCTGGCTCTCTGCGTGTCCTCACCCACCCCCACGAGGTCTGCCTCATCCCGCAGAAAATCTGCCACTGAGGAGACTTGCAGAGTGATCATGTCCTCTCTCACTCCTGTACCTTGTTGTGGTCACCTCAGGTTCCAGCCAGAGCTGGTACACATCTGTGCATATCTATACACTTTTACTGTGGGGAATTCTGGGCTTCCAGAAGGTTCTAGGCCTGGAGTAACCCCAGGGAGAGGGGCTGCTGCTGAAGCCCAATTAGGGCAGAGGAAGCAGAGGCGCTCAGGCCCAGGGCCACTGCTGTTGGGTGAGGACGTGTCTGTCTCCCACAGCTGACCGCTCTCATCTGTGGCTTCATCATCAAGCTGAGGACCTGCCTGCATGATGACGGCTTCCTGCGGCAGCTCTACACCATCGGGCTGCTTGCCCAGTTTGAGAGCCTGCTGAGCACCTACGGTGAGACCCCCGGGGCTCCCGGGAGTGCGGACACGTGGGATCCCCCACTTTCTTTCTCAGTATTTTTCTGATTACACAAGTAACACATGCTGATTCAAATAAATCCAACATCACCAAAATATGTAACAAAGACCCAAACAAGAGCCCTGTACAGGCACACCATGCCCCTTTGTTTTGTGTGTCTGGAAGTTCTTCCTAGCTGAGGATGGATGGTGATTATTTAAGCAACAACTTCCTATGGGATGTTGGGGCCGCTTCTGAATTGCTCCTGTGAAAACAGTGCTGCCGTGCATCTCTGCATGTCAGTCTGTGCACTGTGGGCCCACTTCTGCGGCCCCTGAATTATGAAGAGGACGGTGGCTGCATCAAGGGGTAGGAATATTTTTAAATGTCATAGATATTTCCAAATTGCCCTCTCAACATGCTTTCTTCCCCCTGCCTTCATTTTTTATTTATTTCTCTTCAGAAGATACAAATGGATAACTTTAAAAACTATTTGTTAATATTTGGAGTTATAAGACATCCAGTGAACACCAAGCCACGTGCAGTGTGAAGACGTGGCCACAGCATGCCGTTTTACACCGTCTCTGTCCCCTTCTGAGGAGTCGGTTCTGCCTTCTGAGGCTCTGTGCCATCTGTCTCCCTGCCCACACCTTTGTCACCAGGAAGGTGCTGGGTAGTACGGCGCGTGTTCCCACACCTTCCATCACCAGGAAGGGGCTGGGCAGTATGCCATGTGTTCCCACCGACTGCGTTTCTACGTGGCCATGGGTTTCACAGCAGCATTGACTAGTGGAGAAGCGAGCCACCTGGTGGAGAGGCCTGTGCCCACACTCTCATCCCCTGATCACAGCCACACCTGATCGTGTCGCCCTCGATCTGCGTCCCACCCTGTGACTGTGCTGAGTCCATTGGGAGGGGGCGGGTCCCCCGCCTGACAGGCCCCTTCCTCTTGTATCCAGGTGAGGAGCTGGCCATGCTGGAGGACATGAGCCTTGGGATCATGGACTTGAGGAATGTGACCTTCAAAGTCACTCAGGCCACTTCCAGTGCATCAGCTGACATGCTGCCTGTCATCACAGGAAATCGGTACAAGTGTTTTTTAAACTCAAAACTAGCACAGTGTCTTAATTTATGTTTATTGCCTGCAGTACACTCCTTTTTTTTAAAAAGAAATTTTGTTGGGGAACAGTGTGTTTTTCCAGGACCCATCAGCTCCAAGTCAAGCAGTTGTCTTCAATCTAGTTGTGGAGGGCGCAGCTCCTTGGCCCATGTGGGGATCGAACTGGCAACCTTGGTTCTGTGAGCCTGCGCTCTAACCACCTGAGCTAACTGGCCGCACTGCAGTGCACTGTTAATTTTGGTTTTCTTCTGTTTCATTCAGTTAAAAGTGCTGACTAGCACCCTCTACATTCATGTCACGGCCCGTTAAAGGCTCTCGCCCAGCAGTGTGGAAATGACTGTGCCACACGGCCAGTCCACATGCTGTGTTGGGGACAGCTTGCTTTTCCTCTTCTCACACGCCCCCTCTCCTGTCCTGTCACTCTTTTCCAGGGATGGGTTTAATGTGCGCATCCCTCTGCCCGGCTCGCTGTTCGACGCGCTGCCCCGGGAGATCCAGAGCGGGATGCTACTGCGTGTGCAGCCTGTCCTCTTCAACGTGGGCATCAACGAGCAGCAGACGCTGGCTGAGAGGTGCGTACCTGGCCCTCTTGGGGGCCGCAGTGGCTGGATTGGTCACGGAGATGGTGTAAAGGTGTACGCAGCCCTCGTCAGGCTCTGCGTGCTGGATGGACTTTGCCTCCTTCCCTTCCTTTGGCAAACAGTCTTTAAGTGCAGCCACCTACCCTACCCTGCCTTTGGTGCCAGGGACACAAAGATGAACAGTGTCCTCAAGAGACTTGGGCTGGTAGGATGAAAATAAATGCAGGGAGTAGGGGCCTTCACGAGCTCTCACAGGATCTGTGAGGGCTTCCTGGAGGGGTGATAGCTAAGTGGGTTTTGAAGAGTAAGTAGGCGTTGGTCAGATGAGGAGGTGGAGGAGAGACCTGGTGTCTCAGGTCAAGAAACCTGAGCAAAGACAGGTGGAGAGAAACTGTGGGGCCAGAGGCCCAGGTCCCAGTCAGGGATGGGCAGAGGTGAGGTTAGAGAGGCCTGCATGCCAGGTCAAGAGCCATGCCTTGATCCTAAAGGCTTGTGCCCTGGAAACTCCCTCTAGGGCCACCTGTCAGGCAGCAGGAAGGAGCTACTTGTGCAGGTGTATGTGCACACGTGTGTGTGTGTGTGTGTGGGGGTTGAGTGTGTGTAACCCGTCATGACCTTCCACTAGTACATGAAAATCTCTTCATTTTATCATGATATTCATGCTATATGTTTGCTTTAGAATAAACAGACCTCTTAAAGCACTTGCTGTAAAGGACGTTTGGTCTCCAGGATGATAAGTCACATTCCTGCTGGGCCATTAAACCCAGTGGTTAATATCCATTGACCCTAGGTATAGGGTCAGCCTGCTCAGAAATGTAGCAGGGCAGGACATGGTCAGGCTTAGCTTTTATGTAGATCGCTTGCTGGCCATGTCCTGGAATAGTGTGAGGGGCAAGTGTGATGGGCAGGTTGTTGGAGAGTCCGGGCCACAGGCAGGCAGGGTCGTGTGGATGGAGAGCAATGTCAGCGGTCAGATGGGAGGCCGGGTCTTCAGCTGGGCAGGTGAGAGAGAGAGAAAGAGAGACAGAGACAGAGACAGTGAGGAGAGTGATGGCCCAGCTGCCAGCACCCCAGGGCAATCCCCGAGGCAGCAGGTGCCCAGAGGACAAGCCATATGGTCCCCAGAGGTGGACCCACAGGAGAGAGTCTGGTCCTCTAAGTGATGATGGGGGACCATGAAGAGGCTGCCATGCAAGGCGGTCACTCAGCAGGGAAGGGATGGAGCTGGGCTGGGCATCTAGGCCTTGGACTTCAGAGCCTGCATGTTTTCTTGACCGCTTTGTGCCTTCCTCTCTCTGTCACATCTGTCAGGCCCTGGCTGTCTGCATGGTGCACAGGTGACCTGTGTAGTGACAAGAGCTGGCACCTCCAGCAGTCCAGGAGGAACAGCTTGTCCGCTGTGGTCATTCAGACCAAGTGCAGGACTGCCCTCACTCCCCAGCCATAGCCCCCCTGCTGTCCCCTCTCCTGAGCTCCTCTGGGACAGGAGGACATGGGGACCCCCAGATGAGCACTGTGAGGGGTTTCTGGGCTGTGCTACACAAGGGGCTGGTATGGACCGAGTTCTGACACCCTTTTGGGCACATCTGTAACAAACTGTGCATGGCTGCTGCTAATGAAGTGTGTTTAAAGTTGTCATCAACACAGTAGGGGTGACCTTAGGCTCGGGAGGAGGGAAGTGGCTCAGAATGTGATGTGCGCAGTAAATGTTAGAGTCAGCGTTGTTGGCTTTGAATGCACTGCGGACGTGCTAGATGAAAGAGACCTTAGCCAAATGATGACATCTCCTGTGACCTCTGCAGGTTTGGTGACACGTCTTTACAAGAAGTTATCAATGTGGAAAGTTTGGTGCGCTTAAATTCCTACTTCGAGCAGTTTAAGGAAGTTTTGCCTGAGGACTGTAAGTATTTTTTCACTGGGGTAGGTTCTACCTGTTGTCTAGGGTCACTTTGGGTGTTTGAGCCTCTCCTGCCACTCAGGCTGCAGTCCTCGAGGGTCTCCTTTCCATCTGGTTCTCCTCTCACCCAAGTCACGTGGGGCTCCGTTACATACTGTCTTAGTCACTGGTGGGCATTGTGGTCAGAAAGGGGAAGACCTGTGCTCAACATTTTTTGGGGTGGCAGTTTCCAGTGATGCGAGGCCCCAGGAGACATTAACATAGACTGGTGATGGGCCAAGGAGGGACACAGCTACAGGGGCAAAAGCAGCGCAGGGAGCCTCTCCAGGGCGGGGCCAGCACCATGTATTTGGTTTTAGTCTGGGGGTTCAGGCACCATGGCTGTTTCCTCAGATGTGACCTCGACACTCCTCTTATTCCCTAATGATCCTGGTGTCTGAACATCCCAGATTTTTTAGGTGAGGCGATCTGACCAGTCTTCTAGTTTGAAGGGTCCTAGAAGGGCTTGGAGATGTCATGGTGGTGGAGGGAGCTTTTGCAGAGGGTGGGAAGATACCTGCCTGGGTCACGCCAGGTCCACCTGCAGGACGCTGCCCTTCCGATGTCCCGCAGGGACGGCCAAGCCCCCTCAGTGGACAACACCCACTGCCCTAAGTGTCCACCATCTATGACGGAGGCTGTGAAGACTAGATGGCTGGCCTCCCTCCCTTTCTCCCTTGATGGTGCGGTGTCCGCCCTCCAGCCCCTTGGCAGAGCTGAAAGGGGAGGAAGCGAGTGCCCTTAGCAGGTGGGACTGGAATGGCAGTGAAAGTAATTATGTGCTCACTCATGGGCAGCCAGGTCCAGGCCCTAAACACACCTTCCTTCCTTGCTGCCATGACACTAAACTTCCAGCTTTGCCTGGAAACTCCTCATTTTGCTGTTTCCGTGCTGTGAGGGCTTACTGGGCTGAGTCGCTGCGCATGGCACTAGCCCGACTCCTGTCCTCCAGGCTTACCGCGGTCCCGGAGCCAGACGTGCCTGCCCGAGCTGCTGCGGTTCCTGGCCCAGAATGTCCATGCCAGGAAGAACAAGAACGTGGACATCCTCTGGCAAGCTGCCGAGGTACGCGGCACAGAGGGGAGAGGGCTGCTGCTGGCCACTGGCTACCAGCGACCGTAACTGCAGCATCCAGACCCCAGCCAGGGGCCCAGGGAGCATAGTCCTCCAGCAGGAATGAGGCAGAGCCACTGCGTGTATCCCAAAACTTGGGCAGATACTGAAAGTTACCTGTGAGTTCATTACTTTTGGGCTGCCTGAATTCTGATAAGCTTGATCCAGAATCCGTCCCCTCAGCCATTTAATAAACAGGCCACTGATAGTTGTCACCTTCAGAAGCCTGCGCAGGCGATGGCAGCTAAAAGTTACTGCCTCCTGCATCTTCTAATAGGCCAAAAGGGAGACCGTGGTGACCTTTGCAGCCTCTTCATACGATGTTTATTGTACATTGCAGTTCAGTCCCTTTTCCCTGAGTATGCACCCCTCAAATACCCTCTCACAGGTTTGCCTGTGGAGTTCCAAGTCCCTGCTCTGAGCCTGGTTTGAGAGCAGTTTCCCAGCACATCATTCACTCCTCTGACGGGGGTGGGTTTAACTCGTCTTCATGGCATCACTGGGACCTGTTTGGTGTTGGGACCACACACAGAGACTTAGGGGCCCCAGATGACATCCCAGCTCCCCTCCTGGCCTGAGCGCAGGGGTAGGATGGGCATGCAGCCCTCTGCCCTGGGGAAGGAGTTGGCCCTGCCCTGCCCACTGACACCTGGGCCACCGCCCTGGTTATGGAGCCCGAGGAGAGGTTGGGGGCTGTCCCCCCACAGCTTTATAGGCAAGAGTGGATGCAGAGACCTGTGCATACCTTGTTTGGAAACTCTGATTCTATTTTTCTCTTCCTACACGATAGAAAAATCATCACCCAGAGTGATGAGGGACCATCCCCCGTCACCAGGTGAAAACAGCAGTCCATGCAGCAGCGTAGTTTTGTTCCCGCTGGAGTCCCCAGTGTATAGAAGCATAGCTTCAGGGATGGAAGGGTCTCCAAGACCCTTGGACGCGTCATTTCTTGTATTGTCTGCCTCGGATCTGCTGGGGGCACCGGTGGGTGTGAGGGCAGCCGTGCCAAGCCACTCAGGTGCCAGGCCCTCCCATCTCCACTTGACTGGGGCTGCCTCCTTTTCCAGATCTTACTTTTTTTTTACATTTCTGTGCTTGAGCAGGGGGTCCCTAGCTAAACAGAATATCATTAGTCAGGTCCAACCCATCACTTCTTGGATGGGGAGACCAGCAGAGCCCCCAGGCTGGGCCCTCTGGAGCCTCTGTCCCATGCATTCAGAGGGCGTCTTCACTCTGCATGGTCCCCCTCTAAGTGCAGCCTGTTTTTCTGTTGGCAGATCTGCCGCCGTCTCAACGGGGTCCGGTTCACCAGCTGCAAGAGTGCCAAGGACCGCACGGCCATGTCAGTGACGCTGGAGCAGTGCCTGATCCTGCAGCACGAGCACGGCATGGCCCCACAGGTCTTCACCCAGGCCCTGGAGTGCATGCGCAGGTGAGCCCGCTGCCCGCTGCCCGCCCGCCCGCCCGCCCACTGCAGCCCAGCTGGTCCCGCTGCCGCCTCCCAGGCCCCTTGGTACAAGCACCCTTCCCCCAGCGTCACGCCCTGGTTTGACTTTGGAAAATGCACTAGTGTCTTCAAAGTCAAACCGTCAGTGCTGTCCAATTGAGACAGTGTCCTCGTTCAAGGCCAGGGGAGAGTAAGGAGCTCGCAGCCTCTCGAGCAGGACTGCACTGAAACAGGTAGATGGGGCAAGCTCAGGTGTCAGGAAGTGACATGGGGTGGCCCCTGTGCAAGCCGCTTGGCACATGGCCTGCCCCCCCCCCCCAGCCACTGGCCTTGCTGTGGTGTGAGTTAGGGTCAGCGCTGTCTCAGCAGGCATCTGCTATTTACATCATACGTATGTCTCCTTTCAAACTTGAGTGACAAGTGCGTCTGCAGGTTGCACGGGTCTGCTCCGCTTCTTCCCCAGCAGCCGACACCATTTGCTTTTATGAGCAAAGTGTCAGATGAGTGTTCTGTGGTGACGGCAGCCTCCTGCCTGCCTGGCCGTGGGCCGTGGTGACCTCACCCTAACCATGTTCTGATTCTGAGGCAGCAGGTGTGTTTGCAGAATGAAGCCCCGGACTAAAACTGCCTACTGTTGACCGATGCCTTATTTCAAGCACTGCCGGGGAGCGTCTTACCCCACATACCAAAAGAAAGGATAAGAAACCTGGTTTTCCGTCTCCTTCACTGTAGTCACCAATGCTGTCACAGTCTCGTTTCCAACAGTCACTCCCCCTGAATGTTCTGTGTCATTTGTCCTCTCACCAAATTCTTTAAAGCCTTCAATTCTCTTATCCTTTCTGTATGTTTCTGCTGTTTGACCTTCTCACAATAATGCACAAAAGCCATGCCTGAGCTCCTGCCTCTTGATAACAGCATTCTGTAAAAATGGAATTGTTTTGTCCGTTTTGTCTTTCTAAGTTCATCTAAACCTCTCTGTCACCTCAGGGCCATCTATTTATGCACTTTGGACAAGTTTACCACCCTCCCTGCCCTCAGCCTCAGGGAAGCAGTGGAGACTCAGAGACCCCTGTCTGGGGCACCCTTGACTAACAGCCTGTCCCTCAAGGATTCTGTCCCCTTAAGGCTCAGTGTCCCTGGTGTCATTGGGGGTGGCAGGGCCTGGGCTTCCAGCCACATCTGTGCCCTGTAACCTGTGCGGTGGTGGGAGGGACCGCTCTGGTGACATGCAGACCTTAGCCAGCAAGGAAACAAAAAAAGTGGAGAGGGGATGCCTGTTGTTGTTGGAACAGATATTAGGATCAGGTCCATTCAGGAGAGCAAATTAAGCCTGAAACATCGCTGGAGGCAAACATGACAAACTTGAAGCTGTCCTACTTCAGTCACATCATGAGAACACAGGGTTCTCTGGAAAAGACAAGAATGCTGGGAAAAATAGAAGGCAGCAGGAAAAGAGGAAGACCAGATATGAGATGGTTGGACTCCATAAGAGAAGCCAAAGGCTGAGTCTCCAGGAGCTGAACAGGGCTTTTGGGGACAGGACACTGTGGACATCACTCATTCACAGGGTCGCCAGGAGTCGCAGCTGACTCAATGGCACGTAACACACACACCATTCAGCAGACCAGGCCCTGAGCCAGGTGTACAATTGACCATAGACCTCTGTCCACTCTTGGCTTCTGGAACAAATTCGATGAAAATGGTAATTCATTTTGACTGCATGTGAGCACACAGGTCTCAGGAGACCAGGGAGAAAGTGGCTCCTTAGAGTGACAGGGACAGCCCCACCTGCTGGCCTGGAGCCCACCATGGGGTTGTGGGGGCAGTGCCCACACGCACACAGGTTAGCATTATAGTTTACAACACACAAAGCACATTTTACTTTTTATCACGTAAGTAAGTGATGTTCCTTGTAGGAAAATTAGAAAATACAGGTTGTTCTCACACACACATACACGAGCATGAGTGTGGTTAATCCACACATTGGTTAACCAGTCCCTGAAGAACATAGAAAACAAATGTAATTAGACATGCAATTTTGCCTATTGTTTCAGCCTTCTGTCACTTAACTGTCTGGTGAGCACTTTTTCAGGTTAATAAACATAGACCTTCCCATTGCAAGCACAGCATAATTTATCCACTGGTGCTCATTGACTGTTTGAGCTGTGTGTGGGTTTTGAGTACTTTAGGTCGCAGTGAACATCCTGTGTGTTCTCCCAGGCACATCTGCCCCATTGATTCCCTTGGCCAAAAAGGGTACACCTATGTAAGGCCTTTAATCCAAAGTGACAGTCAGCTCCTATAGCTGTCACTCCCCACCCCCCCTGCGCCCGGGTCTCCCATCTAGTGCCTGCTCTCTGCCCTCTGGGTGTTACTGTTCCTGTCACTGTTCTGAGCGCTCCCGAGTATGTTTTCCTCCATTACGGGTGAGGACCCCAGGTCTAGCAGGGAAAGACCTTCCTCCCATGGGATCAGGCACCATCCATCCGCTGGGCCTCCCCTGCCTCTCTGAAACCCTTACCCATCTCCAATGATGTTTTTCTTTTTAGTTTATTTGTTTTTCTGAATTTTCTGAAATCTCTCTAATGAACATGTGCCACCTTACTAATCGTTTAAGAAGTTACTAAAAACAGAAGCACAGCCCCATCCCATTCTGCCTCTGCCCGCCCCCGAGTCCTCCTAGCGTCCACCCAGGGCGCCGTGCTCGCTGCTGCCTTGCCCACCTGACCTTGCGGCTCTCGCCACCTGCGTTTGCTGTAAGGTGACGCTGTTCCACCTGACTAACATGTTTTCTAATTGTCCCATGTGGGGAAGACGTGTGTATTCATAGAATGCAGGCCCAAGTGGGCTGGGTCACGAGCCAGTATTTCTGGCTGCGGGGTCGCCAGGACGTGTGGTTCGGCTGAGAGCCCTGAGGAGGCAGCAGTAAATGGTGGCCATGCCCTCGAGTGGAGGAGTGCATTTTGGTTTTCTTGCTTTCTCGCTTGCATCTGACTGGATGGGAGAGTCGAGCATGCAGGCCAGGGTGCCGGGGCCAGGTGGGTGGGGTCAGGCCAAGCTGGTGCTCAGGCTGGCCTCCTGGAGGCCCAGGGTGAGCAGTGGCAGTGCTGTGCTAGCCAATGGTGAACAACCAGCTCTCTCCAATTAAACAAAAAAAAGCCCTTATCTGTAGTGCTTGCCAATTTCTGTGGCATAAATACTCTCACTGGGGCTTATTTCAAGCTACCAGTGTGACACCATGGGACACCGTGGGAGTTGGGAAAAGATATGTACACTCGGTCCTTGTGAGCCATCTGAGCTGATTCCAGCTCACTGCTGGTGGTTCCCTCTGTCCCCAATCCAGGTGCTGAAACACTTACAGAGTGGGCCTTCCTAAGTAGCCACAGTGACCACTCCTAGACTGCCCTGGCTGGGAATGTGACCATCAGTGCTCACAGCATGGAAAGTGTCCCCTGTCAGAATGGCATATCTCAGCAGGGCCAGTCCAGGGCTTCCAGCTTCCTCTGGGACAGCCTGGGAGGACCTCAGCCTGTCCCCACCGCCAGTGGGTCCTCATGGGCCATGCACCTTGTCCCAGTACTTCTGATTCTGTGTCACTGTTGCCACTTGGGTGGCCAGGCATAGAGGATGTGGTTCCAGAGTCCTGTGGTTCTAGCTGCCATCTCACCTCAGGACATTTCTTCTGGACCAAAATGAGGGGAACCCAAAATTTCCATTGTGAGCTTGGTTGCATGCTATTCTTGGGGACAGTAACATCAAAAGTGGAGCCACCAGTAGCTCACGCCCTGCCACTGCTTAGCCTGAAAGCCAAGGCGAGTCTGGTGAGGGCTCTGCCTCCGGTGGACACTTGAGGTAAATGGTTATTGTTTGAAAGGTTAATCAAGAGGCAGCTTTGGCAAGACTGCTGCAGCACGCCACTCAGACACATGTGAGAAGGTCAAACTCCCCCCTCCCCATGGTTCTTCATGTTCAGCTTGCTGTCTGAGGGCCTCATCTCTGCAGCATGTGAGAGCATGGCGGGCAGCATGGCGGTGCGTGTGGCGGCCGAGAGCGTGAACATGGAAAACCATTAGTCAGCCTACATGTGTGTGTTTTCAGTAGACTACAGTATTTTTTTCTTATTTTCACTTCTCTTTCTCTCCTTTTTTCTTGTAACCGTGTTTTGGCATTCCTTTTATATCATTTTCTGCATCTCATCTTTTCTTTCTGTTGTGGCTTCATTCCATTTTTTTTTTTTTATTTTGCCTCTTGGTTCTCTTTTTTTCCATATTTTTTATAAAATCCATTGCACGTGTCTCTCTTTTTTCTTTATTCCCTTTCTCTTTTCCTTTCTCCCAAACGTTTTCCTTTTCACAGCATTGGAACACGGGAGGTAGTCACCCAGAAGAACTTGAGCGGCCTGGTACCCATCCGAGACTTAAGGCTAGACCCCAGCCTCCTCTGTTCCATCCCTTTATTAGCGCTGAGCCCCAATTTACTGATTGTGTGGCTCTTTCTGAGCATAGCATACCTGGTGACCAAATTGCGTTGCAAATGAATATCATTACGAAAAATTAAATAAGTCACAAGGAAAACAAAAGTGCCAGAATATGTCCAGCCACCGCGCACCTGACTGGACAGAAGGAATGTGTCAAAGCAAGGTCTGCCGAGAAATATTTCATGCCTTACAGTTTGATGTTTTGTTGTTCTGAACTGTAAATACCTGCCCAGTTATTTCACCAAGAAGACTTGTTTAAATCCTACAGTTTTCAGTGCTTGTAACATGTTCCTACAGCACCCTGTGACTGCATTGTTTAGCTGGCCTATACCAAACCTTTTACCTTCTGATGTAAAGCTGTTGATTACCTGTCTCTCTCATGTGCCCCGTTTCCCAGAGAAAGAGATTCTGTCTGAAGAGAATGTGTATATTTGATACTATTCTTTAAATGTTCTGCACACCCTTCCTTTCTTTTTGAAGAGCAATGAAAATGATAGGCGCTTTATAAGTGGGTCCTCTACATAAGCCTATTTAATAGGATATGTACTTTCTGCTTTCATTTCAAAGCGTAGTTCCTTAACTTACGGTAGCAAACAGTTTGCAGCATCATAACATTTCCTTGCATATGTTTATCATTTCCAGGTTGAGATGACACAAAGCTGTGAATACAATAGCACATTATACCAAGTCAGGCACATAAAAATAACACATTGCATGTGACTTTCAATTTACTCTTTTACATCTTTAAGGATTATTAAACTGATTACAGGGATTAATGCATTTAGTAACAAAGGCTGTTCAAGTTATATACACTTATTTTTCTTGAAATATCATTTTTAATTTTGAAAACTACATCTTTAAATTCAGATTAACGTCCAGACATCTTTTCTCTCTTACAAATCATATGTTGTTGATAATGGAAAAAAAAAAAGTCAAAGAAAAATGACCAAAAAAAAAAAATGAGGCCTACCTTTTGGGCATTTGTGCCAGGGGGAGCTGTGAGAGAAGAGTTACTTTGGTTTCTGCTATTACCACTGTTAATTTTAACAAGGCACTGTCTATAAAATGGGACGACTTATTACCTTGACATTCACATTTGGTGGAAGGGTAGTTTTATACTTGTAAAGGTAACAATAAATTAGGGGGAAATTCCACAGACCCTGTATCAGAAATATTCAGTGCTTTTCTGTCTTCCAGTTCAAATTTGTTGTGACCTGTTTTTGACCTCCGTCTGGTTCCCCATACACTGTATTTTATGAAAGTGGATTTTTTTTCTTAACCAGTTTAGAAAAATTTGAGTGAATGTAGTGACGCTGCCTTTTTCAGGAACTTTGCACCCATGCATGCACACAGACCCAGCCCACCTCTCTGTTCCCTCCCCATAACGTCCAGAACTTACTCTGGGATTTGTCTGTTTAGTATGAGATCTGAGACCAGGTTCTAGGAATCACAGAAGCAGTTAGCAGTGAGGGACAAATGCCAGACTCAGGCTATAAATTCTAAAATGGGAGATGGTCCTTCTCTCGTGCTTGGAGCACTGCAGGGGCCTTGGGGCAGGTGTCACACCTGTGGCTGGGTCCGGCCTTCTCACAAGTGCAATGTGGTCACTGTCTTTTCTAGAATAAATGAGGTGGCTGTTCTGTGACACAGCAGCTGACATCCTTCAGCAGGGAGTCTCTCCAAGCCCCAGTGACAGGTGGTGGAGGGTTGTAGAAGGTGACACTGGGTATTAGACGAGGCCCTGCCCAGTCCCTGAGTCTTTGAGAAGTGTGTTTACCACTTGCCCTCCTTCAAATGAAGGTGCAAACGTCAACTCTCTATGACCCTTTTGTTTCCTTTATGTAAAGGACAGAAAGACCACAGACAAGCTCTGTCCCCACCCATAGCTTCCCAGTCACTGCAACGGGTAAAGTGCTGCTGAGGCCCCACAGTGGTGACACGTGCCTGTGCCCACCTCCAGGTTGGCAGAGGCCATGCACAGATGAAGGGGCCCTTCTGACTACAGACAGCTTGCCCTCTTCTTCCCGGGGCCTGCGGGTACATCTGTGACGCTGTTCAGACTCCCTCAGGATCCACTGCCTAGCAAAGGGAGGCCGTGCCCGCTGGAGGAGCCCCTCCAGGGGAACCTCATGGGCAACAGAGGCTGCCCCCTCCTTTCCCCACGCCCCCCCCCGCCCCAGCTGTTGTGCTGCCCACCAGGCCTTCCTGCCTTATGTAGGTTTGGCTGCTAGGTTGAAGGGAAATGGATGGAAGGGACGGAGGGGAGCGTCTTTGTTTTTCTCTTCAGGGGCCAGGTCAAAAGGCAGCTCCTTGAACTCTACAGTCGTGAGGAAGGACTCCATCAGCCTAGGCTGTGGGTTGGTGGTGGTTTTTTGTAGAATATCTGAGTAAAGAGACTCAGTGTGCATGCCCTTTGTGCTAAGTTTTAATGTCACTAAGGCCCTTTACCCATTAAATCAGGCTAAATATGTATCCAGAATCTCTTCTGCTTTAGTGAGAAATAGGCAGGATGAAACAGAGGGGACGATGACTCAGGAAAGGGGAGTCGCTGAGATTTGGCGATGGTTGTCAGGCTGCTTCCAGGGTGGTGCGAGCACTGAGACTTGGTCACTGGCAGCCGCTCAGGATGTTCAGGCTCACTAAGCACCAATGAGTCTGGATGGGTTCTAAAGTGGGCGACCCCCACACGAAAGGGAAAACCAGAGGCATCCTTAAAATGAGTTGTCGTTTGGGTTTTAGTTCTAATTTTTCATTTAAAACATGGATGTCCTGGAAAAGAAATGATTTATGGTATAATGTATTCAGCCAGTTAAAGCAGCAATTAGCTCTTTAACATGTAAATAAAAGATAATGTCTACGTTCACACATTATTCTTTGCTCCTCAAAGCAGTTTGGCATTTGCTCGTGATTGGTGGTTTCTGTGTCAATAGAAAAGCCATATCTGACATAGTCCGATAATGTGAAAGTTTGCAAAGATTAAACAAGATGAACTGTGCATAGAATGAGAGCTTCTGCTTTAAGTGGAATTATATTTTCCTTTGATTACTGGATGTGAGATAAACACTAAGGGCTCCCTGCACGCAAGGCCTAGGCATTCAGCTCAGATGACACATGTCTTGCTGAGGGCCTGAGGCTCTGGTGACAAAGAAGCATAATTGAGTTACTAAATTACTTAATAATAAGCTGGTGGATACTTTTCTGAGACACCGAGCTTACCTTTTGAATAAAATTACTGTCTCACCAAAAATATTTTACATGTTCTTGAAAATGAGACTGTCGTTTTCACTTTAAAAGGCTCGAGCACTTGCCACTGATATATTTTTTTAAATGCATGATATAATGGTGTTCATATGATTGAAAATACTTTTTTTTAAATCACTGTTTCTTGGTAACTGAAAATTTTACATCTCAGAAGGGAGATTTTGTACTGTATTTGATAACTAGTTGATGTAATTGCAAGTCTCAGAATAATATAAAAATATAAAGTTAGACTATGCTATAGGAAGTCTTTATATACAGAATCGCTTTTGCCTGTTAATTTGCTGTCTACACAAGAACCCTTCCCAGAGTTCTCCCCTGATGCTCTCATTGGGGAATAGGAGGCCTGCCTCACCCCTCATCCTCCTGCTCCATGTTTGCTTTGTTCACTGGGGTGCAATGACAACCCCCCATCAAATGCAGCCTGGGATGATGCTGGCAGCAGCAGGCGCTCTAGGGAAGGGTACTGGTGGGCTCAGTGGCACTCTCCTGAGAGACGACCACAATGAGGGCAGCCCACCTGGACAGAGCATCTGGCTGCCACCAGGAGACCTCGGTGGGGTCACTCCTTCACGACACTCCAGCCCTGATAGCCGTGCAGACCCACGGTGCAGCCATCGCCTGGGCCCCTGGATTGCTTTGCACCTGCCCAGGAGACAGCATGTTAGAGCAGCCTTCTCAGCCAGATGGCTTTGCCACATGTTGAATTCTGCAAGGAAAATCAGCATTTTGAATTTGAGGTGATTGACAGCTGTTGCTAATATAGAAAAAAATGCAGCTCTCTTAAGGCATGGGTAAGAGTCACACTATTTATTTTTCCATTTAATTCGCCGTGTAACAGAAGCTTTGAACCACTAGTTATGTTAGACCCTCAGATAATTACACATGAAATACACGAAACCATTAACTTAAAAAAAGAAGTTTGCTTCCACTTAGATATGGTGCTGCTTTTGGAAATGCCGGACTTGCAGTCCCGTAGAGCATGCGCCCATCTCTGTGCTTCTTAACTGCCTTGTTCTGAAACCCACCATCCTACGTGTGTATTGTTGTAAATAGTTTGGCACCCATTTAAATTAATCAAGCTTTTTTTTTTAATGCTATGAAAATAATCAGTTCATTTCATCTTAGTTTAAGTCTTTTCTTTTTTCCTTTTTTACTGCTGTCACTTCTTGTGCTTGTTTTTTTCCCAGTGAGGGTTGTCGAAGAGAAAATACAATGAAGAATGTTGGAAGTCGCAAATATGCGTTTAATTCCCTGCAGCTGAAGGCTTTCCCCAAGCATTACAGGCCTCCCGAAGGGACTTACGGCAAGGTTGAAACTTGAACACACGGTGTCCTCTAATTAGCTGTCACATAACAAATGTGGGTACCCTCTAGTGTCGTATATGAATTCTTCAAGACGACCTGAAGGATTGGTTCTTATTTTTTTGTTTTTAAAAAATCTTTCACTAAAGAGCCTATGAAGCATGTCCCCCCATCCCCACCCCCCCAATCAGTAGGAGGTGATGTTTGGCTTAGTGTGGATAGTAACGACTGCCCATTTAAGCAGCCTGCGGCCAGAAGTGCACAGACACCTCCTGTAGTCAGTCACCTGTACGAATCAAGCTAGGTTTGTCTGAAATGCTACAAGACTTTTTAAAATTCCCACTTAGGCGCTGCTCACCTAACTTATTTTTCTACTGAGTAACTCAATTGAGCATTGAATTACTATCTACTTTTTAAAAATCTGAATGTAAAACAGTAAATAGTAAACAGACTGGTAAATGTTAAATGCTACCAAGTTTTGGGGAAAGAAGCTAGCTGGCTCATGCAGTGAGAGCAGGTGGTTCTAATGAATTTGCTGTCTGTAACAGTACAGGTGACACCAGAAGTTGAAGTAAAGGCTGAGGCATCAGCCTGAGATAAGACTATGAGAAGATAACACCTGCAAAGCCCCTCGCCCAATGGGGGCCACTTCTGTCCCTTATGAATTATAGAACAGGGTGTCTTCTTGAGAACGTGAAGCCAGCTGCCTCCTGTTCTCCTAAGCTCCCCGTCCAGTCCCCCGCGCCCCACGATGCATCTCCCCCTCTTCTCTGGATGTTGCGTTACAGTACCCAGGACCTCGCTTGTGGTATGGCCAGTGCCTGTCACCACAGTGGGGGTTTGTGCGTGTAGATGGTGGAAGCCTAAACTTTTTCAGAACAGACGTCTTTTTGTGGGTTTCCCAGTTTATTGTCTTCTAAAAGACGATACAATTATGTCTGAATGTCTGATAAAAGTGTCTTTTAAGTTTGTAATAATTGTTACTATCCTCTTCTCATTCTGTTATGTAAGGTGACTATTGAGAAAGCTGAAATTAGCTCCTAAAATGAGATTTTGAAAGGGATTAATTTAGGGATTTCATAGAAAATTATGTCTGGTCATCTATTATAAGATGATGAGTCTTATCTGCCCATAGCAGAGTTTTTTTTTCTTAGTTTATGTGTCTTATCAATTGTTTATGATGATGATGATGATGATGTTTACATGTTATTTAAAAGGCTGTACAAGAAATACATGTGGCACATACTCGAGATGCTGATCCAATGATTGGTGACCCTTGGCCTATGTCTAAGATTCTGGGTATTATTCTTTGGGCTCCTTTAGAAATGACTTGGAAACATGTAACAAATGTGGGCCTGGGGAGCTGAGGCACAGGCCAGACCACCCCATGGCAGAGACACAGAGGGGGTGAGCAATAGGGTGGAAGTGGGTGACCCTCCGGACCCCGTCCTCCTCGGAAGTCACTGCAAAGACAGAGTGCTGTGTCCTGATGCCTGATGGTCAAGTGTGAGCTGGTGTGGAGGATGTATCTGTGAGGGACAGTTGTAGCTCACTGTCCCTCCTTTCGCAGCTGGGGCCACTGTGGAGGTTGGCGGCAGAGAAACCTGTCCACCAAACCCGCTGCGGAGGTGGCAGTCACTGGTGTCAGGTTCTCCTGTTTTGCCAGTCCCTGTTCAAAGTAAGTTTCCAGTATGGCTGATTCAGCTTTTTACCACTCCACCGTTTCATTTAATTTGTAATTTTTTTGGTATACTTTATAGTTCTGTCTTTTCTCATTTTAACATTACTGCCTTTTAAAATATTCCCTTGCCTTTTTAAATTAAATGTCACCCGTATTTTCAGAACTTTTTTTTTTTTTTTGTCCGAGGAACATTAAATGTCTGCATTAATCCAAAGGGAATATATAACAAAGGTTGATTCAACTGTTAGCAGTTTTGCATGTAGCACCTTTATGTGGATTATGTTCCCGATTTTGGCTTCATATTATGGATCACCACACAACTCTAAGACTTGGTTAATCATGTAGAAAATATTCAGGTTTCAGTGTTCTGAGCCTTGCAACGGGCTCCCGTGTGACAGGTCTCACGCGGCTTCACCCACTCACCATGCTTGCCGAGTGAGGCGTTTTCATGGTGGCCAGCAGCTCCTCAGGTCACGTGGGAGCTTTGACTTCTCAGTTGTACAAGGAAGGAGGTTTTACAGCTTACCGTAAAACAGAGGTTCCATCCAGGGTTCCTTATAAGGCCCCCAATGAGACACTGAAAACCCGGGGTGTGCTGTGGGCTCTGGCAAGGCATTCAGCACAGTGGCCCTTGGCTTCCTTCAAAACGTATAAATACTGTATAATAGTTTTGTCCTACACAATTGTATCTGCCAAACTTAGTGCACTAAAGTACTTTTATTTATTTGTTTTGGGCAGTATTAATATATATATATATATATAAACATGCAGTTACTGTTTTATATATTCTTAGCTCATTGAAAGCCATGTATGCTGTAAATGTGCTCGTCTTTAGAATGACGAATAATAAATAACTGACAAGAACATTAAACTTGGTCTTGCCTGATTCATTCTTTTGCATTAGGAGGATGAGTTCTGTGGCTGCCATCTGACTGGACAATCATTAATGGGCCCTGTGTTGAGTGCTTGGGTGTTTGTAAACATGGGATCACGAGACTTGTTTTGATCTTGTTTTCACTTAATTTGAAGCAGAGGGGCCAGTGGGCTGTGGGATTAAGAGCACGAACATCCAATTCAGACAGAGCCAGGTCCCCATCCTGTTCTGCCACTCCCTGGCTGGTGACTCTGAGCAAGTTGCTTGCCTTCTCTGTTTCCTCGTGTGCAAAGTATGGACACAACGGTATGTTCTTCACAAGGCAGTGGGCAGGTGCCTTGGTATCAAGTGTTCGTGTCAGCTGTTGTTACAAATGTCCAAAAATATGGATCATGCCTTCTCTGTAGTTCTCCTGGTCACCTGCTGTATGACTTGCTAAAATGTAGTTCTATTAATGGTTGGTTTGTTATAACCAGGACTGCCACTTGCACTTGTTCCCAATGATTTTCCTTGGAGAAACTGTTGGCAGTAGAAATGTACAATGAAAGGACAACTTAAATTTAAAATTTTGGGGGCCGGCCGAGTGGCATGTTGGTTAAGTGGCTTGGGATGCCAGAGGGCCCTGGTTCAGATCCCACATATGAGGGCCGGTGACACTGCCCTCTACAGCTAAGATGCTGAACAACAGCTCAACCTGGAGCTGGGCTGCTGTGGGTCGCTGGCGACAGCGTAGGCTGCAGCCCCTGTGGCAGTGGGTTGCCATGGGCTACCGTGTGTAGCCGGCAGCCAGCTGCTATGAGCAGCCATCCAGAGGCCGGCGACTGATCTGCCTCACCCGGGAAGAGTGCAATGATGGTGCCAGCTTGGCCAACATCCTCCAGTGAAGCAACATCCTCCACAACTAGACTGAAGAACAAAACAACAGCGACTTGTCTGTTCCCCTTCCCCTGATTCCCCAGCGCTGTTCCCCTCTCCCAATTCCCTAATAAAAATCTTAAAAAAAATTTTTTTTTTAATTTTTCATATAGGCACACCTCGGAGGTATTGTGGGTTTGGTTCCAGGCCATTACAATAAAGTGAACAGAGCAATATTAGCGAGTCCCATGAATTTTTGGTTTCCCAATGCAAATAGAAGTTATGTTTACATTCTACTGTAATCCATTAAGTGTGCAATAGCATTATGTGTAAAAAAATGATGTGCATCCCTTAATTAGAAATTACTTTATTGTGAAAGAATGCTGTTATCTGAGCCTTCAGTTGAGTTATCATCTTTTTGCAGGTGGAGGGTCTTACATACCGTTTGTAAAAAGCGCAGTATCTGTGAAGCGCGATAAAACCAGGTCTGCCTGTGTTATCTGAGTACTCCTAGGAAGTTAGGCAACATCCACGCGATAACGGGCCATCTGGCCTGTGCCTCCCTGGGTAGGATGCCCGGTCCCTGTTCTGTGCCAAGATTTGGCACATGGATAATAACTTTCCTATGTGCATGGCAGCCATCACTACCTAAGGTGTGACAGATTCCTGATGGTAGGGTCAGAACAGTCACACTTCAAATTCCCCTCGGCCTCCCTTTGTGCCCCAGCACTGTCTGCCATGATGCCTTTGTGCACCAGGCTCCTGGTGGGCCTTTCTGGCCAGTCCAGGTAGGTCTGTATTCAAATACAGACCTTAATGGTGCTGTCACCCTGTTGTACCATTTAACAGACTGGGGGGTGCGGGTGGGGGCTGAGACAGGTTAGAGAATAGGAAGCTTGTTTCCATGGTGAGGAAGAAGTTACCTATATTAGAGAGGTGGGTGCGGGAGCACAGAGCATGTCATTGCTTCCTCCGCGCTTCTTCCACTCGCCCTCCCGTGGCTCCTGTGGCCAGGCTCTTCTGGTTGTCCTACCTCAGGCCATTCCTCCTCACTCTCACCTACCTGTCCTCTGCCACCCACACTGACATCATGGTATTCCCCAGGTTTCTGTCCACAACTGTCTTTTCGCTTTGGATGCTCTTCCTGAAGTCTTACCCATTCCTACAGAATTACCACTTACTGCCTAATGCCTCCCAAATTTCTAGGTCCACCTCAGACCTTCCAGGTCCAGATCCATCCACATATCCAACCATATCCCAGTCATTCTACTCGGCGTGTCAAACACAGCACGTCAACACCAAATCCTGCATCCCCTCTCCTCCAAGCTTGCTGAGTCTTCCTGATAAGTGACCCCACCTCTCACCCTGGGCTCATCCTCTCCCTTCCCCAGCACATCTCATCAGCCATGAAAATATGTCTCTTCTACCTATCCCATAATGCGGTCCACACACTCCCAGCCCTGGTCCGTGTCCCATCTGCTCTGGACTGCCTGCCACCCCTCCTCAGCCTTCTCATTCCCCCTTCAAGGTCTTAGGCACACCCTCCTCAATGGTGATTCCTCTCCACAAAATGAGTTGGCCCTTCTAGAATAATCTTTTCCCTCATTTTTGAATGTATGACTGTTATACCATGTACATCCCATTCACCATGTTACTTACTGTTCACTTTGTCTGGCATGTTACTGTGTGTTCCCAACAGCAAGTGTAATGCCTGTTGCAAAGGAGCTACTCAGAGAAGTTTACTGAATAAAGATGGGTGATTTATTTTGGTGTTCAACTGAAACCTTTCCTATTTCAGCCCCACACCGTGTTGCTTTTCACTGTATATAACACATTACAGTCGTTTGCTGGGTACCAAGGGAGCCTCGAGGAACTATAAAGGAGAGGCGAGTGCAAAGCACCCTCTCCCTGCTGTGTCAGCAAGACTGGCACAGTGCCTCAGCACCCAGAGGTGGTCTCGATACATTGGTTGCAAACATCCTGCAGCTGATGCACAGAACATTCTCTGCCCAAGGCTATTTCCTCCCCTTTCCTCCCCCCGCATAAGCAAGGCTATATCAATAAACCATGGCTGCTAGACTAGGTCACTGTCCTCCCATCCGGAGACAGTTGTCCACCTAGCCCCCACTTTTAAGTATTTCTTTGTCTGTCTTTCTTAATCCCCCGTCACCCCCACTCCTGCCCGTTCGACTCGCTGCGCTGGACATGGCAGTAGTCCCTCTCTTAACTGAGATTTCATTTTCCATGGTTTCAGTTACCCATGATCAACACATCACCACAAGGGTAAGGACAGCACAGTAAGATACTTTTAGAGTCCACATGCACGTAACTTTTACTACAGTAGATTGTTATAATTGTCCTATTGTTGTATTATTGCTGTTAATGTTACTGTGCCTAATTTATAAATTAAACTTTATCATAGGTATGTATATATGGGAAAAAACATAGGGTTTGGTATTATCTGCAGTTTCAGGCATGCACTGCGGGTCTTGGTACGTGTCCCTCAGAGGTGGGAGGGGCTGATGTATTAGAAACACATCACAAGGAGCCAGATTAAATAGGCTCAAGGGAGAAGGTCAATTGAAGAGCAGACTGTAGCAAGCACCAAGAGAGTGGTTTTTCTCTTGGGCGTGAGCAGGAGGGTCTCTGAGAAAAGTCAGCATTATAGGGGATTGCTCAATGTTCTGTTGACCTGGATGGTAGTTACATGATGATTTATTTTATTGTTAATTACTTAACATTATAGAAACATCCTATAGTTTTCTGTATGTCTGTTATATTTCACAATAAAATTATAAGAAGTTAACCCATCATTTAATGAACAACCTGAAAAGAAAATTAAGAAGACCGTTCCAGGGGGAGGCAGGGTGGTAGATGAAGGGTAAACAGGGTCAACTACATGGTGATGGAAGGAGAACTGACTCTGGGTGGTGAACACACAATGTGATATATAGATAATGTATTACAGAATTGTACACTTGAAATCTATGTAACTTTACTAACCAGTGTCACCCCAATAAGTTTTAATTTAAAAAATTCCATTTACAATAGCATAAAAAAGGATGAGCTACTTAGGAATAACTTAACTAAGGGGGCAAAAGTCTTGTAGGTTGAAAACTATAAAATGTTACTCTACAAAACTACAAAATTAAAGACACCAGTAGATGGAAAGACATCGTATATATGGATTGGAAGACTTTAGTGTTAAGATGTTGATACTCTCCAGAGTGATCTACAGATTCCATGTACTCCCTATCAGAAAAAAATGCATCCTAAAATTCATATGGAATCTCAAGAAACCAAAATAATCTTGAAAAATAACAAAGTTGGAAGTCTCACGTTTTATATAATAAGTTAATTTCAAAACTTATCACAAAGCTACAGTAATAAAAAATGTGGCACTGGCATAAAGAGATGATGGAAGAATAGCTAAGAACTAAACCCTGGCACATGTGCTCAAATGATTTTTGACACGGATGCCAAGACCATTCAAAGAGGAAAAGGCAGTCTTTTCAACAAATAATGTTGGGAAATGTGGATATCCATATCCAAAAGAATGAAATTGGGACCTTACATCATATACAAAATCAACTCAAACTAGATCAAAGACCTAAACAAGAATTAAAACAACTAGAAAAAAACATAAAGGAAGAGCTTCACTAGATTGGGCATTGATTTCTTGGATATGATACCAAAAGCACAGGCAACAAAAAGAAAAGCAAACTGGACTTCATCAAAACTGAAAATTGTGCATCAAAGAACACAATCTACAGAGTGAAATGGGGCAGAATGTTTGCAAATCATCTATCGGGTAAGGGGTGAATATCCAGAATATACAAAGAATTCCTAAAACTCGACAAAAGAGCAAACAACCCTATTTCGAAATGGGCAAAGCTTGAATAGACATTTCTCTAAAGATTTACAAATGGCTAAACACATGAAAAGATGAAATGATGCTCACCATCAGTAGATGGTAGTTGCCAGGGGTTGGAAGGATAGGGTGATGGGAAGTTGTTTAATGGGTACAAAGTTTCAGTTTTGTAAGATGAAAAATGTTCTAGAGATTGGTTGCCTAACATGGTGAATGAGCTTAACACTATTGAACTATATACTTAAAAATAGTTAAGGTGATAAATTTTACATTTTCTGTATTTTACCACAATTTAAAATTAAAAATAGTTACTAATACAGGTATCAGATTATTTTTTTAAGTGGATTACAGACCTACATGTAAACTAAAACTATAAAACCCTTAGATGAAATCAGGAATAAATTTCCATAAACTTGAATTAGGCAGTGGTTTTCTTAGGTACACCAAAAGGAAAAACAGATAAATTGGAATTCATCAAAAGTAAAAATTGTAGGGGCCGGCCAAGTGGCTCAGTTGGTTAAGAGCTCGCTCAAGGGTTTGAGCTCTGAGCAACAGCGGTTTGAGTCCAGCCCGAGCTGAGCTGCTGCTGAGCTGCCAACAGGTGGCAGGATGGCTGAGCTAAAAAAAAAAAAAAAAAAAGTAAAAATTGTACTTCAAGAACAGCATGAAGAAAGTGAAGACAAACCACAAATTGGGAGAAAATATTTGCCATTCATTTGTCTTTAAGGAACTTATATGCACAATATATAAAGAACTCTTACAACTCAACAGTAAGATAACTCAATAGAAAAATGGACAGAGGACTTGAATAGACATTTCTCCAAAGATATACAAGTAGCCAATAAGCACATGAAAACATGGTCAACACCATAAACCATTAGAGAAATGCCAATCAAAATTCCAATTAGGAAATGAGCTACCGAATACCAATTGCTTTAAGTCCGTGACCTGTGGATGTTTGAAGAAGCTATGGTTCATTATTCTTCAAAACCGAAAATAATGATGGTAACTTAACTTGGATTCATATTCAGCTCTCTACTGTATTAAGTGATCAGAATAAAATTACTGTGATTCTAAACTTTTTCAAGCATTTCATGTTTTTCACTCTTGCTTTCCCTGGTTTCTATCAAATCTTCCCTTCTTTTTGGGATAAGGCCCACCACTCACCCAGTGAGATTCTGATGGGAGTTATAAAACCCAGGCCTGGCCGAGGTTATGGGCCCCATTCCTTTCCCCACATCTAATTCAAGGGCAGGAGATCCAGGAAATAGCTCTTTTGTAGAATTTTATGGGTGGCCCCTAAAAAAGATGGATCTCTCTCCTTTTTGGATCATGGATCTTATGGATTGTGCTTTTGGCTGCCACTACCTTCTTTCCCATCATGTAGAGAAGGCCAGCCTGAAAATGAAGCCTGGAAACCGAACAACAGTCAAGAGATGGAAGCAAAGAGCTCTGGCAACATATTCTGGGGCTTTGCCCCCAGCTGTCTAATGTATGATATTAATGTTTGAGGCTGTTACCTTGGTGAATCAGTACAGATGAAGCACCACTTCTCCCAGGAATCAAACACAATTTATTTTAGAACTAAACAGGACAGAATGACTAACAAAGTTGTATCCTAAACTTTTCCGAGAGACATCTTCTCCCCAGGCTCCATGTTATGTTATTCATTTTTACAGTCCCATCGGTGGCCTTCATAACATTCACAAAGCATGTACTAATTCTGTTATTTGATCTGAGGAGTCAAGTTTGAACATAACTTTTCCATTCTTTGCTTTAGAACAATTCTCATACTCCCAGCTCCTAACTCATCAAAATTTTCTTCTAAAAATCACTTAGAGCAAGAGGATCATTTATACATACTCAAAACAAGAACCATTTCTCCAGTGTCCACGGAGGGAAAAACTGACCTGACCAAACAGAAGAAAAACTTTCCTATTTTGGCTTCTCTGTTTTAATGGCCAGAAAAAAATCCCTTGTTGTTTTCATCTCAGTTTCAACATAATAGTGTCAATATCCTTTTCTTCCTCTGAATCTTGATCTGGCATCCAACTGAAAAAAATAAACGTATAATTAAATCAAAATTTGTCCAGTACAATCCAAAAGGAAATTGTCAGAACTCCAAAATAAATAAATAAGGCAATAAAAAAACAACTTCCATTTAAGGTCACAATAAGGATTTTCTTCTCAAGTAGAATCCAAATTACATTTAACTTTTTCTCTGAACTACACTCAATATATGTTCTTCTAGCAAACAACTTTCTAAATAAGTTTTGTTGGGTTAATATTCAAATATATTTGAAATCTTTATTTAAATAGCAACTGAGAAAACAAAGAGCCCTGAAAAATGGTAAGTAACAGGCAGACATCAGGGGATTAAAAACCCTTAAATTACCTGCTCATAGGATGACAGCATTAAGCCTCACAATGCAGCCTCTTAGGGTTGGGAGGCTGGGTAGGGGGGAGGGTACAAAAGTCAGCATGTAGGGCAAATTTGCATAGTAGTCAGTATCACTCCTAGGAATTCTACAGGAAGGAATTGAGAGATTTACCTTACTAATGAGTGCAGCACAGCCAGTGTGGGACAGACAGCCATTTCTTCATCTGATCACTACATGAAGCTAAAAGCCTTGTTTTCCATAAATGAATAGATCCTTAGATATGGGAACCATAACAGGATGAGATGCTTATACTATGAGAATGGCCGATTCAAACTTCCCGTCTCACCTTCACTCTGGGTTATACACTTATTGTTTGAAATAATAAGTGAAATTACCAGCACAATTTAAATTCCGTTTCAGGTTTCTGCCAAGCGTGTATAAGTGAAATTGCATTAGTTAAGTGTGACACGACCCACTTTCTTGGAGGACTGATAGTGAATCACTATTAGATATAATAACTTATATTTGCCAAGACTTTATTCTTGTACCTTCAGAAATTCGTGACGATCAGCAGCTGAGGGGCAGAATAACAGAACCATCAGCTATAGGTTTTCGTGAATGCTACCTAACATAACTCGCTACCATTTTTCCGAATGGTATCACTGCAAGCTATTTAACTCCATACAGCTAAATTTTAGTGTAAGGTTTTAAAAATCTTTTAACTACTTACCATTGATCTTTTACATTCAAAAAATGAATATTTCAAAGCTTTGCAGTTTCCTTCCTTCAGACACTGCCGAGGGGATTTTCCTTCCTGTGACACATAAAACAATATAAATACCTGGAAAATTTTCTCAGAAAATACAAAGTAACAGTCCTTTTGAGAATAGTTTTTTTAAAAAGTTAAGCAAGAGAAGAAAAAAGTAAACTAATTTGGGGGCACTTTAAGGGTGTTCTGGAGTTCCTGAAAACACCGGTTTCCACAGGATACTCTTCTTTAAAATGTTTATACAAAAATCTAGAAACTGGTATCGTCAGATCCTTATGGGTAAGAAAGAGAAAGAGTAAAGGTGAAAGTAGTAATGGTTTCTTCAGCATTCTTAAAACATTTACACTCAAGAACTCCTAAGGACAGAGAAGAAAGGTGTGTGTGTGTATGTGTGTAAGAGAGAGCGAGAGACAGAGACAGAGAGAGAGAAAGAGAGAAATATTCATATACGTGCATATGCAGTCAGGCATGTGGTGAATAAGAGGGCTTGTACTGGAAAGCAGTATCAAGTGGTTTTCAAGTCTCCAGTTATAGCCTTTTAATGCAAGCAATTTAATCTCCAACACATCTGCATTTTCCTATCCGCTGGCCCCCCCTCCCAGTCAAGTTCTCTGTTTTGAGCTCAGGTGAGTAAGACCTGGAAGAGGAATGGGAGGTACCACGAACAGAACTGACATATACTTGTGAGAGAAGGTCTGCCTGGGCCTGATGTGAAATGAACTCATGTTTCAACAGTGGCAGCTCAGAAGGAGGTTACAGAGAAAACTGGGTTAAACATTGTTCCTGTTCTGCCGTCAGGGTTGCTGCTACAAGAATGTTCACAGGAAGAATGTCTACTTCTGACTCTGAACAAATAAGTCGTAAAACTACAACTGTTCAAAGTCAGACTTGAGAGTAACTGCAAAAGTAGGTGAGAGCTAAAATTTACTAGTTTTCTTTCAAGGCCAACATGGAATAGAAATCCTAATTATACCCCTTCATTACCTTAAAATGTTTTAAACAAATCTACTGTTGTAAATTAACACAAAAGCATTTAAACATATTGGACACATGGAAGTATCTACAGAAAATATATTTCAGTTTGAAAAAGCAAGGTTAAAATTTAATAGCAGCAACATTTCTCTATTTGAATGCCTTACTCTGCTAATTTGTCTAGTAACTAAACCCTCACAAGAACTAAATTTACTAAAAAAAAAAAAATTCAGAGCAGTCCTAGATCAGTTTAGTGGGAAGTTAAAAAATATATGCTAGCTATTCCTGCTGACATAGGGCTCTTAATACCCAGGGGGAAGGTGTACACATGCAAAGGCCACTGGCAGTGTGAGCCCACAGTGGGAGAGTGCCTGCCAGAGGGGTGATGGGAATGTGCTATATAGGGGCTTGGTTCCCACGAATGAAATGTATAAAACAGCATCTGGAAAAAGTAGGATGAACTTGAATTATTTGAATTACCTGCTGTTTAATGGCATCGAACTATGATGTGCAATTCATCAGGGGAAAAAATGAAAACCTTACATTATTTTACTATTAAAGAAATAAAACACTGCTTATAAACATTTGCCTTATACAGTTTCTGACAATATAAAGAAGATCATGAAATCTTCCTACTCAAGGTTGAGTTCCAATGTAAAATGAGTCAAGCGATATTAAGGGTAAAAATGATCCCGTTCAGCTGAAACAGCTCAGACAGAAAAAAAGCTCAAACAGCCAGAATTCGTGCCCTAAAATCAGAATCAGGACATTTTTAGTGTTGATGCTAAACACTTGAGTGTTAATGAGGTAAGAGTACTACTTAAATAGAAACATCTGATAGTTCATGTACCAGGAAAAACAGAACCCAAATTTCACCTCTTCTGCATCATCGGAGATTTCCCCTCAAGCAGATTTTGACACCCTAACCCCACCACTGCAACGACTCCCCAAAACCACCCAAGAACTCCCAGACCCAACGTTCTGCCTAAGGACTGCCCCTTTTACACTCCACTTGAAGTCACCAATGAGGATGAATCTACCACGAACTAAATGCACATCCATTTAATGGGCTATTTATAAACATCAGGTTCTCCAAGGTGACCAAATTCAGCATCAAAACGGCCACATACTCAACCGGGGGAAAGCAGACTGTACCATGTGTCCTGGTCATTCTCTCTACCTACAGCTTTCTAACTTTCCAGAGATGCAATTTCTACACAGTGTGTCTGTCCCATTCATCTGTATGTCCCCTGAATTAGAGCTTGGCACTGAAATGTTTGCCAAATAAATGATTCAATCACTGCAAAAAACCAACTGGGTTTTCTCCCTGCCACCAGTATCCTCCTCCACTTTCTGAGTGTCTTTCCTCAGTCCTACCCTACGTTTCTGATTCCCTTGATCGCTCATCTCTGTGGTCTTCCTGATGCTGAATGTCAGGATAAAGTCCAAGCACCTCACTCTGACACACAAGGGCCTCCACACATGGAAACCTTCCTCTCAAGCCTTCTGTCACATTCACCATCCTCCAGGCCTACAGGCACCAGCTTCTCCTGGCCCTCCCACACCTCCAACTCTGCACAGGCTGTTCTTCCACAATCTCCCCGAAACCACCACAGCCCTCACTCCCTTGATAAACCACTACTCAATCGTAAAGACTCAGATCAAATGTCACCTCTGTGACAAATTTCCAAATTCTCAAGCAAAATAAGGTGCTCTCAACTGGGCTTCCAAAGCATTTTGCTCCTAAATCTACTCGTTAAACAAGTATGTACTAAATGCTCACACAACCCTTATCACAGGGATGTAGCCCCTTACCGGTCTGTTCTTCATTCCCATCAGACCAAACTTACGTAGGTAGTGACTGTAACTGATTCACCTTTGTATCCCCCGTGCCTGACATCATGCCTGCCACTTAACAGGCATTTATCTGCACCAATGAAGCAGATTGGAAACAGACCAGGACAGGGGAGCCTGGAGACAGGGCACCTCAGTTCCCTCATCTGTATAAGAAAGCTGGACTGGATAACCTCTTAAATTCCTAACTCGGAAGTTTTCCTAGACACTAGGAGGCCAGTCTGGCTGACTGCTAAAATCAGTGAACCAAACGTAAATCATGAATCAGTAGAAACGCTGGAGGAGCCGTCTTTTCTTTGAAATAGGAGCAACTTTCTGAAATTATATCACAACTGGTTGCCCTCTGTAATCGGAAAAGGCATTCAGAACCTAGCAGAGTAGCAGCATTCAGCAAATGTTTCTTGACCCGAAATGGTTTAATCTTTAGAAAAACCCAACGGGGAAGTATTGTTATCTCAAACTTCACAACGGAGGGAAAGGAGGCTGCGACGGTGGACATGCCCAAGTTCATTAACTTAGAGCTCTGCTCTGCACCCAGGACGGCCAACTTTGGGTCACGTCTCCGGACCGCCACCACAGGCCGGCCGGGAAACCTTCGCCGGCCCCGCCTCCCCGTTTCGGCGTCGGCCGCGCTACCTGGAGCACACAGTCCGACTGCAGCAGACATGCGCCCAGGTCCTCCTTCACGCCCGCGCACGCGCCGCCCTCCGGCTTGTCCTCGTAATACCGGGGCATGGCTCCGCCTCCCGCCCTCCGCCGCCCCGACTGCTTCTGTCCGCAACAGCAGCAACCCGGCTACGCGCGAGCAAAGCCCGGAGGAAAGGACCGGAAACCGGCAGCAACAATTTCCGGTGGTCCCTCGCGGACTACGGGTCCCGAGAGGCCGCGCGCGGCGGAAGTGGGCGCACGTCACGTGTCGCACCTCGGTCTACGTTTCGGGGAAGGGAGTTGTCCCAGCGACTGCTGGGCTGCGGTGGCGCGCTGCCAGGGAGCCGGTGGAGGCCGCAGTGGGGCTTCAGGTGAGGCCTGAGGAGCGCTCCGTGCGCGCGCGGCTCGGACCCGCTCGGTGCCTGTTCCCCCGGCCACTCGCGACTCGACGTCCCTCGGTCCTGAAGGGACATGCTCGGGTTCCGCGTTTCGGCCTGCGGTGACGTTGCCGGATAAAATCTAGGACGCCCAGCTACAGTTGAATTTCAGATAAATAACGAATAATGTGTAGTATGAGTACGTCCCACGCAGTGTTTCGGGCTTTCTTACACCAAAAAAAATCCCTGTAGCTTTGTAGTAGGTTTTATTTGCTACATCTGGCAATTCTACCTGCGGCCCGGGCTGGCGGGGAGCTGCTGGCTGGCGTCCGGGAGGCCTGGGGAGTGGAGATGGCCGCCGGGGCGTGGGGGCCGGACCGTGACCTGCGTTCTCCTGCCTTCAGACTGGTTCGACGAGTCTCCCACGGTGTCGTTGCCCTACTGAACTATTTAGGCAGTAAAACGCTGGACTTGAGTTTTGCTTTGTTTTTATATCACCTTTTAGGAAACAAGTTGCCTGCTGGTAATGCTCCAGTGGATCACCTGTTTCTAACTGGCCTAAACAAAGGCTTTCCATTAAAGGCGAGATACTTAAAGAGCACGGGATTTTGACCCTGCGTCAGAATCACTCTCTGTCTTCCCTCCACCCCTAGGGCTGCCTGAGGATTGAGGGGGAGGTGAAGTGTGGGAAATGCAGGGAAATTGTGTAAGTGTTGTTAGGGAACCTGTATAAGTGTTCCCATGGATTAGAAAGGTGTGGTGCTGCCCTTGCTTGAAGTGCAGTAGAAGGCTCTCCAGCCCCAAAACAAGCCTCTGAAACAACTGCATTCGTTTTGACCCCTGGGTCTTCTCAAGGATTGGGGTGGAAATGCCACGTGACCTCACTCCTATTTGACTCGGAAGAGGGGTGCTAGTAGCCAACCTTTACGATTACTTGTAAGAGATTTTTTTTTTCTTTCATAGGAAGATGTTACCAAGTATTTCAGTGACTTCCCCAGTGCAGGGGAACGGAGCATTGAGTTCCAGGGATGCAGCGAGACACACGGCTGGAGCGAAGCGGTACAAATACCTGAGAAGACTGTTTCGTTTTCGGCAGATGGACTTTGAGTTTGCTGCCTGGCAGATGCTCTACCTGTTCACTTCCCCGCAGAGGGTTTATAGAAACTTTCATTATCGAAAGCAGACAAAAGATCAGTGGGCCAGGGATGACCCAGCTTTCTTGGTGCTGTTAAGTGTCTGGCTCTGTGGTAAGTGTCAGTTGATCTGTGGTGAAGTTGAAGACCAAATTGAGTGTTTCTGACCAAATGTGTCGTTTGCTCTAAATATATTGTGGGTCAGAATTTGGGGATATTTAAAGCTCTGTCCTCCTTTCTAAAGCTTCAGAATCTTATAGGAAGGAAAGCTGTATTCTTCCTTGTTCTAAAGGTCCCAAGCAGATGCTAGAGTGAACTGTTACCTCGGAACTTTGATGAAAAGCAGAGGACAGAGTCACTTTGTGTCTTTTAACTACTCTGATAAATAAGTTGATACTCAAATGCAAACTTACTGTGAAAAGAAATATCAGGATTGGAAATTGCTTTTCACGATAAGACAGATTCAGAGACAGAGTTCTAAAAGTATTGACATGAACTTGAGAAGCTCCTTTTAAGTTCTCCAGTCGTGTAGTGAAAGGGTCCTAACTACCTTTAGGGTGTTGAAATGTGTTTAGATTTTTCTCACCTTTAACTGGACTTTAATATGTGTCTTCCCAGTACCGGAGGTGTTCTAAATGCTGGGCCATCCTGGTGAACCAGACAGATAGGTCCCTCTGTAAACTTGAGGTGTCTCCGTGGTCCTTTTGTGTTCCAAGGTGGCTTGCATTTCTAAACCACATAGAGCACATCTTGGGGGTTTTGTTTATATGTCTGTCTCCCTCACTGGACTGTGGGCATTTGGAGGGCAGGGACTTACGCCCTGTATCCCCAGACCTAGCAAAGTGCCTGAATGAATCTTGTAAATCTTTCTTTCAGTGTCCACTGTAGGATTTGGCTTTGTGCTGGACATGGGATTTTTTAAGATGCTAAAGCTTCTCCTTTGGGTCGTATTCATAGATTGTATAGGCGTTGGTCTTCTCATCTCGACGCTAATGTGGTAAGTATCGTACCTTGGGCTCTTCAGATACAGATATGGGGCCTCCTTTGGCTTGCTTCAGAGGTACAGGGGCTGATGGAAATTAAAACGATAGGTGAACTGAAAGCATCCATTTTGACTACTAAGGTTATTATAACTTGCCCTCCTGAGTGTGTACCTGTATCAGAAAATACTGTAGGGGTGGTCTACATTGTTAAAGTGCAGCAAATACGTGAGTTGAAATAATGATTACATCACGCTAACAAAATCCCTGATTTTGCAGAAACCTTATGCAGTTAGCCAATTCTGCTTAATTTGTCTGGATGATGGCTCCTTTTTCTGCTGCATTTGTCAGTAGGTCAGTACTATAAGGTAGGGGTATTATAGAGGGGTATTCCATGGAATCTTAATTTGAATCTTTGGCATTAAATGAACTACACTTGTAAACAAGGATTTTGTGATTAAACTTTTGGTGCTTTCCTGCTGAGGGAGTGATGTGCACGAACATAGAGGTTTTTTTGTTTTTTTGTTTGTTTTTTTAGCTGAGCCATCCTGCTACCTGTTGGCAGCTCAGCGGCTGCTCAGCTTGGGCTGGACTCGACTGCTCAGCTCAGGCTGGACTCGAACCGCTGTTGCTCAGAGCTCAAACTCTTGAGCGAGCTCTTAACCAACTGAGCCACTCGGCCGGCCCTCATAGAAGTTTTATTGAAAGGGTTCTCAGTCTGGCTTTGACTTTGGTTTAACAACAGCAGTGTACTGAGTATAAAGCTAGTGTTTGGTTTTTCATTGTTCTCACAGATCCAGGGCTCTGTGTGGTTGGCATGCTGGGCAAAGGGAGTGGGTGTGGTGAGTGAGCTCATTAGAGGGCGAGTGGTTGGGCAGGGCTGGTGGTCACTGTTGACAGGAGAAAACACCATGGAGCATTTTAGGCACAGAGAGACCTGGGTTCAAATGCCAGCTCAGCCATTTACTGTGTAATTCTTAGTCCCAGTCTCCTCTTTTGTAAAACAGAATTATCTATTTTGTAAGGTATTTGAGAAGTTTGTGGTAGGAAAAGCACCTGGCATATAGTGCTCAGTAAATGGTAGTTATTAATATTTTATTTTATTTTTTTTTAAGATTTTTTTTTTTATTGGGGGATTGGGGGAATGGGAACAGTGCTGGGGAATTGGGGGAAGGGGAGCAGACAAGTTGCTGTCGTCTTGTTCTTCATAGTTATTAATATTTTAGACAAAATTCTGAGAATATAATCTTTGATGATACCAACATTTTATTTTCCTTTGTAACTTCTGACTAGTACAGTTCAGGGTTTGTATGTGCTAGATAGTCAATAAATCATTAATCTAAAATTCTAAAATCTGGCCTAATAAAACTGCTAATATACCATATTTCCCAATGTATAAGACGCACCCTTTTTCGAAAAATTTGGCATCTAAAAACTGGGTGCGTCTTATACAGTGGTTGTATGAGCCAAAAAAGTGGAAAATGCAAATAAAATCTACAACCACTGTATAAGATGCACCCAGTTTTTAGACCCCAAATTTTTCGGAAAAGGGTGCATCTTATACATGGGGAAATACGGTACTTTATCAAAATATCCATGGAAAAGCATGATATATGAAAGAAATTCAATAAAGCTTTCAAAGGAACAGTTTGGTTTGTAGCAAGCGTTCTGCCATGAACACATTGACTCTGGAGGGCCGCAGAAGACTGGCATTCAGCACCTTTAGTATGACTGTATGATAGTGTGAGCAAGTTAACTAGAGAAGGACTCAGTATATTTTCGAGAACTTTCATTGTGTTGTGAAGTATGTGAGGAGCTAAAAAAGAGAAATGATGACGTGTGATTGGTCATCCAAGAGGCGCTGCAGGAACCAGCCTGAGGTGTTTGGGGGCGATGAGATCGGTGAGCCTTAGTATTAAGTGCAAAAACATAGATGTGGAAAAGCATGCTAGGTCGGGGAGTGTAGGGCGACACCGAATGGCTGAGGAAGAGATTTGTCTAGAGAAATTGGCCTTAAATGCAATTCAGAAAAAAGAATTGGACTTTATCTCATAGGCTGTGTGTGTGGGTTTGGAGGTGGGGGAGAGGTGGGGAGCTTGGAGGCTTTGAAGTAAGGAAATAATATCAAAGTTATACCACAGGAAAAGTCTTTTTTGTGGCAATGGAGATGAAGTTGAAGAGTGGCAAGGCTGAATTTGGCTGTGGGTCTGTGAGTAGAGGAGGCCCAGACTAGTGCGATGGTCATAGTGCGATGGGTGGGAGCTTCCTGTGCTAAGAAGATATGATGAGGGTAAAGAAGGGGAGGAGGCTGAGGCCTCTTTGGAATGGCCTGCAAGTTTTTGGCTTAAGAGTAAGTGACAGGTGAAGCCTTCCATGCCGGACACTGAGTTCAGGTGGCTTGTTGGATAGTGAGTGGAAATAAAGGTTCGGTAGACATTGGAGACATCACTGAGGCTACAACAGTCTGGGCTCAGACACGATGGCTTCGTTAATGTGAAGGTGGTAAAGGAAGGCCACAGTTGTGGCTGAGCTCTTGGAAGGAATGACTCTTCTAGAGGTGAGACTCGCACTGAGGATAGAGGCCTGGAAAGTGCCCGTTTAAGGAATAAGCAGTAGGACCACAGAGTGGGAATTCTTGGATAGTGAGCCAGGTGCTTATTCCATTCCTTTGATGGTGCATGTTCTTGGCTAAATGGAAGATTTTGGTAAATTCCATTTTGTTTGAGCAAAGCAGTATTATTTTGACATTCTCAGATAACAGTACAGAACTGTTTTATTAGTGCTATACCATGTTCTTCCTCTTTTCTTTATTTTTTCTATTCTTATTTCCACCGTAGGCATACCATTTTCTTAACTGTGTCCTTGAAATGAAATCACACGTATAATAGTCCATTGACTTTCCACAACTGTGTTTATAATACAGATGATCCTTTTTGTTTTTTTCCTATAAAGATCTATTTTTCTATTATCTGGATATTTTATATTTTTAAATTTATTTTTAGTTGTAGTGACATATAATATTATATTAGTTTGAGGTGTACACCACAGTGATTAGACATTTATATACCTTACAAAGTGGTTACCATAATAAATCGAATACGCACCTGGAACCATACACAGTTATTACAATATTATTGACTGTATTCTGTGCTGTACATTACACTCCCATGACATTTTATAACTGGAAGTTTGTACTTCTTAATCCCCTTTTCCTTTTATACCCAGTTGTCCGTTCCCCTCCCCTCTGGCAGCCACCAGTTCTCTATATCGATGAGTTTATTTCTGTTTCAGTTTTTTATTTTTTAATTAAAAATTTTTTTATTAAAATGTAGCTAAACATACAATATTATATTTCAGGTGTACACCATAGTTCTTCAACATTTATATACCTAAAGACGTGATCACCATAAATCGAGCAACCATCGGACACTACCATGTTATCACAATATTATTGACTGTATTCCCCATGTTGTAGATTACATCCCGTGACTTACTTGTTTTATACCTGGAAATTTGGACCATTTATTCCCCTTCACCTTTTCTCCCTGTTTTAATTTTTCAATTACAGTTGCCATTCAGTATTATTTTGTATTAATTTCAGGTGTACAGCATAGTGGTTAGACATTTGTATAATTTAAGAAGCAATCACCCTGACTAGTCTAGTACCTGTCTGGCACTATACATACTTATCACCATATCATTGACTATTCCCTATGCTTAACTTTACATCTGCATGACTGATTTGTAATTACCAATTTATAATTCTTAAATGTCTTCACCTTTATCACCCTGCCCCCCAACCACCCTTCCATCTAGCACCCCAATAAACCTAGTACCCATTTGATACCATACATAGTTATTACAATATTATTGACTATATTCCTTATGCTATACCCTACATCCCCATGACTATTTTGTAACAACCAATTTGAACTTCTTAATCTCTTCCCCTTTTTTCACCCATTCCCAACCCCACCTTCCATCTGGCAACCATCAAAATGTTCTCTGTATCTGTGAGTTTGCTTCTGTTTTGTTTATTTTGTTCTTTAGATTCCACATATAAGTGAAATCACATTACATCTGTCTTTCTCTGTCTGACACTCCACTCAGCACAACACTCTCCAGGCTCATCCATGCTCCTGCAGATGGCAAGAACCCATTCCCTTCCATGGCCGAGCAATATTCCATTGTATACATGTACTACCACCTCTTTTCCATTCATCCATCATTGGACACCCAGGCTGCCTTCACATCTTGGCCATTGTAAACAACGCTGCAATGAACATATGGGTGCACACATCCCCTTGAAGTAGCATTTTGGGTTTCTATGGATAAATACTCAGAAGTGGGATTACTGGGTCCTTCTTTGTCTCTTGTTATAGCCTGTTTTAAAGTCTGTTTAGTCTGGTATAAACATTGCTACCCCAGCTTTTTTGTTTGTTTCCATTTTTAAGAAATATCTTTTCCCCATCCCTTTACTTTCAGTGTGTGTGTCTTTTGATCTGAAGTGAGGCAGCATTTGTATGGGTCTTGTTTTCTTATCCATTCAGCCACCCTGTGTCTTTTTTTAAAAGATTTTTATTGGGGAATTGGGGGATGGGAACAGCACTGGGGAGAATTGGGAGAAGGGGAACAGACAAGTTGCTGTCCTTTTGTTCTTCAGTCTAGTTGTGGAGGACGTTGCTTCACTGGCCCAAGTTGGCACCATCATTGCGCTCTTCCCGGGTGAGGCAGATCAGTCGCCGGCTTCTGGACGGCCGCTCACGGTGGCTGCTTGGCCACTCACGCTGGCTGCTGGCTACACACGGTAGCCCATGGCAACCTACTGCGGCAGTGGCTGCAGCTTACACCGTCACTGGCGACTCATGGCAGCCAAGCTCCAGGATGAGCTGTTGTTCAGCATCTTAGCTGTGGAGGGCAGTGTCACTGGCCCTCATGTAGGATCCGAACCGGGGCCCTCTGGCATCCCAAGCCAGCTCTTAACCAACGCGCCACTCGGCTGGCCCCACCCTGTGTCTTTTGATTGGAGCATATAATTCATTTACATTTAAAATAATTGTAGTTATTGCCATTTTATTCACATTTTTCATCTTTTTTTTTTTTTTTTTTGGTCTTAAAGTAGTTCCTCTGAGATTCCTTGTAATTCTGGTTTGGTGTTGGTGAACTCCTTTAGCTTTTTCTTGTCTGGGGAGGTCTTTATCTGTCTGATTCTAAATGATAGCCTTGCTGGTAGAGTCATCTTGGTTGTAGGTACTTGCTTTTCATCACTGAATATTTCCTGCCAGTCCCTTCTGGCCTGCAAAGTTTCTGTTGAGAAATCAGCTTGACAGTCTTATGGAAGCTCTCTTGTAGGTAACTACATAACTGCTTTTTTCTTGCTGCTTTTAAGATTTGTTCTATGTCTTTCACCTTTGGCATTTTAATTATGACATAACTTGGTGTGGTTCTCTTTGGGTTCATCTTGTTTGGGACTCTGCGCTTCCTGGGCTTGTATATTTATTTCCTTCACCAGGTTAGAGAATTTTTCCATCATTATTTCTTCAAATAGGTGTTTAGTTCCTTGCTGTCTCTCTTCTCCCTCTGTTACCCCTATAATGTGAATGTTGGCACACGTGATGTCCCAGAGGCCCCTTAAACTAGCCTCATTTTTTTGGATTATTTTTCTTTTTGCTGTTCTGATTCAGTGTTTTCTGCTACCTATCTTCTAAATTACTGATTTAATCTTCTGCATCATCGGTTCTAGTCTTGATTCCCTCTAATGTATTCTTCATTTTAGTTATTGTATTCTTTATTTCTGACTAGTTCTTTTTTATGTTTTCTATCTCTATTTTTATGTTTCCTATCTTTTGTTGACGTTCTCCCTGAGATCATTGAGCATCCTTATAACCAGTGTTTGGAACTCTGAGTCTGGTATATTGTCTCCATTTTGTTTAGTTTTTTTTCTGGAGCTTTGTTCTGTTTTATTTGGGACATGTTTCTGTGTCTCCCCATTTTGGCTTCCTCCCTGTGCTTGTTTCTATGTATTAGGTAGGGCTGCTATGTCTCCCGGTCTTAGTGGAGTGGCCTTATGCAGTAGACGTGCTGTGGGGCTCAGTGGTGCAGTCTCCATAGTCACCAGAACCGAGTAGTTAAGGTGTGTCCTTTGTATGGATTGTATGTACCCTCCAGTTGTAGTTGAGCCTTGATTGCTGTTGGCACATCAGTGGGTGGGATTGACCCTCAGGTTGACTAGCTGTAACTATAGTGGAGGAGGTTTAATGCAGGGGCTGACATTACAGAGCAGGGTTCACTTTAGTGGGGCTCTGGTGCCTGCCCAGTGTGCCCTTTGGGTGTGTAGTCCCTGGAGGTGGCCGGGTGTTACTCCAGCTGTGCCTGAAGCTGGCCACTTAGCATGCCAACCTCGGGGTCTCCTGGGAGGGGCCCCACTACAGGCCAAGTTCAACTCAGCCTATACCCTGCCCAGGGCTAACTGTCATGAGCCAAAAGCAACCCGCAAATGGCTGCCATCGATGCTGAGCTTGGAAGTGCCTCAAGAGGCCAAGCCCCGAACCGAGGCTGACTGTTGCTAGTACAGGCCTTAGGGCTGCTCAGCCAGAGGTACAGGACACACCAAAACCAGATGCTGCTTGTTTGGGTTTTGTGAACCTTTGAAAAATTTAAGGGAAGTCTGCATCATGAACCACAGAAGGCCAGTTATGTTAAAAAGTCACTGAAAGTGGCTTTGGTGGGCCTGAAAATTGGGTGTGGAGGGGTCTCAGAGTCACCGGGTTGGGGCAAACAATGTTAGCCAGATTGATGGAGATTCAGATATGGCAGCTGCCTGTGTCTGCATGCCAGGAGGGGAGAGGGCTCAACAAAGAAAAAATGGCTTCCACCGGCTCCTCCATCCAGGAGAAAGCTGCCCCTCCAGCCTTTGCCCTGAAGCCAGACAATTCAGTTTCTCCCTGTATGTCCCTGGCACCTTTCAAGCTGCTGCCCCAGTGCTAGAGCTCAGAGCAAGTGAGTCTGTCAGTGAGTAAGTCTGTGCACAGGCCCTTTAAGAGGAGCACCTGGGACTCCAGCTGCCCTCTGTGTCACTCAGCCACCATCCCTGCTGGTTTTCACAGCCAGAAGTTGAGGGGACTTTTCTCCCCGGCAGTGGAACTCTGGGCTGCGGAGTCTGGTGTGAGGCTCAGACCCCTTGCTCCTCTGGGGTGAGAGACCTCCACAGTGGAGATATCCCTCCTGATTTTAATGGCCACATGTGGATGTGGGACCAGCCTGTTACACGTCTCTGCCCCTTCTACCAGTGTCGAGGTGGCTTTTTCTGTATGTTCTTAGTTGTACATCTTGGTTTCAGCTAGACTTAAGGTGATTCTCAGTGATGGTTATTTTGTAGTTTAGTTGTAATTGTGATGTGGTCGTGAGAGAAGGTAATCCCAGTGTTTACCTAGCCTGCCATCTTGACCAGATCTCTCCCTTATTTTGTTTTGTTTTTAGATTCCACATATAAGTGAAGTCATATGGCACTTGTCTTTCTCTGTCCAATTTATTTCACTTAACATAATACCCTCCAGGTTCACTGATGTTGTCACAGATGGCAAGATTTCATATTTTTTTTGTGACTGAGTAATATTCCATATTCCATAGTGTGTGTGTGTGTGTGTGTGTGTGTGTGTGTGTGTGTGTGTGTGTGTGAGACATCTTTATCCATTTGCTTATTGATGGACACGTAGGTTGCTTCCATATCTTGGCTATTGTAAATAATGCTGCAGTGAACATAGGGGTGTATATAACTTTCTGAATTAGTGTTTTCGTCGTCTTTGGATAAGTACACTGAAGTGGATTACTGGGTCATAACAGTTCTCTTTTTAATTTTTTGAGTAATCTCCATACTCTTTTTCCATATTGGCTGCACCAATTTACAGCCCCACCAAAAGTGCACCAGGGCTCCCTTTTCTCCACATCCTTGCCAAAACTTATTTGTTGTCTTTTTTATCTTTTTCCTTAGATATTTTTTATTGGGGAATTGGGGAGGAGGAACAGTGTTGGGGAATTAGGGAAGGGGACCAACCAAGTTGCCCTTCAATCTTAGTTGTAGAGGGCTCATCTAGCTCAGCTCCAAGTCCAGTAACCATCTGGCTACTTGTCAGCAGCTTCAGCTGCTCAGCTCAAGGTGCCATGTTCAATCTTAGTTGCAGGTGGGCATAGCCCCACCATCCCATGCAGGGGAGTTGAACTGGCAACCTTGTAGTTAGGAGCACATGTTCTCACCAGCTGAGCCATCCTGCCACCTGTTGGCAGCTCAGCGGGAGCTCAGCTCCGGCACAGCTCACTGGCCCATATGGGAATCGAGCCGGCAACCCTGTTGCTCAGAGCTTGCACTCTTAACCAACTGAGCCACTCGGCCGGCCCAATTTGTTGTCTTTTTGATAATAGCCAATGTAGCAGGGGTAAGGTGATACTTCATTTTGGTTTTGATTTGCATTTCCCTGGTGATTACTGATGTTGAGCATATTTTCATATGTATGTTGGCCATCTGTGTGCCTTTTTAAAAATTAAAATTTTTTCAGTTATAGTTGACATACAATATTTACATTAGTTTAAGGCGTACAACATAGTGATTAGGCATTTTTATAACTTAACAAAGTAATCACTCTGATAAGACTAGTACCCATTTGACACCATACGTAATTATTACAATATTATTGACTATATTCCCTACACTGTACTCACAGCTCCGTGAATATTTATACATCTTAATTTCTTCCCTCTTTTCACCCAGCCCCCAAGCCCCCTCCCATCTGGCAACCAATTTGTTCTCTGTATCTATGAATTTATTTCTGTCTTGAGTGTTCATTTATTATGTTTTTTAGATTCCACATGTAAGTGAAATTATTTGGCATTAGTCTTTCTGTCTTGTTTAACATAATACTCTCTAGGGTCATCCATATTGTCATAAATGGTAACATTTCATTCTCATTTATGGCTGAATAATACTCCATTATATATATGTTCTTTATCCATTCGTCTCCTAACAACAAGGTTGCCATTCGTCTATGGACACCTAGGTTGCTTCCATATCTTGGCTATTGTAAAGCGCGTTGCAGGGAACATAGGGGTGCATATGTCTTTTCAAATTAGTGTTTTGGATTTCTTTGGATAAATATCCTGAAGTAGAATTGCTGGGTCACATGGTAGTTCTGTTTTTAATTTTTTAAAGAACCTCCACACTGTTTTCCATAGTAGCTGCACCAATTTAATCCCACCAAAAGTGCACGGAGGTTCCCTTCTCCCCACATCCCCAGCAACAGTTGTTTTTTGTTGATTTAATTGATGATAGCTATTCTGAGAGGTGTGAGGTGATACCTCATTGTGGTTTTAATTTCCATTTCTAATGATGAGTGATGTTGATCATCTTTTCATATGTTTATTGGCTGTCTGTATGTCCTCTTTGGAGAAATGTTTATTCAGGTCCTTTGCCCATTTTATAATCAGATTGTTTGTTTTTTTTCGTTTTGAGTTGTGGGAGTTCCTTATGTATTTTGGATATTAACCCCTTATTGGATGTATCATTCGTGAATATCTTCTCCCCTTCAGTAGGATGTTTTATCGTTTTGTTGATGGTTTCCTTCACTGTGCAAAAACTTTTTTAGCTTCATGTAGTCCCATTTGTTTATTTTTTCTTTTTTTCCTTTGAGGAAACATATCCAAAATAATATTACTAAGAGTGATGTCAAAGAGTTTACGCCTATGCTTTTCTTCTAGGAGTTTTATGGTTTCATATCTTACATTTAAGTCTTTAATTCATTTTGAGTTTATTCTTGTGTATGGTGTCGGAAAGTGGTCCTATTAACATTTTTTACATGTATCTGTCTAGTTTTTCCAACACCATTTATTGAAGAGATAGTCTTTACCTCATTGTATATTTTTGCCTCCTTTGTCATAGATTAATTGACCATATAAGCATGGGTTTATTTCCGAGCTCTCTATTCTGTTCCATTGATCCATGTGCCTGTTTTTATGCCAGTACCATGTTGTTTTGATTACAATGGACTTGTAGTATAGTTTGGTATCAGGTAGTGTGATAACTCCAACTTTGTTCTTTCTTAAGATTGCTTTGGCTATTATTCAGGGTCTATTGTGGTTCCATATAAATTTTAGGATTATTCTAGTTCTGTGAAAAATGACATTGGTATTTTGATAGAGATTGTACTGAATCTGTAGATTGCTTTGGATAGTATGGATATTTTAATGGTGCTAATTCTTCCTATCCATGAACACGGTATAGCCTTCCATTTTTTTGTATCTTTAGTTTCTTTCTTGAATGTCTTATAATTTTGTGAGTACAAGTCTTGTATCTCTTTGGTTAAATTTATGCCTAGATATTTTATTTTTGATGCATTTGTAAATGGGACTGTTTTCTTAATTTTTCTTCCTGATAGTTTGTTATTGGTGTATAAAACTGCAACCAGTTTCTGAATATTAGTTTTGTAATCCTGCCACCATACTGAATTCTTTTTATTCTGATAGTTTTTTGGTGTATTTTTGGGGGGTTCTCTATATAGTATCATGTGATCTGCAAATAATGACAGTTTTACTTCCTCCCTTCCAATTCGGATGCCTTGTATTTTTTTTTCTTGTCTGATTGTTGTTGCTAGGAGTTCAATACTATAGTGAACAAAAGTGGTGAAAGTGGACATGCTTGTGTTGTTCCTGACCTTAAAGAAAAAGCTTTCATCTTTTCACATTTGAGGATGATGTTAGCCATGGTTTGTCTTACATGGCCTTTATTATGTTGAAGTATGTTCCCTCTTGCCCCACTTTGTTGAGAAAACTCACGTGCTTTTCTGCATCTATCGATATGATCATATGATTTTTATCCTTCTGTTTATGTGTTGTATCACGTTAACCTACTTGCAGATATTGTTACTAACCTTCCATCCTGGGAATAATTCCCACTTGATTGTGATGTATGAACTTTTTAATGTATTGTTGAATTCAGTTTGCTAACATTCTGTTGAGGATTTTTGCATCTGTGTTCATCAGGGTGAATTTTTACCAAATATTTAAAGACGAATTAATACCTGTCCTTCCCAAACTATCCCAAAAAATTGAAGAGGAGGGAAGGCTCCCAAACTCATTTTACAAGGCCAGCATTACCCTGATAACCAAATTCAGATGCATCTGTGTTCATCAGGGACATTGTCTAGGACTTTTGTTCGTTGGGAGATTTTTGGTTACTTATTCCATTTCATTAGAAGTTATCAGTCTGTTCATATTTTCTGTTTCTTTGTGAGTCATTCTGGGAAGATTGCATGTTTCTAGGAATTTATCCATTTCTTCCAAGTTGTCCAATTTGTTGACATATAATTGCTCATAGTACTTTTTTTTCCTGTGGTATCAGTTGTCATTTCCCTCTTTCATTTCTGATTATATTTATTGGGTCTTCACTCTTTTTTTCCTTGATGAGTCTGGCTAAAGGTTTATCAGTTTTGTTTCCCTTTTCAAAGAATCAGTTCTTGGTTTCATTGATCTTTATTTTTTTAAAACTTTCATTTATTCCTGCTCTGATATTTATTATTTCCTTCCTTCTACTGTATTTGTTCTTTTTCTGGTTCCTTTAGGTCTAAGGTTAGACTGTTTATTTGAGATTTTTCTTGTTTCTTGAGGTAGGCCTGTATTGCTACGAATTTCACTGTTAGATCTGTTAGCCTCCATGTGTTTGTGTGTTTTTCAATTTTATCCTTGTGATTGATTTCTAGTTTCATACCATTGTGATTGCAGAAGATGCTTGATAGAATCTCAGTCTTAACTTTCTTGGGACTTGTTTTGTGGCCTAACATGTGGTCTATCCTAGAAGATGTTTCATGTGCACTTGAAAATGTTGCAAAAGTATCAGTTAAATCCATCTGACCTAATGTGTCATTTAAGACTACTGTTTCCTTGTTGATTTTCTGTCTGGATGTTCTATCCATTGATGTCATTGGGGCATTCAAGTCCCCCACTATTACTGTATTATTGTTTATCTCTCCCTTTGTCTGTTAATATTTGCTTTATATACTTAGGTGCTTCTGTGGTGGGTGTGTAGGTGTTACAGGAGCTATATATCCTCTTGTTGGATTGATCCCTTTATCATTATGAAACACCCTTCTTTTTCTCTTGTTATAAAGTCTATTTTGTTTGATAAGTATTGCTACCCCAGCTTTTTTATTTGTTTCCTTTTTCATAAAATAATTTTTTCCTTCCCTTTACTTTCAGTCTGTGTGTGTCTTTCGATCTGAAGTGGGTCTCTACTAGACAGCATATGTATGGGTCTTGTTTATGCATTCAGCCACCCTATGTCTTTTTATTGGAGCATTTAGTTCATTTCACTTAAAAGTAATTATTGATAATTTTCTTAGTTGTTTTCTGATTGTTTTTGTAGTTCTCTGTTTTGTATTCTCTTGCTGACTTCTCTTGTGTTGATAATTTTCTATAGTGTTGTGTTTGGATTCCTTTCATTTATTTCTTGTATATCTCTTGTAGATTTTTGGTTTGTGATTACCATGTGCTTCCTATATACTAAAATGTTTATATTAGTCTATTTTAAGTTGATGGTTGCTTAAATTTGAACACATTCTATAATCACTGCTATTTTTACCCACCCCCTCCACGTTTGTGTTTTTGTCATTAGTTTTTACTTCTTTTGTGTGTGTGTGTATCCCTTAGTTTATTGTTGCAATTAAATCTAGTCTTCCTCCTTTTGTCTTTTAACCTTTGTACTAGTTTGGTTGTTTGGGCTTCGCAGAGCTTTGGGGAGTCTGCAGCGCAAGCTTAGGAAAGCCACCACTCGTGGTGTTTGCAGATTTGGGGGATGTCCACACTGTGTGCCACGACATGCCACCCATGGAGGAGCCGTTTGAAGAGGCTCAGGCTGTGTGAGCAAGCTGGGTCTCAGGGAATCAGCAGGGTGGGAGAACAATGTTGGTTAGGTTTATGGAGAGCACAGATTTGGTGCCTGCCTGTTCTGGGTGGGCTGGGTGGGAGGAAAGTTCAAGAAAGTAATAGTGGCGCCTGTGAGCGCTTTTGTCCCCAGTGACAGTTGTCCTGACCCCTGCTCCTCCAGGCCCCTCCCTGAAGTTAAGTCAATTGAGCTCCCCACTATATGTTCCTGGTGCCTTGTGAACTGCTGCCCCAGCGCTGGAGCGCAGAGTGAGTGAGTCTGAGCGTTGGCCCTTTAAGAGCAGTGCCTTGTTCTCTAGCAGCCCTTTGCCTCTCTCAGATGCAATCCATGCTGGTTTCACAGCCAGATATTGTGGGGTCTCCTCTTCCTGGCACTGGAACCCTGGACTGGGGAGTCTGGTGTGGAGCTGGGGCCCCTCACTCTTCAGGGGGGACCTTCGCAGCTGAGACGTCTCTCCTGATCTTAACCACCACACTTGGGCGTGGGGCTAGCTGTTCTGTATCTCTGCTTCTCCTACCAGTCTCCACGTGGCTTCTGCTTTATATCTATAGTTACAGCAATTCTTCTGTTCAGCTAGTCTTTGGATAGTTTTCAGTGATGGTTGTTCTGCAATTTAGTTGTACTTTTGGTGTGATTATGGAAGGGGGGTTAGCTCAGAGTTTACTTATTCCACAGTCTTGACCAAAGTTTCTTTTTAAAATCTTCTTGCTGTTTCCATTGGGTGATTTCCACTACCTCATCTTCCCGCTTACTGATTCACACTGCTGTATGAGCTAATCTGTTGATTCCCTCTAGTGTATTTTTCATTTCAGTTATTATTCAGTTCTGATTGGTTCTATTTTATATCTTCTATATTTTTGCTGACATTCTCCCTGAGTTCATCTATTCTCCTGAGGCAATTGGGCATCCTTATAGCAATCTGGTAGATTGCTTGTGTCCTTTTCATTTAGTTTTTTTCTGGGGTTTTAGCCTGGTCATTTGTTTAGAATGTATTTTTTTTGTTGCGTCATTTTGGCTGTCTCTGTTTCTGAGTTTGGGGAGATGGCTACCTCTCTGGTCCTGAAGGAATGACCTTGTGTAGGAGCTTCCCTTTTGTAGAGAGTGTGTGTTGGGAAGTCCTGGGGACAGGCCATAGTGGGGCTATAGCTGTAGCTAGAGCTGGTGCCAGCCTTAGGGAGTGCCAGGGGCAGCAGGATCACTTTGGTAGGCTTGCTGGAAGCAGTAGCTGGAGCAGGCCACAGGGAGACCTGGGGATAAGCCATGCCAGGCCAGGAGCTGTGGCCGGAGAGGGCATGGGCCACAGGGAGTCCCGAGAAGCTAAGGTGGTGTGGGCCTGAGTCCTGGTGCACTCTGACACCTTGCCCAGCTTGCTAGACTGCTCGAGTGCCTGGATCATGTCCTGCCCATGTGATCAAGGGGTAGGGAGGGCAACAGATGGCGCTGTCTGGTGTCCCAGCCCTGAACAGCATTCCCACAATTCCCTTCCTGTTTGGCAGATGCTCTAGGGTTAGTAAATGGATTTCCTTCCTGTATAGTCTAGGTGCCTCTTAAACCAGTTTTTTCATGTGCCCTTGTGAAACCTCCCTACTGCATATGTGCTGGGGGTGGGGTTCCATGGTACCACGTCTCTGTCTGTCCCGTTTGTTGTACAGAAGCTGTTCAGACAGCCCTCAGTTCTTTGGGGGGAATTGTCTTCCGGGGGTGTAAATTTCCTGTGTTCATGAGAAGACGGGAGCTTGCGGTCTTACTATGTGCACCTTGGACCAAAAGCTGAATATTTTACTTTTCATTCATTAATAGAACTAGTAGAACTAGTGCTGTAGAATAGTGACATAAATGTGAATAATTGTTTTTATGGCTGGACACATCACTGGCCATTCTTTCCTTTTAGTTCCTCGTGACTCCCTGACCTTTCATTAGGGGGTAGCCCAGGTCATAGGCCTCAGACCAGTTCAGGGGGTGATCTTATTATCTACACACTGATGGGTTTATAGCCGCAGTTCAGCTCTCCTCTTCAAATCCTATAGACTTGATGTACTTCTTACTCTGTACAAAGAGACCTTCAGTGTAACAAGTCCAAATCCAAACTGCTGACTCTCCCTCCTGCCCCCACCCATCCTTTCTGAAGCCACTCCCACCTGTGTTCCATTTGAGGCAGAAATATCAGTCATCCTGGACTTTTCCACTCAACCTCCCCACCCAGTGAACAAATTCTATTGGCTCTGCCTTCTCAGTACAGTATGTCACCATCCCACTGCTACCATCCTGTTCCTCTTTCACGCGATGGCCTCCCAACTGGCCTCCGCTTCCACTCTCATCCCTGCCGTCTGTTCTCAGATTGACAGCCAGAGAAACCTGGTCAAAACAGTAAGTCAGGTGCTCTTCTGGGAACTGCACGGTGACTTAGTTCACCAGGAGTAAAAGCCACAGTGGCCACAGGCTCTGCAAGTTCTGGCCCCGTTTCTTTTCTGATTTCACTTCCTGCTACTCTGCTCACTTGTTCCGGCACACTGGTGTCCTTGCCCGTTCCTCAGACACGCCAGGCACCTGCCACCTGCTGTATGGAGCCTCCCCACAGCCTGGAAAGCTCTGGCCCCATAACTCCCATCACTGCCATTGGGTCTCTCTCGGACATCTTGGATGTCATTGGACATCTCCCAGATGTCACTCTCTTGTGAACCTCACATCTAACATTGTACTCTGAATTCTGTCCGTTAGAGTGCATTTTCTCTATGGTGCCACCTGACACGTTTATGTTGTTGGTCTGCTCCCCCTTGATTGAAGGCAGAGGTTTTTGTGTTTTGTTTACCACATATCTGCAGTGTCTTGACCAGGGGTCAGCAAACTGCGGCTTGCGAACCACATGCGGCTCTTTGGGTACAGTCCGTCTCAAAAGTTTGCGGACCTCTGGAAGAGCCAATTCTGTCCCTCAACAATTTAAAAATTGTTCGAGAGCCATAAATATATTTTTACAAATAACAAAAATTTAAAGTAATATTATAAATGAAACTATGATAGTTTTATTTTCATTTTCAGTTTTACTTCAGAGCCACATGTACGTACCCAAAGAGCCGCAGTTTGCCGACCCTTGGTGGCTCTTACATCTCAAAAATTTGCCGATCTCTGTCTGGGGTAGTGCTCGGTACAGAAGGTAGTCAGGAAACCTTCACAGAATGAATTGTAGTACGAAAATGATTTTTAACATTGCTTTTCAGGTTCATCTCTAACAAGTACTTAGTGAAACGGCAGAGCAGAGACTATGACGTGGAGTGGGGCTACGCCTTTGATGTGCATCTGAACGCGTTTTATCCTCTTCTAGTCATCCTGCATTTTATCCAACTGTTTTTCATCAACCGTAAGTAACCTCACTACTCAAATTATCGAGTCATCACTGTGTGCACTGGAGAGTCATTGTCTGCATTGTCTCCGGCAGATGTCATCCTGACAGACACGTTTATTGGCTATTGGGTCGGAAACACCTTGTGGTTGATTGCAGTGGGCTATTACATCTATGTAACCTTCCTGGGATACAGCGGTAAGTCATTTCTGTCTCTGGTTGGCTGAACACATAACAGGAAGGGGGAAGCTGTAATACAATTAGCTTACTTTTATGGAGCATTGCAGACACTGCCCCAAGTCCTTTATGTGAATTATACCATTTAATCTTCCCAGTTGTATAACAATTTTTCAAACGAGGCAACAAGCAGAGGGAGATTAAGTAACTTGGCTAGGGTCACACATCTGGAAAGTGCATAGCTGATATGTAACAAATTTTATTTCAAGGAACCATGTTGACTGTCTGAGTCACTGGCAGGAATCCACGCCGTTTCCTCTTCCCCAGGCTCTCAGGTTCTGGTCACCAGCAGTAGGTGAGAGCGGAGGCAGGCTTGGGTCACATGTGTGGGCACATAGGTATTGAAAACCTCCCATTTTTATGATCACTGTAGGTTCTGTAGGTGATCACAGGTCAGGCCTCACTTCTGACCTCAGGATACATTTATAAATTTATTGTTAATTCCTGCTATCAGTCCCTTTTTCTTAACATGAATGAGAAACACATTTACATTATTCTTCATTTATGTTAGATGATCTCCATTAAATAGAGCTAAATTAAATCTAGAGATCTTATTATAACTTACTAGCGTTGTATATTTTTTAACCCTTCCTATCTGGATGATTAGGGCCTTACTGTAAACACAAACTGCTTGTACTCACCTCTGACTGGCTTCTCTGCTCAGAGCAGTCGCCACCCCTTTGGCTGCTTTACCAGGGACCACTTGACCCCCTCAAATTTAATACCTTGTTTGGGGCATTGGGAGGGCTTTCTTTGGTTCAGAGGAGATGTTTGTGACATGTCATCACTGTGATGAGCACGCTGTAACACTGGTTTCTCAGTGGATTTTTGACCGCTGTCCTGGTAACTTTAGAATAGTTTGGTTACAGCTCAGTTCCAGTTTGGGGGCCTCCTGTATGAGGAATATTTAGGTTAGAATGCATGGGGTGGAGACCTACTAACTAAGCAGTGAGCAAGAAAGAAACATGGATACTTGGAGACAGATTTTATATTTGAAAATTTTAGTTCTTTCCTAAAGCTTGGGTTACTCATTGAGGTCCTACCTTCTCAGAGTGGAGGTAGAATGCTTTCTACATTGGGAACTCTCAGATAGCTAGGAGTTGTTTTTTCCTACATCATCCATCTCTGTCGGTATTTTAAGATGGACTCGTAGCGGCTTCTGAAGCTGTCACAGGTTTAAACTCACCAGTTTTCCTTAAAATTTGTGATAATTGTCCCTCATTCTTAACCTGTTAGGCCCAGATTCGCTTCTCACTCAGGCTCTGTGCTGAGATAGTCCCTGCTCTGGGCTTCTTCACGGCTGTGAGGAGGGAAGCCGCACAGAAGTGAGCCTAGAATAGTTCCAGCCACACACCAACATCTTATAGAGTCAAAGTACGCGTTCTTCTTTGGCCCCGCACGTTGTAATAAGAACTGTCTTTCAGGATGTTCATTTATTAGTCATATTTTGTCTTCAAAAAAATGAATTTGGATTTTTTTCTTTTCCAGCATTGCCATTTTTGAAAAATACAGTGATTCTTCTCTATCCGTTTGCACCTCTCATTCTGCTCTATGGACTGTCACTAGCCCTGGGATGGAACTTCACCCATGCGCTGTGCTCTTTCTACAAATACAGAGTGAAATGAAAAGTGAGACTGTTTTAACTGTGTGAACAGTATTGGCGAAGTGATTTCTTAGGAAACTTGTAAGTAAACTCTCATTGTAGATATCTTCTTAAAGGTGTAAAGTTTGCCAATTGAGGAAATATATATGTTAACACTATTGTCAAATACATTCCTTAAAACTAAATGTACATTTCTATAATAAATATTTTTTAAACTAAAGCATGTATTTTATTCATTCTAATATTTGCACAACCAAGAATGCTATACAAAGTACTAAGGGCATGAGGAAATTAGAAAGGTAAAAGTGAATGTTTGTGAAAGCATGCATTTGGAGAACATGATAACCACATGCTTCTCACCATCACAAGGTTCTGCCTCCTTTGCTAAAGGGCTGCATTCTAGTCTATCCCTCAGAAGCCTCCTGACCTGTATATAATGTAACTCAAGTAGGAATCACTGTACATACAGGCCCTAAATATCATTAACAACATTTTATATGCAAAAAAACCCCAAAACACTCTTAATTTGGGAACTGTATAGCGTGCATAACATTGACAATCACTGTCTTAACCTAAGGCTTTTTTTCTTCTTTCAAGATTTTCTAAAACCCATGAGGAATATCCACTCCTGTTTTCTAACTGAAAATAGTTCAAATAAATTATATCAGTGTTAAACAAAACCAATAAAAACCTTGGTATTCATTAAGTCTTACCTATTTTTATTAGCAGGAATCTTGAATTCAACATGGCTTTTTAAACTTCTTTATTTCAAATACACATGAGTGATTGTGGCACAGAGAAACAGTGATGAAAGGCACAGTCAACAGGACCAGTTACTAGCTTTTCAATTATAGCAGCAAATTTGAAAATAATCTGCCTTTGAAAATCCAACAGGTACCTAAAATATTACTATAGACATTATCCACTCAACCAATGAAGACATTGTAAGGAAATATGTATGGTACATTCAAGGAGGAAAAAAATTGGTACAGCCTAGAAAAGCAATTCCTCAGGCAGCTTCTCCAAGGGGTGCTTCCAGAAACACCCCCAAATGTGAAGACCACCTTTCTAAACTGTTCTCAATGAGAAACGCTTTAGTTTTTCATTCCATAAATGAAACATAATTGTTATATTTAATCAGTTGATTTCTGAATCCTTCTTAGAAAACATTACTGTCTCTACTGAAATGAAAAGTATCAAGTCTGCTGGCAGTGCATCATACAGTACTGTCGACACCGGCCACTTTTAAGGCTCAGAGAATATGTCTTCAAAAGGTATTTTCACCCAATCTCAGCAAACACTGAGCATTTCAAATAAATCATGGAATGCTAATCAAATGAAAAGTACCAAACCTTTGATACCAGGGCAGTTTGCTAATTACTAAACCATAGAACAACTAGGAGATACATAAACGAGCCTCCCTGACATCTGAGAGTATTAATACGCCTACAAGTAGCAGTCCTACTGTCAGCACACTGGCCTGGACATTTTACTGCATTATTAACACTGGGAATGATGAAGTGCTTTCCATTCAACTGATTACTTTCTTGAACAATGTCTTGTAAATTCTCAACTCACTGTGGAGTGCCAGCTCGTTCTTGTTTGTCCCTTTGAAAATGATCCATTAGGTTGTCAGAAAAGTCATGACGTATTGTTTTCTGTTTTTTGTTGTAAAAATGTGTCATGACTTTTTCGACAACCCAATAGTTAGTGCTTGACCTGGTGAATGGAGTGTCTCAGGTAAGAGGAGAGAAGTTTATATATAGGTATTGATGATATGGATAGACATAACAAATCCTCTTTTCTTAAAAAAAAATACTGTGGTAATCATCTTTCAGTATCGTATGTCCACATGCATTAAAGAAAGCATACTAGTTATCATGGCATCTATCTGTTAAGATTACTAACTAAAATTTATAACAAACTAAATTTCACATTAAATACTGCCACATGGCTTGGAAAAGTTTCCTTTTCTGTAAAAGGAAGATGGCAGAAACATTAAGCTTATAACTCCAATTTCTAACTACTGACAGTGATAGCCTCTCATTTTTTTCCTTTAGCTCTTCTTCCATCAAGGCTATGGCAATATAGTAAAAATAAGCACAAAAATTAATGGATAAACCAAAATAAAAACAAACTTCATTAGCAATTAATGGCTTGGAAACAGGTATTTTGGAAAATATCACAATGTACAAAAATTGGTTAGCACATGTAGGAATTGATGTGTGCTTAGAGAATAAGTTTGGGTTCAAAAAAGTTAAGTCCTTCAATGCAAAGTAGGTTATCTGATCCTTACATAAAGACAGAAGGTTTTTTTTTCTTCTCTAATTTAATCTTATTTAAAATACCGCTGTTCATCATTCGCAAATTAAACACTGACAGGCTCAGAGCAGACAATCAGCATAACGAACACCTCTTCCACAACAAACATTCCTCACGCTGTTTGGATCCTATCCTACAACCTTGTTCTAGCAGCTCCGCCAGGAAACACTGCTAAGATGCTGAAGTTTTTGCCAACAAACTTCCAAGAGAGGCTGAGACCCCTGGCACAGAAATCCCAGCTGAGGCCCAGGTAGGATTCGCGAGCCTAAGACTACTTGCTTTATCAAGAACTGTCAACACACCAGAGGGAATCTGTACAAAGACATCCTCTTCATCTCTCTCAAATACGGTATTCATTTTCCATTGCTGCATAACAGATCACTCCACATTCAGGAACAAAACCTTTCATGTCATGGAAGTCCAGGCGGCTTGACAGTTCTCTGCTCAGGGTCTCAGGCTGGAATGAAGGTGCTGGTGGGGCTGCGCTCATCTGCTGGAGAAGCCACTTGCCACCTTTCAGGCTGCTGGCTTGTGGCTGTGGGACTGTGGGTCCTATTCTCTCAGAGGCCAGTTGAGGTGGCCCTCGGCTCCTTAAGGCCATCTGCATATCTTCTCACGTGGCTGCCTCCATCTTAAACCAGCAATGGTGCCTTGAATCCTGCTTTGAATCTGACTTCCCCTACCAGCTTGAGAAAACTGTTTTGGGCTCACGTGATTAGATTAGCTCCCCCCAGGTAACCTCGCTGTATAACACGATTAGGGATGATACTCCCAGGTTCCACCCACACTCTCAGGAGACACACAAGGTCATCGGGTCATTCACAGAATTCTGGCTACTCTAAATATACACTATTAATTAGAGCGATCTCTACAAACATGCTCTTCCATGAAACCAAACTCATCTTTGGGACAGCACTATTGGGAGACAACTTCTTTCATTATTATGACATTTAAAAGCAGCCCTTTAAAAGTTTTAAAAATAACAACTAATTATTTACTGGTGCAACCACTGATTTGAAAAGCCATTCGCTTGTTCAAAGACAAATTCAATACTTGTCTGTAGTAAACACATGCCCGCGTGCTAAATAATCGGTTTGCACGTGCTTTTCCCAAAGTTTTTCAATCTCACTACCTTGCATCGTTGCTCTTTTTGTCTACAGAGTGTGGTACAGGGCATGCTGCAAAGAACAAAGGAGACTTATAACAAAAACCCAGAATCTTTGATCTTGGAATCCTAGAAATACTTCAACCTTCTCTCCTAAAATACTCACCATCTGCATTATGATATATTTTGTGTGTCTGCTTTTAACCTAATAATGTGAATTCATTATTCTGGTTTCCAAAATGTTCCTATTAGCACTCCTGACCCAGTGCTGGCCAAAGTTCTTTCTGCAGTGATGGGAAATGCTAGAGCTGTGCTGTCCAACCCAGTGGCCACAAGCCACACGTGGCTATTGGGCACTTGAGCTGTAGCTAGTGTAAGGGAAGAGCTGTTTTATTAAGTTTGAAGAGCCACCATGTATCTGGTGGCTACCACACAGGACAGCACACACCAGATGCCATGCCATGCCTCACTTATCTGTACAGTAGTACTACCATCTGACACTTTTCCCCACTCACTATTTTGGTAAAAGTGGGTCAGTGTCTTCTCAAGGTCAAGAATTTACTCTCAGCTCCAGGACTCTTCACCTCTGACCTGTCCTGACACCTCATCCCTAACGCAACACTTACGGGCCACCACTATAATTTCTTGCTTGAGGAAAACATGCTGCTCCTAATTGTCTAGTGCAGAGCTCCGGGAGAAGAGAGGGCAACTGACAATGAGACTGCACAGCTGCTGCTGCACAGGACAGATGGGAACATGCGCTACAGGCTTGCCCTCGGGAACCTGAATTTTGGTCAGAAAACACATGCGCATGCATGCTCCATAAACAAAACCTCTAGAGCTGAGTGTGTGTGAGCGCGTGAACATGCATGCGCGCATATGTGTGTATCAGGGACATTAGCTAAAGGGAGTTAAGAAAAGGGGTTCCCTCATCCTGACACCGCCTGCCCCCTGCCCTGTGCAGGGCACTACTGCAGGCACTAGCGGGCACTGGTAGCAAGTTCATGGCAAGGGGTGCACAAGGAGTCCTTGAAAGATGGACGAGATCTGGCTAAAAGTGTTGTCAGGAGCAGGCGGGGTGAGCTGAGCCTGGGAGGAAACAGGAAAGCGGGAAACAGCTCAGCCTAAAGACCTAGGTGCCCTGATGGATAAGGGGCTGCAGTAACTGTCACCTCCCTGGGTTTTCAGAGCATGGTCTTCCTGAAAGCAGACTTGGCCACTTAGGAAGTGGGGACTTCTAAACCCACCTGTAGATTTCTACCTCCTGATACGTAGTTGTTAAGCAGTAGTTTAGTATGTTATCTGGTGCCAAAATTCTATGAAACGTTAACTTTCAAATGAAATCTACCTATAGGCCCTGGGCCAAGGGAATTTGAGAAGAAAACAAGCAGTAAAGAAAATGAAAAATAAATGTAAATACCCCAATAAACTAACAAGTTTGACATAAAAATCATTATTGGCAATGTGACTTTTTTAATCCAGAAAACTAACTAAAAATTATTCCAATATGGAGTAATGGAAATAACTGTACCCCATCAGTGATTCCCAGCCTTTGTCACCTAACACTGCACAGAAAGAAATGCCGTCTGGAAGCCATTGCTCAGCACAGGTAGCCAGGTGAGGCTCCTCCAGGCTGATGGCAGCTGGCTGGAGCTTCCAGTCGCTGCAAGATCAATCTCCTTGCATCTGTCACCCACCGCAACCCACCCGACGCACGCCAGACTGGCTGGGAACTGACGTTGGTAATTCAGAACTTTTTAAAAGTAAAATGCTTTTGTAAAGATCACTGCTGAGGCTGATAATATTTTTGTTTATAGTAGTAATATTTGGAATTGCATGTTTAAGAGTACTACTCTAGGAATTTACTTGTAAGTTCTAATGCAATAGAATAAATCATTTAGGAAAAACATACAACTGCTACAATACCTTTCACCAAAAACCAATATATTACAATTTTGTTTTTCTTTATAATCAAACTAGTTATGACTCATACAGTAGCATTATGTAGAAAACACTTTGCCAGAACTCATAAAATGAGTGCAGAAATATAACAATTTACAGGAAGAGACAATGCCTCTAACTCATGGATTAAAGACAAAGATTAAAAAAGAAGAGTTTGTTATCTTACATATCAGAGGAATGTAACGAGTTAAGTCTATGATAATTGGGGTTGAATGCCTCACCCCTGGATGTTAAAATTGATCTGACTGATTTTCTGTGGCCATATACCATACACAGTACAGTAAAATAAGCCTCAAGAAGGACACTGGTCTTTAAAATCTTGGCTTGCAGGAATGGCAAATGCCTTTGAAAATATTTTGTTCAGAATCGGTGATTACAGTAGTCCCTCCCTTACCCACAGGGAACACGTTCCAAGACCTCCAGTGGATGCCTGAAACCACAGATAGTACTGAACCCTATTATACACACTATGTTTTTTCCTACACATACATACCTATGATAAAGTTTAATTTATAAATTAGGCCCGGGAAGAGATGAACAAACATAATAAAATAGAATTATAATAGACTAATAAAAGTTACGTGAATGTGGTCTCCTTTTCTCAAAGTATCTTATTGTACTGTATTCACCCTTCTTGTGATGTGAGGTGATACAATGCCTATGTGATGAGATGAAGTGAGGCAGATACACGACACAAAGGGATGATTCATATCCCGGGCAGGACAGAGTAGGATGGTACGAGATTTCATCACACTACTCAGAACAGTAGTGCAATTTAAAACTTATGAATTGTTTATTTCTGGAATTTTCCACTTAGTATTTTTGGACCACAGCTGACTGTGGGTAACTAAAACTGTGTAAAGCGAAACCACAGGTGTGTGGGGGGGGACTACTGTAAAAAAGTACTTCATTTAGGAAATCAATCTAGAATCACTCTTAAATGGCAGTGCAATTTGAAAAATGGCATTAATTTGTAATGTCTGCATTTCCAAAGAAAAATATAGAAAGAACTTAAAAAAGCAAGGTAATTGGTTTTCAAAAAAAGTATTGATTCAAAAATTTACTGCACAAAAATACGTACTTTTTAAGTGTTTCTAATAAATTAACTCCATAACATTTTCATGTATATTTATATATATATATATATATATATATAATCCCTGATAATCTATAAAAGAGGGTCTATAATAGTAAAATAAATGAATTTCAAAAGTACCCCCTTCATAAAATGTTTTTAACATTAGTTTTTCTCAAACGTAAGGAATGTAACAATATGTACAACTCTTATGTATTAGTATAATACCAAAATAGTACAAGTCATATTAACAGGCTGTTGTAACTGTAAAATGTTTGGGTCAAGTTAAAATTGGAGGACAGCTTAGGTTCAAATGAATACAATTATCCATGGGCGATTCACTTTCCGAGTGGAAATGACAATCATCTACAGTAGATTTCACAAGAGGTAGTGTTCAAGTAAAAAAAAAAAAAAAATTACATGCTTCACCATGTTTAATCAATAAATTTACAGGAAAAAAATGTGTTGTTTTCTTAGGAGATGATCAGTTGGCGACTTTTTTAATATGAATCTGAAATACAAAATTGTGAAGACTACAATAAGACAATTTTCAATTCCAAAAAGGCCTTAAATATGAAATCAAAATGCAAAAAAATGTAGAACCTAAGCTGTTTCACTGATGTGATATATCATCTTACCTCATTAAGAATGGCCCAAACAGCAGAGTTCTGAATAACTGTAAGTCGAAAGGCTGCAATGGGGTTTAGGCTGGGATCCACCATTCCTTCAGCAACACCGTTCTCAAATTTCCCTTCAAAATAAAAACCAACACTTGTTGGGGGTACGAGAACAAGCACACATCAAACATCACTGACTTAGCAGGAAAGGAAATCACCGAAATACTGGGGCTGCCAAAAAAATGGATACACATTTTAAGAGATGTTATCTATATGTTACTTTTCAAAGTTGAATTGAATTATAGTAGCAATGTGTAGTATGATGTTTGTTCAAAAGATGGCATTAATCAAATGAATGCGACAGGCAGGACAGTCAAAGAAAATGATGGAAATACAGTTGTCATTTGAGAAGCTCAAGACCATTTTGAAGTGGTATTTTAAATTTGAGAATGTTGTGGAAGTACAACAATGGAGACGTGAGTATGCAACAGAACCTCCAACATGCCTAACAACTGCATGCATTTGTGATAAGTCTGAGACGCATGGTACTGTGTGTGATGTGCACAAGAGAAGATCCAGGAGGCCTCACACAGCAACAAGTCCTGCTGCTTCTGCTATGATGTTGGAACAGTTTACACGCTCAGAAGTCTACCAGTGTTCACCGTAATCAGAAGTGTCTGGACGCTGATGGTAACCACTTTGACTTCTTGTAATTGCAGAAGTCAAACGTGACTTGTATTCATCTTTTGTTATCTGTATATATTGAGTATTACAGTTTTAATAGTTTTCCTTTCTTAAAATGTATATACATTTTTTTGCCACCCTCTGTATTTCTAGGAGAGGTCTTTGGACAGGGCATGGGTGAGTTTTTTCCTTCTACTTTTATTCAACTTTTAAGTTTTATATCAAGTAGTGCACACTTAAAAACATGAGCAGCAACCCATGTAAAGAGGCAGAGCTACTTTTTCTTATTGCAAACTCAGAACAAGACAAAATATACTTGTTCGTGCATTAGCAGTGCTTTAACATACAGGCTTTTAACAAAATGTGACTTACTCAAACCTTATCCAAATATTCTCTGTACCATCACTCAGTCTGACCACTTTGACAATTAAGTCAATAACAAATTTCAATGCTTTAATTAGACATACATACAATGGTTGGCCTTGAGCAGGGACTCAATCTATGTATATTCTTTCCAAGATCACATGTATTATAAAAGGAAATAAGAAGTACTATCCCCTATAGGCAGTTACAATATAAAACTCCATTAGAAATGAGAGCTGAAAAAGCTTTCCTGTAAGGATAAAGACCAAGAACTTCTATAAAAGGTAACGGGCTCTGTACCCAATTTTTCTTGCTGTGAGGAATAATATTCTTTTCAAAACCAAAACCAAAAATGCTGAAGTGGTGACAGGAAAATGATTGGTTCTGAGCCACATTTCTCTAAGCCAGGGATTGGCAAACTTGTTCTATAAAGGGCAGAGAGTAAATATTTTGGGCTTTGTGGACCAAGAGGAAAATTGAGGATACTATGGAGGTACTTATATATGTAGAAAAACAAATTTCCACAAAATTTTTATTGATGAAATTAAAAATATAACAACTGAGTACAATTATTTTTTCATACGGATATACTAAGGAGAACATAATTCCTTTTGAGGGATAACATTTCAATGAACTGGAATTCAAACTTATGCTTATATGAAAATCAATTGCAAACAGTCATGTGAATGTGGATCAATGAGATTTTATATGTTTTCTCCTGAATATTTCCTTTCCCACAGCCTAGATACTGACAAACACTGCCATCAGTCCACAAGTACATAATCTTAATGGAGCATATCCATCACTTGGAAGGTATTTATAAGATTTTGAGTAGATTCTTCTCTTTTATATTTGCCTTCTAGTATCATTACATTGCAGGTGAATCACTTCCAATCAAAGGTTAATGGAAGCTCCTCAATCAGCTTGATATTACTTGTAGTTCAAATAATGTTAACTGTCCTCAAAGTGACTTGTTGCAATATAAGTTTTCCATATAAGCACTGTTTTGTCTTGTAATTTTAGGCTGGATTTATTAAGAAACATTATCAAGTCTTCTGCAAAAATTTTCAGACATAATAGTTGAGGGCAGTTCTCCTCACTGGGAAAAATTTCAATGTTGTTCCTGAACAACAACAACAAAAATTTATAGTAAAATGTTGTCACTGCTAAGCCCAGAACTGCTGTGTGGTAGGGTAAGTCAGGATACTCAGTTCCTATTTGAGGAAAATTCACAGAACTGATGGTGGCGAAGTTCATGAGTAAGTAAAGTTCACTATAGATACTACTGGTTCAATAAAATAATGGTACATGACAGATTCAAATATTTTATGTAAAGTACCTGCTGATGAATAATAAAATAACCACCATAGGCTTTAAAAGCTTTACATTTCACAAGTTTTGTAAATTTATCCAACTAAGCGTTTTTCTCAGCCACACATATTTTTACCACCATTCACATCTTAGCAGGTCCCACTTCGGGTTGTAGGGAATTTGTGTTTCCTCAACTTGTTTGCAAATTTTCTTGTCTGTAGCTGTTCCACAGACTATTTGCAGAGACCAATTCTTCAGTCACTTCAGACTTGGCATTGACTTCAAATAACACCTGGGCAGTATCCGCTCATCTGTCAACTCAAGAGCCAAGGAAAACTACTCAAATAATTTGCTTTGCTTTCCGACTGATACGGTTCCCACAGCCCTGAACTCTTCAAGTAATTGTTGCTGAAGGCCTAACAGTCTTAAATAAGTTTATTTTCTCTGCATACATCTTTGGCCATTGCAATTAAATGTGATTTAATTAACTCACCATTGGAAAATGGTTTTACTTGTTTGGCTAACATGAGTCATTTTGAAACTCACTTTGGTTGCAGCCGCATTTAGATATTTTATTTTTGTTAAGAAATTCTGCTGTGATAAAATATTCCATTTAAAATTTTTGTGACCACTGCTTTCCTGTGAGTTGGGAGGAGAGCTGAGTGCTTAATACGGTGATGTATTCTTTAGCACAGCAATTGCGTCACTGTGTAATAACCCCAATGTTCTGCCATCTGACTTTGTTAGATAGTCCACAGTCCACTGTATTAAAAAGCATTCAAAAAGTTTGTAAAATAATCCAGATTCCACTGGTTAAACAGCATTCAAAGTCCCCGTTTCTTATTTTGGTAGGCATTGGTAATTTTTTTAAATGTCACAGCATGGTGACGTGAAACACTGTCAAATTGCAAATGCATCACTGCTATTTGCAGTTCCTGAGCAGCGACTGGAAGTGCACCACCTCCATCGCCACTGCGACTTCTCACTCATCTCTGCTGTTGCAGCATAAAAGCACACACACAATTCATAAATAAATGAGCGTGGCTATGTTCCAACACAACTTTATTTATGGACACTGAAATTTGAACTTTTTATAATTTTACATATCAAATATATTTTCATTTTCTTCAACTGTTTAAAAATGAAAATAAACAATGAGAAAAATTTTTAAACATTCTTAGCTCATGGTCCATTCAAAAACAGGCAGTGGGACAGATCTGACCCATGGGCTATAGTTTGCCAACCCTTGTGCTGTTAAATTATACAGCCTATTCGAGAGTCTTACAATATTTTGACTAGGCTCCTCGTAAGATAAGATACATCCAAATTGAAAATCATACCAGGAAATGCTTATGTTCATTTATATAAGAAATACTAAACTTAGGAACTCCCAAAGTAATGTTTTTATTAAAAAATTACTGATAAATCTATTTCATAAAAGTATGTCTATACTTGGGACTGAACTGGGGGAGGGAGTACAAAAATGTATTATGGACTATTGAGTTAGTCAGGGATTCAGGGCTGAAAAATTCTGTGAAACTGGAAACATTTTAACTCATGAGATTTCTGATACTATCACCTGATGAGCTCATTTAAAAAACAAGTACAAAATGATATAACTGGCCTCATTAAAACACTCATCCAGCAATTTTATTCTGCAGATACATTCATATGTGCAAAAATTGCAAACAACCTATGTGTCCGTCATTAGGAGAGTGCCTAAATAAATGATGATATGCTAATACACGGGACTACAAGGCAGCCAATTAAAAGAATGAAGGATAAAAAGAATGGAGTAAAGTTGAAGATAATGCAGTTGAAGACTTACTGCCATGCCTAAGTATATATTGCAGAGAAACTCTCATACCCGTGCATAAATGTTTAAATCAGCATTGTTTATAACAACAAAAAGATGGAAACAAACTACATGCCAAACAGAATAGACAGTGATATATACTCATTCCTGAAAACCCACAGCGGTGAAAATGAGTGAGCCATAGATACACACATCCACGTGGATAAACCTTGCAATGCTGAGAAAAAAAGTTGTAGACTACAGAATGTGTAATTTATATCAAATTTTAAAACAAGCAAAATAACATTATGTAGTAAACTGTACATGGAAATGATAACCACAAAATTCAGGACAACAGTTACCCTTGGGTAGAAGAGGAAAAGAAAATACTAGGGAAGAACAAGTGAACTGGTAAATCTTAAGCTGGGTATACAACTATTCATTATATTATATTTGCATTTTTGTACAGCTGAAATATTTACAATTTTAAAAATGTTCATCTCCCACATGTGTTGTTTGATGAATAAACAAGATGCAGAATGAGGCTGTAGAGTAGGCTATCATTTGTGTGTGATTGTGTTTTTAAAGAATAGACTCCCGTACTTTTATTTAGGAATAGAATACTCCCAGAAGGACACAAATCACAGGAATTGCCTCTGGGAAGCACTGGGTAGGAGGGGAAGAAGAAGGAATGAGACTTAACTTTGCCCTTTTAAATTTGTATTTGGTACCATCCATGTATTATCTTTCTGAACAACAAATTTAACCTCTGTCTTTAACCCAATGGTCTGGTAGCTAAGCGTTAAAAGACAGAAGGGAAAAATGAAAGAGGAAAGCGACAAGAATCCTAAAATCCTGGCCCTAGGAGGGCCGCCCTGGTCCTGCCCTTTGCAGATCTCCTCCTGCCGCACGGACAGCGGCCCTCCCCTCCTTCAGTGCTTCTGAGAAAGGTCTTCTGCCTTCTTACAACTTTAACCTACTGGACCTAGTAAGTCCAGTATTTCTTTCACAAGACGGTCCCTAGCTGTCAGGTCACGCCCGTCTAACTTACTGCACGTTCAGCCATCAGGGCTACTAATTGCAGATGATGGTCCATCGTTTCTGACATGTTTTTAGGCATAAATTGCTGTACTGTCTGATCCAATTAAACCCAGGCCCTTCTGTGGGCCAGTCCTTGGGGCCTGTTCCTACCTAAGAGGGCTCTTATTAGCTAGCTCTCTCCCTGGGTCTCTGTCAAGCTTCTGTACCGGCTACAGTTCAGCTTGAATGGAGCCAGCACTGTCCTCTCAACTGCTCACCACCAAAATGCTGACTATTCCCCAGCGCCCTTAGGCTTGAACTTCCCCATGGTTTCAAGTAAGCAGTGCCCTGAGGAGAGCTACCCTTCGAGCCCTCTACTCGTAAGGCCGGCCCGACCCCTGGAGAAAATCTCTACCTCAGTTCAGGACTTCGGCCTACTTCCCTTGGAGTGACACCGTGATTATGAGCAGAGCCCTGGGTTGTAGCGCAGCCCTTCGTTTTCTGGCTGACCTCTGCCAGTGTGCTGGGCCAGGTGAGCGGGGTGAGGGTGATCAGGGAGAGCTTCCGCCCTATGAATGGAGGTTACCTGGAAGGAGCCCCAGATCTCTCAGCTGCTTCTGCAGCACGGAGTTGGGGGGGAGGACGGAGGCGGGTTCCTGCCCTTCCTGGTGGGTTACTGCAGCTCGAATGGGAGTTGGCAGGGGAGGGAGGCGGGTGTTCTCGGCTGTACCTGCAGGGAGCAGGGCTTCCGGTTCACTGAGCTGGGGCGGTGGGGTACTGGGGCGGTGAGGGCTCCCACGCCTTGCACTCAATGTTCTCACTGAGATTCCGATTTTCATGAGTAAAGAGTTCTCCATTTACTGTATTTAAAAAAAAAAATAATTTTCACCGGGCCGGCCGAGTGGCGCGTTGGCTAAGAGCTGGCTTGGGACGCCAGAGGGCCCCGGTTCGGATCCCACATATGAGGGCCAGTGACACTGCCCTCTACAGCTAAGATGCTGAACAACAGCTCAACCTGGAGCTGGGCCACCATGAGTTGCCAGCGACGGCGTTGGCTGCAGCCCCTGCTGCAACCCCTGTTGCCATGGGCTACCATGTGTGGCCGGCAGCCAGCGTGAGCGGCCATCCAGAAGCCGGAGACTGATCTGCCTCACCCAGGAAGAGCGCAATGATGGTGCCAACTTGGGCCAATGAAGCAATGTCCTCCACAACTAGACTCAAGAACAAAAGGACAGCAACTTGTCTGTTCCCCTTCCCCCAATTTCCCAGCGCTGTTCCAATTCCCCAATTAAAAAAAAAAAAAAATCTTTAAAAAAATAAATAATTTTCACCAGCTGTGGTTGTTGCACTAGGGAGGTCTGCAAAGCCCCTCACATGCCATTCTGCTACTTAAGAGAGAATTTTTTATATTTAGTTGAAAAAACCAATTGTTCTTTGTTTCTTTTGTTACACAAGGTCCCAGGTTTGATGATCCTTAAGTTCTCTTTTGGTTCTAAATATGCATGAGTTGATGTTTGCGGTGGTCATTTTCTTCAAATTACTGCAGAGATACTTAATAGAGATGTCTCTATTTCCTACACTACTTCCATAATCTATTGAACATAGAAAAAATATTGGGTTGTTGGAAAAGTCATGAAGTATTTTTGCAACGAAAAACATAGAAAAAATATGTCATGACTTTTCCGACAACCCAACAGAACACAACATTCTCAAAAATTAAATAATTGAAAGGTAATAGGGTTAAGAAATGTCTTGTATACTCAGTTAATTTTAGGTACATTTCTAGAAGTGGTCTAAGATACAACACAAACATGAAAATAAATTCGCCTATCCACCCAAACTACAGAAATTAGAGTTGGCATATAAGCTTGTACCAAAATCTGAATGACACCAAATGTAAAACTGCTCTAGGGAGAGTTATAAGAACGTATCTGTCCTGTACACTGACAGTATTAATTTACCAACATCCTCTCTTGCCTACCACTAAGAAAACCATTAATTAGTTTTAAATAAAAGAAAATATATGGTCATTCATTGAGCTGGTATCTACCGAGTGACAGCCCCTATGTTAATGGCAGGAGACACATGAGACCACGCCCTTCCCTCTCCATGGAGAGCACACACACATGACCTATGAAACAATATGATTACACAGTAAATGTCCACACAGGATGGTATGAAGAGCAGAGAGGGGGCAACTGAACTAGGTAATAAAGGGCGAGAGAGCATTCACTAGGATGAGAGAAATATCAACCAATCGTTTCAGGTGAAAAAAATGGCCAGAGACATGGCTGCACATCACAGCATGGGACATTCGAGGAACAGTCTTGGGACCAGAGAAATAAGAATAAGAGGAAAGCAGCAAGATAGGAAAGTGAGCGGGAACTACAGGATCTGATGATGGAAAGTCATTAAGGGTTTTACCCAGGTTTCCACATTTGACAGAGGTACCTGCAGTGGCTCTGCAGAAAGCTGGCAAAGAACACAGGTGGACACAGTCCTTCTCTGGCTCCGACACAGAGGCAGAGGCCTAGGGCACCTCACAGACAGAGAGACCATACATTCAGATACAAATGGACACATTTATGCTAATGTACAGGAGAGGTGCGTGGTGGTGGTGGGGGGGGGTGTGTGTTCAGGGTGTCTCCCAAGGTTAGGCTCAGGCAACCAGATGAATAGTGACAGCAAAAACTGTGGTGACCAATAAAGATATGTCCGGAGTACAGATGTAGGTGGCTATGTTAGTGGACATCTCAATACAGATCCAAAGCTCAGGATGGGGCCAGGGCGAAAGGCACAGATTCTGCCACATGGATGTTGCTGGGGCAACGAGAGTAGCTCATGTCCCGCAGAAAGAGGCTGCAGGGGCAGCAGGGCGGGTTATCTATCAGTGAATATCAACAACGCAATGGCACATGGAGAAAGAAAGAGGAACCAGTTAATGAACCTCTGATCTGAAATCCTAGTTGGGTCAAGATAAGTATATACTAAAACGCAAAAACAAATAAAACTTGGAGTATATCAGTAATTGTAATCCTAAAGCTGCTGAACATCTGAAAAGCATTTAAAATTACTTTAGGAGTAAGTCCAAAAAAATAAAGGATATTTCTTTACAAGTTTAAGTAGGTATTACCTATTCTGACATAACCATCTTCTAATCGTTTGTCTTTGGTTTCTTTGCTTAGTACCAAACCTTCATTCTAAAATAGAACAAAAACATTAGTTTTATAATGAATTACTTCTATTTAAAACAAAGCTAAGTTATTAATACACCTCAGTAAATATAACAGTGGCATTTGTAGCACAGCTATGTCCAGAAAAAGAAAATGTCATCTCGTCTTAAACCTTAAAAGGCTTATCTATGAGTGTCCTTTTTTCTATCATCATAGGAATCTGTATATAATATACTTGTGCCTAGAAAATTTAAATTTCAAAGAATTTTCAATTTAAATCAATTTAATACAACATTTTCTATTAAAAAAATATATAAGAACTCTGTGCTAATTTGAAAGAAATCTAAGCATTCCTTAGAGACTAATACATTAATTTTGTGTATTAATCACCAGGCATTAAAACCACATAGTATTCTGGGACTCAAAATACGAACAGCAGGTAAACATTAAAGTAAAAGAATGAGTCATTTATTTTCCTAGTACTAACTTTCAAGCATTTGCCAATAGGAAACAATGAAAGCTCATTCTATGAATAAGGTAAATAGTACAATATATTAGGTGTTTCATATTAAAAAAAAATATTACTACTCACCACTGAGGTCCTGCAACCATGAAAATTTTCTTTTACCTCACAGACAAGAATAGCCTCAAACCAAGTCTACTGGTATTAGCTCTTAAGGGAAATGAAGGGGAAAAAATGGTCATACCGTAAAAGGCAAAACTTCCACAGTTGTGTTTAGCAGGATGTCACCTGGATGTTCCTGGTTGCCACTATGGAACAAATAACTGGAAATACAAACATAAAAATAAAAATACCAGTCAGACTAGACTTTACAAAGATTCAAGGAGGTGGCCTTACCTCCGAGGACGCTTTCTATACAAGCTGACAACATTAGAACTTGTATTAATAGTAACTGCATATTATGTTCTGAATAGGTGTAGGTAACTTAAAAACTGAAGGGTGCCACCCTTAGGTAATATTAATACATAATTCCTTCTGTCAGAGGGGCATGTTTGCTGCTTAATATGTAATAATGTACACAACAGATTAAAAATATGACAGTTTTATGTTGCTTTAAATATATACACCTCTTGACAGGAATAATAAAAATTGCATTACAATACTACTGTATCTTGTATCAGAGAAAATTCTCACTGGGGCAGCCAAGAGTCGTAGCAAGTTCAAAGACTAGTTTTATCCAAAACAAATAACTTTAGTATTAGTAAAAATAAGCCAATTCCAAATATCTGAATAATGCCATTTGACAATGTTAATAAATACCTGAATGACTGATTACATGATATACTGTGATAAATCTAAAATACTCTCTGGGTTTGAGTAGAATTTTGTATGTTGCTACTCTGAAAACTAGTGTGTTAGGGATAAGTGTGGGGAAGGGTGGGAACAAGATAGGGCACACAAAGCATATCTACATCTAAACCTAAAACTTTGGTTAAATGTTTAAAAGTTTATGCTTAGGAGTCAGAAAGATCTGCATCCAAATCCTGGGTCTCTCAGTTACTAGAATTTTCATCTTTAGCAAGTTGCATTAGCTTTCTGAGCCTGACTTTTCTCTATACAATGCAGACATTCCCACCCTCACATGACTGAGCCAAAGAGTTTATGAGAACTGATAAAACAGTACCTTGCATATTAAACATACTCAGCAAGTAATAGTTACAACATGGTTCTGATATAGGTATAGTATGGTATTTATAGGCGGAAATCACCTGTGATAAGGCCTTGATTTTGAAATGTTACACGGGTCAAAGACCCTCATAAGAAGCTCCTTTTAAGCTACACCAAAAATTACTTCCAGCATTTTTGTTGAGATACTTCTTTTTAAGACATCTTTGTCTTGGAATGCTGCTTCATCTAACCATGGGCTATTCAATATCTCAGCTATAGATAACAAAAATATAGGTGGGGGAAGAAACCACTTTTAAGAAAAGAGCCCATAGATATAATTTGGAGTTTACACAGATTCATTCAGAGGTGTTTATTATGTGATTATTTATAGTGAAAAACTCAAAACCAATTAAAAATTTTAACATTAGAAGAAGTAAATGATGGTAGAGCCATGCAGTGGCATATTGTACAGCCATTAAAATGTTTATGAATCACTTATGACAGAGTAAATTGGAAAATATATAATACAAAATTACATACAGATCATGCTCTCAAAGTAGAAAGTACACAGGATCACCAAGAAAAAATGTGCCAATATGGTCACGATGGTGTTCTTGGGTTGTGATTTTGCCCCCTCATTCTTCATACATTTAAATTTTTGTATAACAAACACATACCATGTTATAGTCAGAAAATATTTCTCCTAATACTTCATTTTTGTATTGATCAAGACAATTGCTATTTCCCCTCTCAGCAAATAAGTTACTGTGGAAATAAAAAAAGTGATTCCCCTTCTCTGTCTGAGGATGAGTGGGTCTATCCAGGAACTCTAAGACAATTCATATATATTATGATTTTAGAAGAACTGTGTCCTGCTAGAAATGTGGCCTCAGTAGGGGCATGTAAATACTAACTTACTGAGGTTTATTGTAATGTACTTGTTGTTAACAAATTTGATCTCCAATATGTGAATTTTCAGGCAGATTCTTCAATGGAATTACTTTCATTTGCTGAAAATAAACCAATTAGACATGGTTTGAGGCTATTCTTGTTTATGAGGTGAAAGAAAATTGTTTCTAATTCTATGATGACTTTAAGTGTGGTAAACAATATCTCAGAGTGCAGATGATCACTATACAGTATAAAAATGAACAATAAATAACAAAACAAATGTTACATACTCATATAAGTGCAAAATATTACTTAAAAGCATTATTATGTTTTTCCAGTAATTCTCCCATTGCTTAAAACATTTTTACATTTAAATTCCTCTTCAGAATCAGTTTAAAGTAACAAAAGAAAATTAGTAACATTACATTATAGTTACGTATTGTTTTTGACCACCTTAAATATAATTATTCAAATGACTTTTGGTGGATTCTAAAAATTAAATGGCCCTCACACAAGAACACACAACACAATAAGCCACAGTCTCGAGAATTATATTCTTTTCTGGGAAACCACATGTAGGTATATCACAGATAGTCTGGAGAACACACCCAAACCTTAGCAAAGGTTGAAGAAATCATGGCTGCTAAATAAAAAATGGGGAAAAGGAGTCCTAAACTTTGTAAAATGAACATAAATGCTAAAAAACATAAAAGGGTTGTGAATTCCTCCATGGTGTACAGCAAGGAATCCAGCATTTGCAAAACCATTGACTAGAAATAGTCACAGTTTGTTAAATTTATCATTTCAACCAGATTGATGAATAGTCAAATCAGCTCTCACCCAAATCTTAGGAGATGTTCTAGGATAAGGATGTGGAAATTCTGTTTAAGGTGGTCAGATTTTGAGGAAGATTCCACATAAAACTATAAAAACCAACCCTAAATATATGTTCAGAAATACCAATAGAATTTATCAAACAAGCTAAATGCTGACATTACATCTGAAAACAACAAATCCATTTTATTACTGAGTTGTAGGAAATGTATTTTATAACCCAACATTTGGGATCCTCACATCTGTTATACTCCCAAAATATTCCATCATAAGTCACATTATGAATAAGACGTATGAATTGCAAGACCAAATATATTTCAATAATCACCAACCTTTCTACATTGACTGGCTTATCAAATTTAAACAAGATGAAGTCTCCAGCTGTTGGGGTTATAGCCCAGAAGAAATCCTCCCCCATATATGTTTTCTCCAGTGTATGACCTTGGTAGACCTTCAAAGAAGTAGATACTTCTGCAGGTGGGTTTACATGGATTTTAAGAAGTAATGGTTTCATGTAATCTTTATCCTAGAAGGAGAGACATATATGTTATTAAAACAACAAACAGCTTATTTATACTTAAGAGCAATGATGATGCACTAAATAACTAATTGTGTGTGCATGAGAAAAACCAATTAAATCACCAACCGTAAGTTTTTGAAGTTTTCCTGTTAGTGAAGAATGCAGTCCAACATGTTGGAAGAGGGAAGGTCTGAAGCGAATTCGCAGATTTGCTTTCTGTCTATCACAATGTTTCTAAATATTAGGGAAAAAATCATGTTAGTGTTATATTACAAAGTGAAATCTTGTCCTCATTTGAAAAATGAGAATTCCTTAGGTCACTACTGAAAAGAAAATCCAACTTCATCTCATAATTCCAAGTCACATGCCTTTTGAGGGTCCTCTTTGAGGCATTAATAGAATTGCTATCTAAGCAGAAAACACCCAGTCAGAACAGCAAAAACAAAAAAGAATCCAAAAAAATGAGGATAGTTAAAGGGCCTCTGGGACAACATCAAGTATACTAATATTTGCATCAGGGGGTACCAGAAGGATGAGAGAGCAAAGACTTAAAAACCTATTAAAGAAATGACAGGAAACTTTCCTTACTTGGCAAAGGAAATAGACATACAAGCCCAGAAAGCACAGAGAGGCCCAAACAAGATGAACTCAAAGAGGCCCACACCAAGATTCATCATAATTAAAATGCCAAAGGTTAAAGACAGAAAGAATCTTAAAAGCAGCACGAGAAAGTTAGTTACTTACAAGGGAGCTCCCATAAGACTGTCAACTGACTTCTCAATAGAAATTTTGCAGGCCAGAAGGGATTGGCACGAAAATATTCAGTGATGAAAAACAAGAACCTATAACCAAGATTACTCTACCCAGCAAAGCCATCATTTAAAAATTGAAGGACAGATAAAGAGCTTCCCAGACAAGAAAAAGCTAAAGTAGTTCATCACCACCAAACCAGTATTGTAAGAAATATTAAAGGGACTTCTTAAAGAAGAAAACAGATCAAAACTATGAATAATAAAATGGCAATAACTACATATCTATCAATAATTACTTTAAATGTAAATGGGTTAAATGTTCCAATCAAAAGACATAGGGTGGCTGAATGGATAAGAAAACAAGATCCTTACATATCCTGTCTACAAGAGACTCATTTGAGATTGAAAGACACACACAGGGCCGGCCGAGTGGCTCAGTTGGTTAAGAGCTCGCTCAAGAGTGCGAGCTCTGAGCAATAGCAGTTCAATGCACGGCAGAGCTGAGTTGCTGCTGAACAGGTGGCAGGATGGTTCAGCTAAAAAACAAAACAAAACAAAAAAACAAAAGACAGACACACACAGACTGAAAGTAAAGAGATGGGAAAAAGGTATTTCATGAAAATGGAAATGAAACAAGTAAAAAGCTTGGGAAGCCATACTTATACCAGACAAAATGGACTTTAAAACAAAGGTTATAACAAAAGACAAAGAAGAACCCAGTAATCCCACTTCTGGGTATTTATCTGAAGAAACCCAAAATGCTACTTTGAAGGGACAAGTGCATCCATATATTCATTGCAGCATTGTTTACAATGGCCAAGATGTGGAGGTAGCCTGGGTGTCTGTTGACAGACAAATGGATAAAGAAAATGTACATATATACAACGCAATATTACTCAGCCATAAAAAAGAAGGAAATCTTGCCATTTGCGTTAACATAGATGAACCTAGACGGTATTATGCTGAGTGAAGTAAGAGAGACAGAGAAAGAAAAAAGCCATATGTTTTCACTTATATGTGGAATCTGAAGGACAAAATAAACAAAACAGAAACAGACTCATAAATACAGAGAACATTTTGATGGTTGTCAGATGGGAGGGAATTGGGGGCATGGGTGAAAAGGGGAAGGAATTAAGAAGTACAAATTGGTAGTTACAAAATAGTCACGGAGATGTAAAGTGCAGCATAGGGAATATATCACATTGTAATAACTATGTATGGTGCCAGTGGGCACTAGATTTATCAGGGTGACCATCTCCTAAGTTATGTAAATGTCTAATCACTATGTTGTATAACCTGAAACTAATATAATATCACATGTCACTGTAATTGAAAAATAAAAAAATTTAAAAATAGAATTGCTACCTACTTGATGCAGATATTAAAAATAAGCACATCTAAGGGAACAGTTAAGGATTTAACTTCAACCATCTTTCAAGATATGTCAACATAGATTTGACTTTTAATATTAAAATGCACGAACTATAAACTAGAGGTTTGGTTCAAACAGACAAAATATAGAAAAAGATAATATAATGAAGAATTGCAAATAATAAAAAGCACATTTTGTTCCATGAAAGCAATTTCAAAATGTGAGGCAATAACTTGACTACAAGCAAGTAAATAATAAAAGTTCCACAGACAAATCCATGTCAGCACATGTCATGGCCCCTACTTCAGATTACAACCGTCTTCACGATCAGTGTGTGAAACTCATGATGCTAGCAGAGCTCTCAATGGGCGTTGTAAGTTCAGTGCTTCAAGATGGCTAGCCATGGCTAGCTGGTCATGCTTTTATAAACTGTTTTCATTTTCAAGGACTTTTTATAAGTTTTAGGCCAAGAACAAATTGAAAAAGATATATTTATAAGATATTTCCACTTTGAAAGACCTCCAATAATTTACTGGGTGTTAAAAGGCCTGATTTTTCTCAAAAGGTTTTACTTCATTAGCATTATTATTAACACTGGAATACAAGTGAAGTAGTATATTTTATTCACTTGAATTCAACTACTCAAGAGGGAAAGAGCAAAGGGAGGGGGAGAAGAAAAAAATAAACAGGGCCTGAGACTGAGCCCACATGTGGGCCTGGCCAGTTGGAGCCAGTTGATAAACCTTTGGAAGGATGTGTGAATGCTATGAGGGGTTTCCCAGACCTCTGTCAGTGAGATCGCTCTGCATGCCAGCAAGTATGTGGTGACAGCTTCCTTGACATCCCAGTGGAAACAACGAAAGATTTACCAGCCACAGAAAAACGTGGCCCAAGGAAGTGCGAAAGAATAGACAGAACTATCCAGAGTTGTATATTAAAATTTAGGGGTGATTTAAAGGCTTCTTGTGGCTTTAATTTTTACTATCCAAGTTTTTTACCTCACGGGCTCATTTTTGGAACCTAACTATATATTAAACTGCACAGGACCAATTAAATGCAAGTATATTTTAGTAGTGTAAAGATGACATTAACTTTTTTGTGTCCTACAATAAAAATTCCTATAAATCACAAAGAAAATACAGGTAAGGGCTCACATCATAAAAATGAGTTGTTCAAATCAATTTACATGTTTACATGTTGAAAAGTAGATATTCTATTTCACTGTGTTCCATGATTTTTTCTAAGCAACTGTTAAAAAACAAACAAAAAGACCAAAGAGAATGCAATGATAGCTTACAGACACCAGAAGATAGTGTCCTAAAAACTAATTGGCAGGTAGGATGATAAAACTATTCTAAGGAATAGCTTTGAAATCAAAACTATTGGTCATGAAATTAAATGTTTATTTGTTGAATGAATAAGTCAACTCTACAGTGACATATGCTTATACTATTTCCCTATTATTACAATGTCAAAACTGACCTTCATTTTAAAAATTGTGTACATTCATATTTCATGTATGCTTATACAAATAAATAAAAAATTGTTTTCTTCCAGAGGTACGATTCAAATTGGATAAGGAAACCATATTTAATTAATTTTTACATTAAGATTTCTATGGAAATAACTTGATATTTGAATCAAAGCAAAAATCATTGTTCACTTACCCCAAAGGTCAGCATTAAACACTGGCTTCTTCCAAGTAATACACTGCAAGGTACTTTTTAGATTTGCCATTGTTTTGGTATAAAATATTACTTCTATTTTACTCCTTATTTCCAAATGTGTTGGGGTCTGATATTGTCCCCAAAGTATTTGAAAAAAGAGAGCTGACAAGGAATATGAAGAAAATTGAAACACCACTCCAAACCAGACAGATCTGATCAACATCTGTAGTCAACAGTAACGAGATAGCAGTGCTCAAAGACACTACAGACATTTATCAGCAATTTAAAGAAAGGTGGGCTTCACTGATTTATAGGATTACCTGACTGCTATTTAAAAGTCCCTCTAATATAGAAACTTATTGTCAGCTCAAGAAGGAAGGCAAGCATATGAAACAGTAAGTAGAAACACCTATTTATCTGGTCATTCACAAAATTTGCTTCCCTAAAAGTCACTTTCATGAAATATAGAAAAGAAGCAAGCCTCTTCCACACTCATAAGAAATTAACTTACTGCATCTTTTTCAGGGTTGCAGACTTTCACCCACAGAATATGGTCCAAGAGCCAATCAATGGGCTTCTCCTTATAGAACATAAATATGAATTCCACAATCAAAGTTAGGTCTGGTGCTTGAAACATTTTACCTGAAAAGATATTCCCAGTCAATAGTTGTAACAAAGAAACCAACCATCAATACGGCTTAAGTGAAACCTATGTAACAGACATACTAAAGCTTGCGCTTTCAACTATAAATCATTATGAATAATGTTCCCACTTGCCTTATCAAAAACAAACTTGCTTTAGCTAATCATTGAGCTGTCATCTGGATATCAACAGGAGTACTGAACTCCTGACTTTATTATAAAATCTATCAAACAATTACTAGCTCAAAGGATTCTAGAAGCAATTCACATATTTTTCCTTCATGTCTTTATTAAAATTTTTCCCATAAAAAAATAGGAATTTAAGAGGCTTAGCTAAAAAAAATTTTAACTAATCAATAAATGCAAAAAACAAGGACTCCTAATTCTGTCTTCACTTAAACCTTCAAAAGATGTTTTTTGACTCTTAAATTAAGTTTGAGATAAATGATCAACAAGATCAAAGGCCCAGCCCCTAATACTTGAAGTTTTAAAGAATTACAGGAAGTGAAATGTTATCCTCTGGGTGTTTTTTAAAACCTGTAAATTTCCTTCAAATCTTCAACTTTAAATATCTCCTCTTCAGTTGGATAATTTAGGAATTTTAGTGAAAAAAACACCATTAAAAATGAGCACTTTGACTAGTCAATAAAAGCAACAAATGAATAAAAATTAATCAATAAACAGATACTTCATGATAAATCAAATATGGAATTTACATTAGAAAACTGTACCATTCTTTTTAAAAGAACCCCAATCTTGCAAAAGCACTGGGCTATAAAAGGGAAACTGGAGGTACCAGAGGAGAACTGAGACATGCTCTCCAGGACAACATTTGGCTTTACGTGTGGACATAAGGAGTCAGTGGGGCTGCCTCACAGAACTCTACAGAGTCAATATTACAATCTTAGAAGCCTCCAAATACTATTTTGGGTTCACTTTCATCATTTCATACATGGAACATGGAAGTTTACCTAAGCTAAATTTCCTCAAAAGCAATCTACTTTCATAGAATAAAGACACCTTTAAGACACCCAAAAAACCCAAAAATAAAATAATTAGTCTAATATCCCAAGAGTCACAGTTATTCTGAACAGTAGATAATCTGAGACTTTTCTTACCAATGAAGCCCAGCTGGGAGAACTCGAGTATCATCCATTCCTCAGAAGAAAGTTGAAGGGCAAAATTTTTTATCGTGTTAAAGTAATTCTGTTTGACAACAATATCATCTTCAAGCTAAAGAAAGTTGAACAATCACATTAATAGGCCAGAAAGAGAAGGAAAGATTTAGACAGAAGGACCTTTATTATGGAAAAATTCAAGCATACTTTTATAATGAAAATCAAGAAAACAATGGTCAAAAATGACAAAAATAGAAAACTAAATTTTATTAAAAGAAAATGAGGAAAATGAGGAAATGAGGAAGATGCACCTAGCAAGTTAACTAAACCAGCCCGACTATGGGAGATAACACTACTACTACTACATGAATTACTCCTTTATGGCCCTTTTATAGTGCCCAACATGCTTTCACATTACCTTTTTTTCTTTTTAAATGGAAAATAATTTTTGTAGGCCTTTTAAATTTTTTTTGCTTTTTATATAATACACATACCAAGTCAAAGAGATAGTCAAAGGAAAAGCTAGTAGCTTTCATCCTCTGCCCTCCACCACCGTGCTAGTTGAGGACACCAGTTAAAAGTTGGGTGTGCATCCATTCGACACCTTCTATGTGAACATACAGCACATACAGACCCATACATCCTTAAGGTTCCCATCCACCTCTACATTATTATTTAAAAGGGGGATCATATTATGAAACTGGTTTTTTCCTCAATGTATCATGCTTATCTTTCCATGTTCATAAATACATATTTAAACCATTCTTTTCAACAGGTACATAGTATTCCATGCTACCAGTGTACAACAATACTTTCAACCCTGCCCTGCTCACAGGCAGATGTCCAGGTGGTTCTCATTTTTTGTCAGTGCAAACAATGCTGCAGTAATATGCTTACATACTAGCACTTTTCATTTCTGTAGGCTAGATTTCTCAAAGTTCCTTTGATTGTACTTTAAAAGGTTATCTTCAAAATACTTAGACACCGTAGCAGTTCACCAAGCGCCAGTGAGCCCCACGTGCTCTGCCAGCACCATGTGTCCTTATGCTCGGAATTTGGACCAGCTCAACAGGGAGTGACAGAGGTCTGTGATCATAAATGTACACAAAGACGTCCTCCCCAGAATCTCCTTCCATAAAATTTTAAGTCACAAGATGACTTTAATATCCTAAGAAAAATTTTCCTTTTCTTAATTTTATATTATTATTTCTAGTTACCTGCAAAATAATTTGCACTTATTTTAGTATTTAGATTTTTCATGTACTTAATTAAGTTCTTTAAGCTTTCTTCTTCCTATCTGTGAAGAAATAGGAACAGTATTTGGAAAGGTATTATATTGGCTCAACAAATACTTATTGAGCTTTTATTATGTTCAGACACTGTACTAAACCCTGGGAATACATCAATGAACAGACAAGACAAGCTTTACACCCTCGGAGCCTTTAGGGAAGTTGGAGGGAAACCCAGACAAAACAGAGAGCTACGCGGGCACCTAACCTTGCTTTATGAAAAGACAGATGCCTTCGTTCAAACCTAAACATTTACTGCGTAAGCCCAAAGGAAAGATGGTATCAGATAATTCCAAAATTTTCCAATAAGTAAATTTAAAAACAAGTTTGGGGCAAATTTAAATATGTAGATATGTAAATAAAAGTCAAATGCCTACTTAAAATTTAGTAACTTTGGTTACCATACATATTCACATTTTTTTATATTAAATTAGAAAAATTGCTTTGTTCCACTCTCATATCTCATCACACAGCTGCACTTTTTAAAAAACTTATTTTAAGATAATTGTACATTCCCGTGTAGCTATCATACCAGAGACCCCAAATACCCGTGACTCAGTTTCCCCATATCACTGCAGTACAGTAACACAAGTGGAAAACTGACTTTGCTACGACTCATGGACCTATTCAAAGTTCACCAGTTTTACATACACGCAGGAGTGAGAGTGTGTGTGCATGTGTGTGTGTGTTTAGTTCCTCACAACTTTATCATGTGTAGATCTGTGTGAGCACCACTGCCGTTAGGATATGGAGCAGCTCCATCACAGGGATTCTTGTGCAACCCCCTCCCCCCTCCTCCCACCCCTCTGTGCCTCTGGGAGCAGACAGTCTGTTCTTCAGCTCTGTAATTCTGTCATTTCAGGAATGCTATGTAAATTACACATTTCAGCGTAATTCCCCCTGAGATCCAGGATGTTCTGTGTAGCAGTAGCTCACCTCTTTTCATTACACAGGATGGTACGAATCAACCATGGTTTGTTTAACCAGTCACCTGCTGAAGAAAACTTGCACTGTTTCCAGATTTGGGCTATTATGAGTAAAGCTGCTGTGAACCTTCATGCACAGGTTTTTTAGTCAACATACGTGCTTCTCTGACATCAGTATTTTATCATGGCAAGAGCCACTCAGAAAAATCTAACATCTCATTAGTGATCGCTAGTTTTCAGAGGGAAGCTAAAAAAGAACATGCAAAATACTGTTTTTACAGTATGTAAATGCAGCATCAGAAAGACATAGATTATATATACATTTTTGCTTAAATTTTAAAAAAGTATACGGAGAAAACCAAAACAACAGTGGCTACCCATGGGGGAGGGAAGAAACAGTGAGGGGGACAGGGATAAAAGTGAGACTTCTGTGACTGTACCTTGTTGTGTATAAGTTCTGGTTTTGGAATGTTGTATTTTTTATAACTAAAGAAGAAAGAAAATCATAAAAACTGAATACAAACTGAAAAAAATGAACCTAGTTTCATATGAAGATGGCAGCATGGTCACACAGTATAAAGAATTATTTCAACTGGCTTTCAAACAGAATTTTGACTATATACCCATATCAGGATATTCTAAGGGGGAAAAAAAGAACAAAGAAAATTTAAGTTGCATTCAGTAGTCTAGCTGTCAGTAGTGATACTGGTGTTGTTATTTTGAAACTATTTAACAATTATGTTATTAGGATAATGTTATTAAAAACCAAGACTTTAAATTTAAGAGAAAAGACATATATGTATAAATTCAAAAAGATAAGTAAAAACCCTATAACCTTGTGAAATGGGAATGTCAATATAAATGTGATCTCTTTTGCTTGCTGAAAGGCCGAGAAGCAGAGACACTGCGACAGCATCGAGCACCTCAAGCACACAGACTGTGATCCTAAATACCACACGCCTCCAACAGGAACAGCGCTCTTTAGAGACACGGCTGGTTCCAGATCTGGAATGGGAGCTGTGCACGGTGTGTCAGTCAGCAAAGCAGTGATCAGAGATGACCGGCTTTCATGGAAAGAACACAAGAGCCAATCTGAAGAGATTCCCCTGACTTGTGATGTGCCAATGTGAGCATCAATGTGAATGACAGTGCATGAACTGAGGCCAATCAGATACATTTTAAGAATTCATGAGTTCAGGGGCCGGCCGAGTGGCGCATTGGTTAGGAGTTGGCTTGGGACGCCAGCTCTGACCAGCAGGGCCCCGGTTTGGATCCCACATTAGGGCCAGCGATGCTGCGCCCTCTATAGCTAAGATGGTGAACAATAGCTCAACCTGGAGCTGGGCTGCTGTGAGTTGCCGGTGATGGTGTAGGCTGCAGTGGGGCTGGCCGGCAGTGGGTGTGAGCTTTCATGAGCTGCCCTGAGCCGCCGTCCAATGGCCAGCGAGCAACTGCCTCACCCGGGAAGAGTGCAATGATAATATCAACATGGGCCAGTGAAGCAACATCCTCCACAACTAGACTGAAGAACAAAACGACAGCAACTTGTCTGTTCCCCTTCCCTGATTCCCCAACGCTGTTCCCTCCCCCAATTCCCCAATAAAATCTTAAAAAAAAAAAATTTCATGGGTTCATAAGATACTTTCAAAATGGCCACCACTGGAGATTGCTAGGGTCAGGGTCACAACTTTAAAAATTAATAAAGAGAAAGAACTGAGCATTTATTCTGCCTTTCCTTTGTGAACTATTTTTCAAGGTAACCAAATAGTTGAGGGAAAGTTCTGTATAGAAGAACACACCTTAAAGAACATTAGAAATTACAGAATTAGAAAACTACCACTTGACAATCTTTCAAGAAATAACTGATCTGAGGGAAAATAGTCAATGGATCCTAAAACATAGGGGGAATGGCTGCTGGGGAGCTTTAGAAAATAGAGATGAGGCTGACACGCTAAACCCACTGGTTAATCTCAGCATCACTAAAAGTGTGACAAGCAGACATGGTGTGCCTCCTTATGCCATATGGAAAGAATTACATAGTACACCTATGAAGTGTTTGAATCACTGCAGTTTTCCAGAAGGCACTAACTTCAATTCATTTGTGATTCAGCACTTCATGAAACCGTGTGGGGTGCTGTCCCTGGAAACCTCATTCCAAGACACAAGCATTAACACCAGGTCAGGTGGCATCTTCCTCTTCCCTTTACATGCATGTCTGTGATGACCACAGAGTAACCTCTGACTCTAGTACCTTCTTAAAAGCACTCTTTAAAAAAAAAAAAAAGATTTTATTGGGGAATTGGGGGAGGGGAACAGCACTGGGGAATCAGGGGAAGGGGAACAGACAAGTTGCTGTCGTTTTGTTCTTCAGTCTAGTTGTGGAGGACGTTGCTTCACTGGCCCATGTTGGTATTATCATTGCGCTCTTCCCGGGTGAGGCAGATCGGTCGCCGGCCTCTGGACGGCCGCTCACAGCGGCTCTTGGCAGCTCACACCAGCTGCCAGCCGCTCACGCTGGCTGCCGGCCACTCACAGTAGCTAATGGCAGCCCACTGCAGCAGGGGCTGCAGCCTACGCCATTGCCGGCGACTCACAGCAGCCCAGCTCCAAGTTGAGCTGTTGTTCACCATCTTAGCTGTAGAGGGCAGTGTCACTGGTCCCCATGTGGGATCCGAACTGGGGCCCTGCTGCTTAGAGCTGGCATCCCAAACCAGCTCTTAACCAACGCACCATTTGGCTGGCCCCTTAAAAGCACTCTTTAAAATGCTTGGGTAGAGGGCCAGCGGAGTGGCTCAGTTGGTTAAGAGTTAGCTTAGGAGCGTGAGCTCTGAACAACAGTGTTGCCGGTTCGATTCCCACATGGGCCAGTGAGCTGCGCCTGAGCTGAGCTGCCACCAGGATGGCTCAGCTGGTAAGAGCACGTGCTCCTAACAACAAGATTGCCTATTCAACTCCCGCATGGGATAGTGGGCTATGCCCACCTGCAACTAAGATTGAACACGGCACCTTGAGCTGAGCGGCCACGAGCTGCCGTGAGCTGCCGATGGGCAGCCAGATGGTGACTGGACTTGGAGATGAGCTAGCTGCGCCCTCCACAACTAAGATTCAAGGACAACAACTTGGCTGTTCCCCTTCCCCAATAAAATGTTAAAAAAGAAAAAAAAGGCTTAGGTAGGATATACCCCCAACATCTGTAACCAATGCAGTCATATCCCTGGGATAATTATGAAATCTGGGTTAGATTCCTTTGCTTCCTTGCCTCTCACCCTGATTCTAATTCTCCCAAAATTTTGCCAGGTGGTTTCTATACTCTATAAACATTTAAAACTAGCATTAACACTGAAGACTTTTCAGGATAATGTGTTTTTCCCATCACTACTTTGTAGTTCATAATGAACTCACTGAGAGAATTCCATATCATGTGAGATTATGTAAAGACTTGACTATAAAGCCAACTTCCTTTTTTCTGAGGCATTATTTTTGGGCAAATAGGATAATTTTCAGAATGTTCATTGAATTCATCTTTGAAACAGCTAAAAAGTTGGAAATAATCTAAATGACCAACAATAAAGTCATTATGATATCTGAACAATGGTACTTCAAGAAGCCATAAATAATTATACCAATCTCTGATTACTGGCATACAAAGGTGTTTACAGTATGTCAAGTGTCAGCAAAACAGGCTATAAAACAGGATGTACCGTATGATCCTGTTCTTGTAAAACAGGGTTGTATTACATGAATTTATGTGCGTGAAGCATAAATTGTAAGAACAATGCCTAACACATGGTAAGCAGGTGATAAATACAAGCTTATAGCGGCTAGTGTGGTTCTTACACAGTGACCCTGCTTAGGGGAAGTTTTCTTTACCATTCTCTTTCTAAATCCCTTCCTTTCCTTAATGTCCTAAATATTTACTTTTCCTATACTCCACAAAAAAAGCTTTAAGGTTCCATGAATTCTTCCCTTGGAGAGAAATTTAAAGCAAAATTTTAAAGTGATGTAACTATACTTTTAAATTCTCTCTATAAAGTTCTTGACCTAATGCAAACATTTATATATTGGCCCTAGAATACAGCCACGTTCAACTAAAATAGTATTTGGGGTATGTTAAAACTAAACATTTTGAAATTATTTTGAACTTAAAAGAAGACTTCTCTGAGGTATTTAAATGAAACATATTCTCTAAACCTAGGATATTGTGTTTTTGTATGCTGTCATATACAATGTTAAATTCTGACCCTATCACCATTTACATCTCCCGTCTGTGAACCAAGGAACAAAGGCAGCTGGCCCAAGGTAAAATGTCAAGGGAGACCAAGTCTGTCTTCCAGAAGTCCACCTTTCCATGTGATGCCAGGTTTTTCCCTTCTTTTCTCGCCTCCCATCACGCCCAATAGTTGCCTACCCTTTCCTTTCTGATTCAGGGACCCAGAGCCTCTTGCCTTGTCATCCAAACATCCTCCCAGGAAAGGATCTAATCAACTTTTTATACTGAAAAAAATAACTGATAGGCTTAGTGTGCTATACTTCTCAGGGTTTTTTTTTTTTTTTTCGCATTTCAAACCATGGATAAAGACCTTTGGTTAGAGAAATGAAATTCTAATTGTGAAATTTAAGCTTAAATCATTAAGGAGAATGAGATTTGAAAGAAATAAGAGCTTCCTAGATTATTTAAGATGTTGCCTACCTGGCTAACTTATAACCCATAGCATTATAGACTTATTCTTTTAGGCATGCTGCTAAAAGTTGGCCCATCAGAATTAAATATCAGTTCTATTATCTTCAATATAAATTTAAATGTACTGTAGCAAACAAACAAAAAAACCCTATATGATCATAAGACCACTAGAAAATATTATAAGGGAAAACATCTTAAAATTTTCCAAATAATTATATCTTAGTTATTTTCAACAGTGCAGAGAAGGAGGATGAGAGAAGATGGAAGGATGGGAGAAAAGGAAGGAGCTAAGTGACCTATCCACTGTCAGGCCAAGTGAAGAGCTAGTGTTTGTGCTAAACCAGAGAAACAAACACAGAGCCCACTCTGTTCTCAATCACTCTGAGAGACCCTTCTGCTCTGTGATCTATTGTTGTCACAGATTTTACAGATCTTAGAGGGTTTACACTTTCAAAACATTCTGTTTCAGTGAAAATATACCCTTGATGTTACTTTTTAAGAGCGTGAAAAACATTAAAGGAAAAGCCACACTTACTTGAATGTAATATATGCCCTTTCCTTGAGCATACATCATTAGAAAACAATAATCTAGGTTTTGCTTCGTTCTCCATCTGAAATAAATATTTGCAAAAATAAGTAGGAATCAGACTCAAATTTAGCAAAACAGGATTGGATGTATTATATCTTATAAACTATTATGATACGTAACATACATTATTCTATAGTATGTACATATACTGCATATATACGATATGTATACAATATATATACATGATATATATATATATATATAATATATATATATGATATATATCTAATACACATATAGATATATAGATAAACACACATTCACGATATATCCACTTAGGAGAGAGAGAAAGAGAATTCACTTTTCTCTAATGAAGGCGGTACCAAAATGTATTCCTCCAAACACTAATCCTTAAGATGTCCTGAGAAAAAATGGAGTCTAATGCCAAGTAAGTTTCAGAAGTACAAATATTCCTTCTTGAGACATAACAGTAGTATATTTATTCCAGACATTGAAACATCCAGCAGTAAACACATTTGTTGAAAAAAATTTTTTTAATCCAATATTTTCCAAACTTCCTTGACCACCGACACTTTTTTCAGTAATATCTTAAGTCTCTGGGAACTAGTGCTTCAAAAATTATACTCTGGAGATCACTACTATGGTGCCTAGGACTGTGGTTTAAATACAGGTAGAAATAAAAACATATTGAATGCTTAAAAAGCCCAAAACATCATATTAAAATTTACAATATTGAGTCCTTTCAGTGAATCCTGGTAGTCTATAGAAACACAGTGACTAATGTTGAACAAGAGGAGTGGTTCTAAAAGGCAGTTAAGATTGGGGGAGAAGGGTGGTCACTTTGTGAGGGGTGAAAAGTATAACTATTGAATTGTTTTGTACACATAAAACTAATAATAATAAAAAAAATACTAAAAAAAAATAATAAAAGGCAGTTAAAAAAAGTACAATAAAAGCTTTGACGCATATTAAGTAAACTTCTCCAGAATATAATTCACAGGCCGGTCTGAATTTAATGAGATTACCCAGAACTTTTTTTTTTTTTACCAAATTCAACATGAAATTAAAAAAAAATAAAATTATATTAAGAGACAATTAACCAATTATGTGGACATATCTGTCATTGAGACAAATGAACAACCCGAGAAATACAATAAATCTCTTCCTAAAATACCATTTTTTCCCCTTTTCTCTGGTTACAGAAAATCCAAAACCAATGTCCCTTAGGTTACTTTATTTTTAATAACAACACGAAGTATTTATGTCCTTAAATTTTAGAGATTTAGGGACAAATAAATCTAATTGACTACATGATAACATAATTTTACACAAAAGTATTATTGTTTTTATCACTTGTATTGTGTCAATTCTCATTTATGTTGCATACAGACAAGAGGTTTCTATCTGGACCAACTTCTGAGTTATACTGAATATATTCTTAAGAAAAGTCATAACATCAGAGCAGCAGTTGTAAAAATTGCTGAGTTTACTAAATTCAACCTATCATCAGAAACTCCATAGAATTTCCAATAAAATACCCCAAATTCATTAGCTCTAATTGGCTCAACCCTAAAGTGTGTTAAGCTTTAATAAACAAGAACTATGTTTATCCCACATTATACTCACAAGGATGGGGTAAACAACACAGGCTCACCTTACTCTTTCTTTAGAGTCTCCAAATGTCTCCTTTAAGTTTGTCAAGTCAGGATAATAGCTTGCAGGAGGTGATATTATTTCCACCAAACCAGAGCTGATTTCTTTAGAAAATCTATCACAAGAAAGGTTAGCTAAATTATTTAAATCCTGTGGGATTTTATTTATCTTAATGCTCAACTTACTGTGTTAACACAAAACACATCAGTAAGGTATACTGTTATGGTCACAATGTGTTCAATGAAGCAGTTCATCACTGATTTGCCAGAAAATATAGACTTTTGCAATAGCACAAGGTTGTTGTTTTTTTTTTAAATAATGCTTAAAAAAATAGTGTAAAATGCCACTACCTCTAGAGTAGCATGGAAATCCTAGGCCAACTGTTGATATTACTTTTCTAAAAAGTATAAGAATTTGAACAAATCGAATCAACGTGCCACAGAAAATAGGAATTGAAAAACAGATTGAGTGTATGTGTATGTGTATTCATGCAAAAATCAAAGTTCTTCAATTTTCAGGAAGGTTTAGTTGTGTGTTTTACACTGTATATCATTCTAAACTAGTGTTTCTCAACTGGGAGCCATCATGTACCCGAGGGTACACTGAGCAATGTCTGGAGACATTTATTTGGTTGTCATAACTATGGGCAGCACTGACATCTAGTGGGTAGACACCAGGGATTCTGCTAAACATCCTACAAAGCATGGGACAATCCTCACAACAAAGAATCACCCAGCCCAGGTGTGAACAGTGCCAAGGCTGAGAAACTCTGCTCTGAAGTTTTTAAAATCAGTCTTCACTCACTCAAATGTAATTTTTCTCATTTGCATTCTCCCTTATTTCATTTTCGCAAATCTTCACAAAATGCTCATGCAATTACCTGCCTTCGCACAAATGTTCTTAGTGCTTAACCGCACTTGTTTTCTGGGTGTGGTTTTCCTACACACTGAGGAAGAAGGGAATTAAACAGAATCCTCACTGCATGAGCCCCATAGACCTGCCCAGGTGGCTCACGGGAAGGGGGACCAGTGATGACTGCCCTGGTCCTACATTAAGGAGTCTATACTAAGTTGTGCTTGTATGAAAGCTGCCAAGAAATTGAGCATTTGAGGAAAAATCTAACCGATGCACAGTTTAATACCGAACTATGCATATATTTTTTAAATCTCTGTTTTAGCATTTTGATAGACAAAGATAGAGCCGCATTATTTTAAATCTAGTGTTGGCGAATAATTGTTACTTCTCTTTTGTCTTTTCTTTTTAAGTAAAATATATGTCTTTTGGGGGCAAAAACAGATATCATTCAATAAAGAAACCCACATCAAGACTAAGTTTTATGATGTAACTATTAAAACTACAAAGGCAATATTTTATAAACTAATGATCCCTGAAATTTACTAAGCTTCTTATCTGTTTCCTACCATGTGCCCTGCTCACAGTAAATTGTTACTAAACCATTGCAGAACAGAACAGATTTAGTAACAGTTTAGCACTGAGGTTTGAAACTGCTACATGACTATCTGCTCTGACAGCAGAAAAATTTTTACTTGGTAAACAGAGGGTGAAAGATTTAAGTAATCTCACGACTCTATATTCACTGTTTTCCAGATTAAAGACTGCTATTTGATAATGTTATACATGTGTACCTATAACATTCAAGTCTTTTCTATAATGAAATATATCAATTTAAACCAACAGATAATTGGATAGATATGTGCCTACTTTATGACAATGTAAAAGACCAATTATAGGTGTCAAATGAATACTGAAGTCTACAGAGAAATGAACTATAAAAGAAGGCATTTTCTTTTAGCAGAAAGAGAAGCGATAACAGTAACGATTATTTTCACTTCCATAATTAAGAAGAACTTACTCTTTCTCCAGGTTGGCTATAACACCATGTACATAATCAATATCTGTCTGGGAAAGAAAAAAAATTATACCTACGTTCATTGTTTTTATTTAACTTTTATACTGAACTCAAATAAATGATTGAAACATTCATTGAAAACATTACGTTAAATTTTCAGACAACTTATGGGATTTGCATTTCTGTATTCTACTTTATTGAACCACTACATATCACTGAGTACTTACTAATACAATAAGCAGATAACTAAGTATTAATTATTTTCAATTGTCTATATTTAATTCAATACACAAAAAAATAAGCACAAAAACGATTTCTACTTCTAAAACCATCCAAACTGTAAGTAACAAATAAATTAAAGATGCAGATACTACAGGGAAAGATTTTTCCACTTGAAAACATAAAACCAGGTTCATGATTTGCCTCTGTAGCTACAGGCCTGTATAGAGTAAGTCACTTCTATGAGACTCAGTTTCCTATCCTATTAAATAAAAAAAGGTGGGAGGAAATAGTACCTCAGAGATTATGACATTAAATGATAAAAATGTAATAAAAAGTTTGGTATTATTCTGTATTATCAGGCTGATAATGGGAACCAAAGTCAAGAGCAATTTAACCACGTTTAGAAATAAATGCTTATGAGACTTGTGTACTTTTTAAAATTATGTACATGTGAAGACCCAATGCCGTGATCGATTTTATATGCAGTGACAGCTTATATTAAAATGCTCAACTGTTAAAGAAATCAATGATACATCAAATCTGATCTAGTTATAAAGTCTGCCAAACATAACTTGAAGAAAAACAAACAAAAAAGATAAAGCTTAACCCTGGAAATTACAAAACTTTTTACAAAAAAGAAAACTTCTGGAAAAGTATTTTAACTTTAATATCTGTTAATTGAAAGTAATTCCTATTTTTATTGTTAAATTTAAAGACTTAAGAGTGAGACATCTTATTCAGACCACATCCTTCAAACTCTTCAGAGCTATGGAGATATACCTGGAACACAGCTCAAAACCCTCTGTGCTTCCCTACATAAATGCAAACAGTAGGGGATCTTTTTCAATAAATTATCATCCACATATTTAACCAGCGAGTATGTTACTACTTATCAAGCTCTAATTTTGGAGAACATGATCAAGCCTGGTTTACATAAACTTTAATAAGTTTAGCAACAACCTGACATGCAATTTGATAAGCATTTACTGAGTGTTAGTAACCTGCCTATCCAAGGAAACAGGAATACAAATATGAACAAGACCAGCTCCCTGTCCCCAGCAGGGTCTCCAAGAGAGGAGCCAAGAAGAATCAACTTATGTGAATGTAGACTTATTATGTAATGTGCAATAAAATTTATGCGACGCAAGTGCTCCACATCTAAAACTACACATAATCCTTATCTTGCATGCTAACTGACATAGCTAACAAAAGATTCACTTAAACGACTGTAACTGGTGTCACTTTTATACAACAGAACCGATTCTTTCTGGCATTAGCTGATGGAATTGTTCTGGGCTAAACGTATAACTGGCGCAGAGCACACAGCCAGGCCAATCTGTGTTTCCACTTGCCTTGCTTCTCCCCCAATCTTAAATGTTGGCAAAAAGACAGGCAGTCTCTGACATCTTGGGGCTTGCTTGATTTAAGCTAAGACAGCATATTTTCCTGGGATTTTTTTTTAAAAGGCATGTAGAGACTTTTCAAAAGGTAGTATTATCATCCAATTCTGAAAATGTGTCTGTGAATCTAAAACCAGACCATGTATATTCAAGGATATGTAAACAGTATGCCTGGGACAGGTGGAAAGAGAAGTGGACATACACAGCAATAGAAGAGCATTTTCCCCTGCAGAATCAAGTGTTCTTTATGGTTAAGTAAAGTTAAATGTTTTTATATTAAAACTAGGAGGCACTACTGATACATACTGCAACATGGATTAACCTTGAAAACATTATGTTACGTGAAAGAAGCCAGTCACCAAGGACCACGTGTTATATGATAGCACCAATATAAAATGTCCAGAATAGAAAAATCTATACAGGCAGAAAGTATATTAGTAGTTGCCTAAGGTTGAGGGGAGGGTGGTATTAGTGGGTGATGACTAGGGGTGCAGTTTCTTTTTGGGCATGAAAATGTTCTAAAATTGAGATGATAGCTACACAACTCTGACTTCAAATAGGTGAACTGTATCTTATGTGGAAAAAAAAATTTCTAAGACATAGAATAAAGTTAAATGTAAAATACAAGTATTTCAGATTGTGCATATGGAACTGTGGGAGTACAAGGTCACACAGCTTCCCTTAGAGATATACAAGGTGTGATCAAATAACACAGTGAATGTTTAAATAAAAAAAAATTATTACAGTAAAAGACACATTGCCATTAATTCCCCTCAAAATATGCCCTGTCACGTCCAACACACTTATCTCATCATTCTTGCCACTTTCTAAAGCAGTTCTGGAAGTCCTCTTTCATGTCTAGTTGTGCTATCGTGGCTGCCTCAATGTCCTGAATAATTTTGACTTTGGGGAAGAACCAGATGTCACATGGTGCCAGATCTGGCGAATAAGGTGGATGAAGACACAGCATAATGTTTTTTTTTTTGACAGAAATTGCCGTACCAGAAGCAATGTGTGACATGGAGCCTTGTCATGATGGAGGATGATTTACAGCACACTTTAAAACACACCTTCTTTCAACCATAGCTCACACCCGACTGACTGCACTGACCAAGTTGAAACTTGTCACACACGGTTACTAAGGTTCAACGCACTGCTTTCCAGGATTGAAGACCCCTGCCTTTCCGTTGGATGGCACTCAGCAGCTGCATTCACTGTATGTTTTGATCACAAGGTATCACACATTGCTTCTGGTACGGCATTTCTGCCAAATAAAAACATTACAGTGTGTCTGGCACCGTGTAACTTCTGTTCTTCTCCAAAGTCAAAATGACCATGAGAGGTAAACATTTTGAATCGATTCAGGACATTGAGGCAGCCATGACAGTGCAACTAAAGACACTCATGAATAGAGGACTTCCAGAACTACTTCAGAAAGTGGTAAGGATGGGATAAGTATGTTTGAAGCGAGGGGGAGTACTTTGAGGGGAATAAATGGCGATGTGTCTTTTACTGTAATAAATTTTTTTTATTTAAACATTCACTGTATTGTTTGATCATACTTTGTATAAGGAAAAGCTTAAGAAGCATAAAAGTAGGTTCAAATAAGCCATTAATATTGACAACAATTCACCAATATATTGGGTTGTCGGGAAAGTCATGATGTATTTTGTCTATGTTTTTCAAAGGTCATTTATTTATATAAAGAACAAAGATCAATCAATGATATATTACCCGATTTGTTCGATAACCTTTTGCCATCTTTCAGTGAGCTTCATAGTTCCTCGTTCATAGAAGGACCTGTCTTTATTTGCAAAAAACTGAACAAGGTGCTGATTTACAGCCTCATCTGAATTGAACATTATACCACTCAAGGAGTTTTGAAGAGAGCAAGACAAGTGGAAGTCTGACGGTGCAAGGTCAGGTGAGTATGGTGGGTGTGGCAATACATCCCATCCAAGCTCCAATAATTTTTGAAGGGTGATTAAACTTGTGTGTGGTCTCGCGTTGTTGCGATTGAACACAACTCCTTTACAATTAACAAGCTCTGGATGTTTCTGGATGAGGATTCATTCAAACTGTCCAATTGCTGACAGTACACATTTGAACTGATTGTTTGGTTCCTTGGTAGGAGCTCAAAAAACAAAACACCTTTAAAATTCCACCACACTGAGAGCACAACCTTCCTCTGATGAATGTCGTTTTGATGTCGTTTGAGGAGAATCATCATGTCAGGACCAAGACCGTTTGTGCACCACATTGTTGTCAACAATCCACTTCTTATCACCAGTTATCAGTCGCTTCAGAAAAGGATCATTTTCCTCACGTTTTAAGCATATCACAGATGTTTATACATGCTGTAAAATGAACTTCTTGGAGTTCACGCGGAACCCAAATATGGAGCTTGCTTATGTATCCCAGCTTCTTTAGGAGGTCATGAACGCTTTCGTGATGAATGTTCAATGTTTCTACAAACTCTCGTGTCATGTAATATGGGTTTGACTCGATCAATGCCTTTATTTTGTCATCATCAACCTCGGTGGGCCTCCCTGATGGAGAAGCATCGTTGAGATCAAAATCACCAGCACAGAATTTCGTGTACCATCGTTGGCACTGACGTTCTTGTACAGCATTGTCACCATAAACTTTATGCAACTTTTCACAAGCTTGACGCGCATTCTTCCCTTTATGGAAGTAAAACAGTAAAAGATGGCAAAAATGCACAGTTTGGTCTTCCATCTTCAATTTGTTGTAAAATCTCCAAAACTCAACTGAATTGCTCATTTTTTTTTAGAATGAAGCTAGAACTGTCCTCTGTCAAATGACGTAGCAATAACATAGATGCGAATGACTCTAGTACTTCCAAAAATGACCTAGTGCCATCTGTCACAAACATGCATCATGACTTTTGCGACAACCCAATATGTACTTGGTTTAAGAATCAATTTTGCCAGTATATAAATTAAATGATAGGTATAAATTCCAATCTTTGGTATTTTAAATCAATAATTTATAAAGTCCCATTTGAAAAGAACTACACCTTTGTGAAACATCATGGTAGTCAGAAAACTGCAACAAAGTCAACTGGTTTCAGGGAAACTTTCAATTAAAATCAATATATGACATAACATCATTTCTGAATATGCTATAGCGGCTGTGTTCTATAACACTGCAAAGAGAAAATGTATGAAATAGACATCTGAGTTAAAAGATACTTTTAAAAATAAATTATAGAAATTTCTTTCTAATGGTCCAAAGTATAAAACAGAAAGCTAGAGGCAAGCTCCTATGACAGAAAAATAAATGTTGTAAATGTTAGAGACCTGAAGCTGCTATAAATCAGTTACCCAGATGAAAAGGAGAAAGAAATTTCAAGTACTAGATCAAAGGAGCACACAGAATTAAAATAACTGAATTTTAAATAACTTGAAGATAAAAATTGGTTTTAAAAAAGGTCCTCTATATGTAAATTTACAGTCTATTTTCTAGCAATTTCATTCCACAAATATTTACTCGGTGCCTACATCATAAGTTGGGGAATACATACACATATGTACCGGGGGTGCCCAAAAAATGGATACATATTTTAAGAAAGGAAAAAACTATTAAAATTGTAATACAATGAATGACAGTAGCATTCATTTAATTAACACCATTTTTTGAATGAACATCATACTATACATTGCTACCTTAATTCAACTTCGAAAAGTAATACATAGATAACATCTCTTAAAATGTGTACATTTTTGGGCCAGCAGCAAGTGGCGCGTTGGTTAGGAGTTGGTTTGGGATGCCAGCTCTGAGCAGCAGGGCACCAGTTCGGATCCCACATGAGGGCCAGTGACGCTGCGCCCTCTACAGCTAAGATGGTGAGCAACAGCTCCACCTGGAGCTGGGCTGTTGTGAGTTGTCAGCGACAATGTAGGCTGCAATGGGGCTGGGCAGCAGCGGGTGTGAGCCGCCGTGAGCGGCCGTCCAGTGGCCGGCAAGCAACTGCCTCACCCGGGAAGGACACAAAGATAATACCAACATTGGCCAGTGAAGCGCCATCCTCCACAACTAGACTGAAAAACAAAAGGACAGCAACTTGTCTGTTCCCCTCCTCCAATTCCCCAAAAATAAAATCTTTAAAAAAAAAAAAAGTGTCCATTTTTTTGGCACCCCTGGTATATATACATATCATACCCATATTGTCAAGCACAGAGTATAGATTAGTAAATAAAATAGACAAGCTCTCTGCTTTGTGGAATTTAAAACTAGTGGAAGATGCAGTTCATAAAACAATAATATATACCGGGAGTACCAAAAAAATGTATACACATGACTTGTATTCATCTTTTGGTATCGGTATATATTGAGTGTTACAATTTTAATACAGTTTTTTTCCTTTCTTAAAATGTGTATACATTTTTTTGGCACGCTCTGTGTGTGTGTGCGTGTGCGTGTGTGTATATGTATAACTGAATGTTTATTAAGTGCTATAGAAATAGAATGCCATAATAGAGAAAAACAGAGATGACCTATTTAAACAGGATCGTCAAAGAAAGTCTCTCTGAAGAGTTGACATTTAATCCTAAATCTGATACATATTTCTATTCAAATCTACAAAAATAAACAGAAAACACTAAAAGGAATACTGGTTAACTAGTATGTTAATTATGGCTTTGCCTCTGACCAGAGGCGGGGTATGTGCAAGATAATGCACTGGAATATTTTATACCATAAAATTTTCCATTTTTGATATATTTTATGGGGTATAAAATACTATTAATTTGTAAATATACTACATATGTACAAACTGGGAACACATGAACAATGGGATGCTGAACAGAAGGTGGTCTTTGGAAAGAGGCCATAAAAATAAGATGATAACCACATTTTCTGGTTACCTCCTAAATAACTTCTTATGACTTAATGTATATCATTAGGTGGATAGCGTTCAAGTCTTCTCTCGATCCTTACTCATGTTCTTCTACCTGTTCTATGAAGTACTGAAACAAATGACACTTGAAATCTTAAAGACTATGAAAGAACTTTCTTAGGACTCGGAAGCCCACTGGGTAAAAACAACACATTAAAGATGTTGTTCCAGTGTTTCTGGCTTGCATAATTTCTCACAAGAATCTACGGTATTCTTATCTTTCTTTTTCTGTACATAATGCGTCTTTTCTTTGCCTTCTTTTAAGATCTCTTTATCTCTGGTTTTCAGAAATTTGATTATGACATATGTTAGAGTGGCTTTCTTTGTGATTATTCTACTTAGGATTTGTTGGGCTTCTTGAGTCTATGGGTTTATACTTTTCTTCAAATATGAAAAAGTTTCAGTCATTCTCCTCTCCTTCTGGAATTCCAATTTCATATATGGTAGACTGGTTAATATTATCCTATAGGTCACTGAGGCACTGTTCTTTATTTTTTCAGACTTTCGCTCTATATATTTAATTTTGGATAGATTCTATTGTTGTTAAGTTCACTGACCTTCTCTGCTATGTCCCATCTGTTAAGACCTTGTGGTGAATTTTTATTTTTCATTGCTTTAGTTTCCATTTGATTCTTTTACATGTCTTCCATTACATTCCTCATTATGTTAAGTACTTGAAAATGATTATAATGGTTGCTTTATTGTCCTTATCTGCCAGTTCTATCACCTCTGTGATTTGTAGATTTGTTTCTATTGGCTAAATTTTCTTCTAGTTGTAGGTCACATTATTTTTGCTCCTTGGCATTCTAACAAATTTTTATATGATACTGGACATTATAAATTTTACATTGTGAGTGTCTTGATTTTGTTGTCTTCTTTCTTTTAAAAAGTGCTGAGCCTTATTCCAGCAAGCAGTTATTTGTGGATCAGTCAATCCCTTACAGGACTCTTTTTAAACTTTGCTCTGTTGGGTCTAGAATAACCATTTCCAGGATAGTTTAGTCCTAATACAAAGGTGTCGACCCCTCTGGAGTCTCACTGAATACCCCAGGTAATTACCAATGGTGTGCCATTCTAGCTACTCAACCCCATCCTCTGTGAGCAATAGCAACTGCTCAGCTTATAGCCCCTGAACATTCTTTTCCCAGACTTGTGGAGTTTCATCCTGTGCATACGTGGCCCAAAACAAGAAAGGTTCAAAGGCACCATCATTTTCTGTGTAGCATGCTCCTTTCTGGAAGTCTGTTTCGCAATTTCCAGATGCTCTCTTTGGGATTCTCCTTCCCAAGAAGTGATCTGAAATGTGTCTCTAGGCAGAAAGTTGGGACCATCGTGTTGCCCACTGCATTTATTTCCCTTTCAGGGAATCACACCCTGCACATTCTGCTGTCAATGTCTGAGAACAATGGAACCATTATTTTGCCCAGCTTTCTAGTTGGTTATAGCAGGAAGGTAATTTTAGTCCTCATAACCTCCATCACAGCTAGAGCAAGTGTCACTTTACGGAATAAGGAACCAGTGAAAAGACCAGAAAGATAATGTGCACACGAGACAAATCAAAATAACTAAAAGGACAGGTTCATGCAAGAACGGGCTGGCAACTCATGATAAATTTTATTTCTCTAGGGTCCAACGAAAAGCTCTGCTCTTACCTACTTAATGCTTGGTTTTATGATACTATAATTTAATGCAAATATACCAAAAAGGCTAACAAATACCACAATTAGCTTTGCTAGTTTCTAAAATTGTCAAGCTGTTGAAAGATAAGAAAGAAGTTAAAAGCATGGGGTGGGGTTGGGGGGGAGGAGAGACACGGACTACTTCTTCATTTCCAATATATCCAACCAGAGCCTTTCTTTCTTTCCTTTTCCTAAATAATTTATTGATGCTACAGCAACATTATTCAAACCTTTTTCATCAGAACCCATTCAGTTCAAAATACATTCATAATTTGACTACTTCTTACCACTTCCATGATCTTCCTAGTTTAAGCCTGTTAGATTATTACAATAGTTTTCTAAGTAGTCTCTTGTTTCTGCCCTTTCCAAAGCAACCAGCGTGATCCTTTTAAAAGATAAGTCATGTTATTTTTGTCAAAAAACGCATAACTGCAATTTCATCATGAGAAAACATCAGGCAGATCCAAATTGAGACAGTCTACAAAATAACTTACTAGTACTTATTGAAAGTGTCTAAGTTCATGGAAGACAAGAAAAAACTGAGAAACTTAATTTCTTCTGAAATTAGGGAATCAGAAGAACTAAATGCAATGTGAGATTTTGTACTGGATGCTGGAACATAAAAGTGACCTGAGTTGGAAATACAGGGAATTTGAATAAAGTCCATAGTTTAGCTAATAATATTATACCAATGTTAAGTTCCTGGTTTTGATCATTTTATTATGGCTACATAAGTTAACATTAGAGCAAGCTGAGTGAAGGGAACATTCTGTATTATTTTTGCGACTTTTCTGTAAATCTAAAATTATTTCAAAATAATGTTTTAAGGTGCCTTAAAGAAAAAAAACTAAGTCAAGTGTCTTCTCTATTCAAAACCCGCAAATGGTTTTACATCTTAATTAGGGCAGCAGTTGGCAAAATGAAACCGCTGCCTATTTTTGTAAAGTAAAACTTTATTTGAACATAAGCCCACTCATTCACTTACACAGTGTCTATGGTTGTTTGGGGCCTACAACAGCAGAGATAAATAGCTGCAACAGAGACTGCACAGCTTTCAAACCTACAATATTTGCCATGTGGCCCTGTACAAAAAAGTTCACCAGTCCCGATTTAGAGTAAGTTCTTACAATGGCCTGTAGTGTCCTATGTGATCTGGCCTGCCCCACTCCTCTGTCTCCTACTACTGACCCTCTCACCTTTTCTGCTCTAGCCTCACAAGCCTCTCCTTAATGTTTCACAAATGTGTCAAGCAACACTCTCCCCTCAGGGCCTTTGCACATGCTATTTATTGCTCTGTTTAGATTGTTTAACTCTTGCATCCTTCAGGTCTTTGCCTGACCTCTTTAATAAACCACCCCCTGCCAACCCTGTACTCCCTTTTCTGTCTACTCTGATTTATTCTCTACAGCACTCACTACCACTTAACATACTATATATCAGTTTTTATCTGTCCTCTATAATGTAAGTTTCATTGACTAGAGGCTTTGTTTTATTTAATGATATGCCTAGCACTTACCACTGTTTCAGTAAATATCTGTTGTATTGCAAGCAGATTTTTTGGGGGTATTACACACACACATACACACACAATTTCTACCCAATTGGCATTTGTATGATTTATAACCCATGCATAAATAGACATCTTAAAATCTAGCTGCTGAAAAATTAGGGGACCAAATACTACTGATGTACCAACACAGTAATCTGTAATTAAAAATCAAAAATAGAAACAACTAAGTAGACAGAAAATCATGTCTATAGATAGAAACCTTGAACACACTACAACCAACTTGACCTAATAGACATCTATATAACACTCCTCTCGACAACAGCAGAATCCATTCTTTTTAAGCACACACAGAACTTAGTCCAGGAAAAGTCCCATATGCTAGTCCACAAACAAGTACAGTAGTGTGCCTCCTTGCCCCCATCCACGGTTTCACTTACTCACAGTCAACTGCAGTTTGAAAAATATTAAATGAAAAAATCCAGAAATAAACAATTCATAAGTTTTAAGGACGTGAATCACACCTTTGCCCCATGTATCCACGCTGTATATGCTACCTGTCTGTTAGTTACTTAGTAGCTGTCTTGGTTATCAGATTGACTGTCATAGTATCATAGTGCTTGTGTTCAAGTCACCCTGATTTTACTTAATAATGGCCCCAAAGCATAAGAGTAGTGATGCTGCCAATGCAGATATTCCAAAGAGAAGCCATAAAGTGCTTCCTTTAAGTGAAAAGGTATTTAAGTACAGGAAAAACATAGTATATGTAGGGTTCACTGCTATCTGCAGTTTCATCCACTGGGGGACTTGGAACGAATCCCCTGTAGATAAGGGGGGGGGGCGGCGACTACTGTACTGATCAATTTAAAGGGTCTGAAATCATAAAAAGCCTGTTCTCTAACTACAATGAAGTTGAATTAAAAAATCAAACAACAGAAGGAAATTTGGGAAATCCAGAAATAGGTAAAAATTAAACAACACATTTCTAGGTAAACTATGAGTAAAAGAAGTAATCACAAGTTAGAAAGTATTTTGATTTGAGTGAAAATAAAAACTTGACATATCAAAATGTTTGGGATTCAGCTAAAGTGGTGCTTAGAGCGAAATTTATAGCTTTAAATTGCCTACATTAGGAAAAAAAATCCTCTCCAACCAATAATCTAAGCATTCACCTTAAAAATCTAAAAAAGGAAGAGCAAGTCAAACTAAAAGTAAGCAGAAGGAAGGAAATGATAAAGAGTGAAAATTAATGACACAGAAAATAGAGAAATGATACAGTCAATAAAACTAAAAGTTGGTTCTTTGAAAAGATCAAAGAATGTAAAAAAGAGGGTGAGGTGAAGGGGAATAAGAGGTGCAAATTTCCAGTTATAAAATAAATCATGGGGATATGATGTACAGCACAGGGAATATAGTCAATAATATTGTAATAACATTGTACAGTACAGATGGTTACTAGATTTATCATGGTGATTACTTCTTTAGGAATATAAATGCTGAGTAACTATGGTGTACCCCTGAAACTGATATAGTATTGTATGTTAGCTATATTTTAATAACAATGATTTTTTTAAAAAGAAAAGATCAAAGAATAATATCAATTGAATAGCATCACAGGGAGTTACTTTACCTGGTGGCCAGCCAGCTAGAACTAAGAACTAACAGGCCTCAGGGGGGAGGAAATGAGGAAGGGAAAACAAATTGGGGGGGTAGGAAAAATGAAGACAAGACACTGCTGTTGTATGCTATGACAGGCTGGATTCTTAAGCCATGTACATGTAGAATTGATAAATATTTACAAAACAATAAATATTTAAAAATTGACAAAGGCATAGAAAAATATTACTATGTAATGTTAGATTACAAATTAAGGGCATAATCTATTGTCTAATGTATTTTTTAAAAGATTTTTCATCTCCTCTAGTACCTTTCTCATTGTAGTACTTCAATAAATACTTGTTCAACGAGTGAAAAGAGTACTTAGAATGAAATATGTACTTTTGCCTTTATTAAGAAAGATGACTAAGAGATAATTCAGAGCTTGTGCAAACACAACTACTATAGAGAGGGCTATTTGTTTCTGAGGCTACTGTACTCTTCGGGTGCTTTGGGGGTGTAAAAAAGTTCCAAAGCATTCAGGTAACTAAAACCTGGCTGAAAGCACTTTAAACTAACTAGAAAAGACTAAACCACTTATGCAAAGTTCACCCAGGAACAAAGCATTGACATTATACACAATCATCAATGAGAATCAGATACACACCTACAGAATGCAGCTAACAATGCTCAGAAGAAAACGCATATTAATTCTTAGCTAACAAAAAGAAATAATGAAAATAAGTAATTTAGCATCTGGGACAGGATGTTTGTAAAGTATAAAATGGAACAAAAGCAGAAAAAATTAATAATGTTAAAAGCCAACATTAATTAGAAAAAAAGAGAAATAATAAACCCAAAACATGGTTTTTGGAATAATAAAAATAGATCCACTAGCTTATTATTTTGGAATAATAAATAAAAACCAATCAAAAGAAGGGGAGGGGTACAAATATACACATGTATATGAAGAAATCAGTGGAAAATAACCACAAAAAGAACAAGAGTCTATGTTGCTCCACTCTGTATAAAGCAAATTTCAAAACTTGGATAAAATGGACAACTTTCTAAGAAAATATTTTATCAAAAGTGACAAGAAACATAAATAGCTCTTTATATTCTAATATGAAAAGTTATTATACCACCTATGTAGAAAAATAGGGAGAACAAAACAGGCCCACATATATACCCGTTAAATATAATATCTCTGAATGGATACAAACCACCATTAACAATTGTTGCCTATGGAGAGCAACTCAGTGGCCATGGGGCAGCACTAAGGTATATGTCACACGCATTTATAATTTTGTGATCATCACCTGTCCAAAAAATTAAGTAAATAGGAAATAATGTTTCCTAGTAAATAAAAGATGTAATAGAAAATAAAAATAAAAAAACCGACAGCAATTTGATCAATTCTCTCTGGTTATTCAATTTCTGTATTCATTTATAAATGTACCTACTTTGCCAATTTCTGCCCATAGGCCAGCTAACTAATTAGCATTGCTAAAAAAAAAAGAATTTTAAAATGGCATAGTAAAGGCCTCAGGCACGCTGAATATAAAACACAAAATAAAATGTGTACATTAGTAAAATAAAAAAACTAAATAAAAAAACAAAACTGTTTTCATTCTACACACTAAACACTATGAGCTGGAAATTCTCTAAACTCAGTTTTTCAGAGGCTACCTTTAGGTGCTTCTCCAGCATGATAAATTTGTTATTTCATTATAGAATCTTAACTTGAATTCTTCAGTTTGGAATGTTTCTAAGCAAATTACAGAAACAATGTGAATAATTAGAAAGATAAAAATGATATATTGGGTTGTCGGAAAAGTCATGACACATTTTTGCAACAAAAACAGAAAAAATACATCATGACTTTTCCAACAACCCAATATCTAAATCTCTCTTTCCAAACTATCTTTATGGTTATTATCAACAGGATCTAGTTGTTATGATTTAGGCAACATGCTGCCTGAAACCTGACTCAAACACTCATTTTGTCTTTTTCTTTCACTTGGAATAGCATTTAGCCACCTACCCTGTGCACCCTGTTGATTGCCTATTCTGTTTAGGTGGCAGTTATATAGCAACTGAGGTACTTTGGAACAATATACAACCTGTATCAGTTAGGATCTTAGTTGCAACCAACAGAAACTGACTCTGGCAGGGCAGTCAGGAAAGCACTGTACTGAAAGAGGATGGGTAAAACTCAGAGAACCTCCCATGAGGCTGAGGAACCAGGCTAGGAAGGTGGCAGAAATAAGGCTGGACCACAGCCCCAAATCACAGGATGCTCCCAATCCATAGCTTGCAAAGCCCTCACCATCAGTCCTCAATGCCTCTGGACCCTGCCCCTGTGACCCCTGGAAAGACACCACTGCCACCACCACTGTCTATCACCAGAATGGTTGTCCACATCCCCACTTCTTTAGAAAAATATTTCTTCTAAATATATTTTCTTATTTTTTGTTACTACTGGCATATAAAAATATAAATTGATCTTATATCCAGCCACTCTGATAACTTCCTCTGTTATTTCTAATATAATTTGTGTCTGTTTATGTCTTTGGGTTTTCTGCATTATCTCAAAATAATGAAGCTCCACTCAATGTTCAGGATAAGAATATCCAAGTGGTCGAGCCCAGGTCACATGCCTGAACTGGTAAAGCAAATAATCTGACATTTTTAGTTTCCATAGAGGGAGAGAGGCACTTCCTCTCATCAAGATTCATAAAATAGGGATTTCTCCAAATATAAGAATGGGACAGAAGAAAGAATTTTTGCTACAATCCAAAGTACAATGTAGAAAAATGTTTTATCAGAAATGATCATGAATTATAGAAATAAGATAAACGATGATAAAAGAAATATTATAGGGCCGGCCGAGTGGCGCGATGGTTGAGAACTGGCTTGGGACGCTAGAGGGCCCTGGTTCGGATCCCACATATGAGGGCCAGTGACACTGCCCTCAACAGCTAAGATGCTGAACAACAGCTCAACCTGGAGCTGGGCTGCTGCCAGCGTAGGCTGCAGCCCCTGTGGCAGTGGGTTGCCATGGGCTACCGTGTGTCGCCAGCAGCCAGCGTGAGCGGCCAGCAGCCGCAGTGAGCAGCCGTCCAGAGGCCAGCGACTGATGTGCCTCACCCGGGAAGAGCGCAATGATGGCGCCAACTTGGGCCAGTGAAGCAACGTCCTCCACAACTAGACTGAAGAAC
>NW_017731900.1:830623-834316 GCF_001890085.2 Hipposideros armiger | reverse complement strand
AAAAAAAAAAAAAGATAAATTTACTTTTGCCCATTTACTCCAAAATAATGTCAAATGGGAGACAGTTTTATAAAAGGGATGAGCTGGGACCTAAAAGATGAATAAGAAAGAGAAGGAAGAGGTAACGTTTAAGGTTAAGGAATAACACAAACAGAACTGAGAACACACAAGGTCTACATAACGAACGGGGAGTAGAATAACTAGAGCACAGAACTATTAATACTTTGATGTAAGCCCTTTAATAAATGGATGGGAAGCCTGGAAGGGAAGCAATTTGAGGAAACCAGATCAATTTAGTTATGGACAGATTAAGGGTTGCCTATAAAACAATTCAAGCAATGTTGTCAAGTAGGCAGTTGAAAATATAAACTCAGGAAGAATCTAGCAATCTACAATAGATCTAGGAACCATCCCACAAGCAGTTCAAGGTGAAAGCCACAGAATACGCACTTATTACTAGTGTTAGATGAGCCCCAGGCTACGAGACTTGGTTAAAGGTACTAATCAAGGTAGAACCAAAGGTAGTGATTATTTTAAATTGCCTAAAGGCAATTCAATGAACTCTGTAAATAGTCTTCTGATCAGTCCAGATTTTCTTCCAAATATTAAAATTCTATATAAATACACACACAAATTCTGCAGCAGTTCAGGAGAGAAGTCTCCAGAGATCAGAATACTGCTGATTTGCACCGCACTTTCAATATACAACACCTCTCTCCACGGGAGAGCTCCCTGTGCCTTCTTTGCATCAACATTGAGCTTAAAAGGCTCAATAACATTTTTTTAGAGGTGAAGAAACTGAGGCTGAAGAAAGAAAAACTACCTGCTCAAGTGGCAGAATCCAGGCCATGAACACAGGTCGTCTGACTCTAAACCCAGTGTGATCAGATGAATGGCAATGCAAGATGGTCTTGAACCTTTATGTACACTAATCTCTGTCTACATACTGAATACTATTTTTCAAGTGTAAGAGGATGGTTTTTTTCTTTTATAGTATTAAGTCTTTTTTCTGATTAAAAATCAATACGTGCTCATTGTAAAAAATGTTCTTTTATAAAATTGTATACAATAGAAAGTGACATTTCCCCAAAATCCCAACTCTCAAGATACCTGCTACCAATAGTTTGGAGTATATTCCACAAGACCATTTTCTCTATTTCTTTTATGCTTTTGTTAATGCACATGTAGGAGCTATATAAATGTGTATATGTGCTTGAATACATTTACACACTTGCAAATGTTTCTACTGGGTCAATTTTTAAAAGCAGAATGTTGGGTCACAGAGTATACTGTAAATTTTAATAGCTATTGCCAAATTGCTTTCCAAGGAGGTTGCACCAACTTTTATTGGCATACAATATGCGAATGATTAATTACTTAAAATGTAAGATTTCTATAAAAGACAAAAAAATCATAAATGAAGTTCATGCAAAAAACAAACTCTGCCGAAAGTTCTTACAAATAAAAAATTACAAATAAAAAAATGAGCAAAGGTTATGAAAATAATTATAAATACAAATGGTCAACAAAACTCTATAAGCCAACATTTAACCCCACTCAGTAAAGAAATCCAAGTTTGACAAAAGCAACATCTTATTTTTTACCCATCAAACTGACAAAGAAGTTTAAAGACTGATATTAATTAACTAGCAGAACATGGGGCCGGGGTAATGGGAAGAGGGATAAACTGGCTCCACTCCTGCAGGGCATTGTGGTTATGTGTGAACATGTTAACATACATGGACTCTGACCGGCAATTCCACACTTAGAAATTGAGTCCACCTCAGTAACCATACAAAGGACACCAAACTTCACTTATAGTAATGCTGAATGCCGTGTTGAAAATAACAGCAAAACCTTGGAAACAGTCTAAATGTCTAAAAATCAGAAATAATTAAATTATGTTAAAATCATACAATGGCATATTTTGTAGCCATAAATGATGCTGTGATATTTATTTTAAAAATGTCTATGATATATACACACACACTCAAGCCATAAGAGAAATTTCTTAAGCTATATTTCAGGATATCAATAATAGTTATATCTACATGGAGGAATAACAGGCAATTTCTCATTACACATTTCTGTAATTGTTTTGAACTGTACGCATTGTGTTTACTTTTATATTAAGGAAAACACTAAGAACATTTTCATGTAGAAAGATACGGGAAACACTGAAAAGCTGGGAATCAATGGGCCAGAATCAGATGGTATTCTAAATCCTTTCACATTCTGAAATTCTACATAATAATTAAGGAAAAAATTATTCCACGGTGCTTTTTCATTATTTATGAAAAACTTGCTCAAGATTTATTCTTTCCCTAGATCTTCTGAGGAAATTAAAATGTAAGAAACATAATATTCTCCATTCACATATTTTGATTTTTTAAATAATGATGGCTGCATCTTGGGAGCACAGAGAAGGAGTGAAGAGAATAAAAAGATGATAAAATGTTAGCATAGACTAAACCTTCCTCAGGTTTCAAAACTCTCAAAGAACGTCAGTGCAAATCTCCAAATTTAGGTCCTACAGATGGAAATGCAGACTCACTGTTCTTAAAGATCTGTGTATATAATATTATCGTACTGAAAACAGATACTGTTCCTGAGTTGTAACTGCAGGAAAGAAGTTAAGGCAAACATAACAAGTTAGACTTACATTTAACTATTAGCTGAACTATATTACCTAACCTTTATTCATCACATGTTTTAAAAATGCATATAAAAGTACATTCAAATATTCAATTATGGTTTCAACTCTTATTGATTACATGTGATAAAAAAATAACAATTAAATAGTTACCTCTCCTATGAAGACTACTATTACACAGTCCAACTTCTCTTCAGGATACAGATTATCAATAAGGGAATGAAGCGTTTCTATGAGGTAAGATTTAACTTCTCTCTTCACTGTGGGAATTCCCATTACTATTGAAACTGAAACAAAATAATGATATTAAAAGATTGTACAAAGACAACAGAAATAAACGACACTACTTCAAAAGTATTATACCCTTTCAAATTGATAAAAATAATTGAGGGACCAAAATATACAACATTTCAGAAAGAAAAATAATCAAAGGATATAAAGGTATACCCATAAAACTGTAATTCTTTTCCACATGGCTTATCCATAAAAAATCATGTCAAAGAATCAATAAATATGAAGGACATTAAACCTCACATTGAAAACGAATGACTGTAAAGTATAAACAACAAATTTAATTATACAACTAAACCTTAGAAACACTAAACATATCTTAAAAGTTAATGTCTCACAGCTTATGTATATGGTGCACTGAGAAGGACACAACACCCCATCTGTAGTTTCCTTGCCAAAAACGTATAACCTCGATCTAACTATGAAGAAACATCAGACATATCCAAATTAGGGGAGTACTCCACCAAATAATTGGCCAGTACTCTCTCAAATGTCAAGATCAGGAAAGACAAAGACTGAGGAGCTATCCCTGACTGAGGAAGACTAAAGAGACATGACAATTAGATGAAATATAAGATCTTAAGCTGGATCCCGGACAGAAAAATAGTAATGAAAAAAATGTCAAAATCTGAATAAGATCTAAGATTAATTAATACTAGAACACTAATTTTAATTTCCTGGTTTTGATCACAGTACTATGGTTACGTAAAATGGAAACATTTAGAGCAGCGGTTCTCAACCTGTGGGTC
>NW_017731900.1:821066-829608 GCF_001890085.2 Hipposideros armiger | reverse complement strand
ACTCTGGGTGGTGAACACACAATGTGATATATAGATGATGTATTACAGAATTGTACACCTGAAACCTATGTAACTTTGCTAACAATTGTCACCCCCAATAAACTATTATTATTAAGAAGAAGAAGAAGAAGGCATAGGAGGAGGGGGGGGAGAAAGAGAAGGAGGGAGGGAGGGAAGAAGGAAGGAAGGAAGGAAGGAAGGAAGGAAGGAGGGAAGGAGAGAAGGAGAGAAGGAGAGAAGGAGAGAAGGAGAGAAGGAAAGAAAAGAAAAAACAAGAACAATGTATCTAAAGCAGCATTAGCCTAGATTCAGAGAATTAGTTAGAGGTCAGATCACGTGAAAACTTAAATTTAGTTTTAAGGCCAGCCGAGTGGCTTGTTGGTTAAGAGTTGGCTTGGGAGCGCGAGCTCTGAGCAGCAGGGCCGCCAGTTCGGATCCCACATGGGCCAGTGACGCTGCGTCCTATACAGCTAAGGTGGTGAACAACAGCTCGACCTGGAGCTGGGCTGCTGTGAGTCGCCAGCAATGGCACAGGCTGCAGTGGGGCTGCAGTGGGCTGCCGTGAGTTACCATGAGTGGCCGGCAGCCGGCGTGAGCTGCTGTGAGCCACTGTGAGTGGCCGTCCAATGGTTGGCGAGCGACTGCCTCACCCAGGAGGAGCGCAATGATCACAATACCAACATGGGCCAGTGAAGCGACGTCCTCCACAACTACACTGAAGAATCAAAGGACAGCATCTTGTCTGTTCCTCTTCCCCAATTCCCCAACACTGTTCCCCTCTCCCAATTCCCCAACAAAATCTTTAAAAAAAAATAAAATTAAGTTTTAATTCTGAGTGCAAGAGAAAGCCATTGTAAAGTTGTAAGCAGGGGAGGGGCATTAACCAATTTGTAGCTTTAAAAGTTTACCAAATGTTGTGGAAAATAGACAAATAAGTGTTAAGAGTAAAAGCATTTTGGGGAAATCAGTTATGAAGTTACTGTAGTAATTAAAGGAAAAGATGGTTTGAATTCAGGTGTTTGAAGGTGGAGATGAGTGGGTGGATTTGGGACATATTTTGGAGACCCTCTCTGATGGGGCTCAGGACTGGGAAAGACAAGAGAAAAGGAGGACTAAGGGTGGCTTCTGTGGATGGGGGATCTTCTACTGAAAACAACACACCTGAGAAGGAAAGGGCTTCAAATCAAGATTTCTGTTTGACCATGTTATTCTGGGATGCCTCAAGACAGGATGAGTTTCCTTGGAAGCAAATTTCCATGTAATTTAATCTACTTCAGAATTTAAATTAAAAATATTTTAAATATTTAGAACCTAAAATAAAAGTGTAACATCTATGATGCAAAGCATTCCTAAGAAATGTTAACTGATATGGAGTCCAAAGATTCTGTTTTTGGGAAAAGCAAAATACATGTTGACCCAGAGCATGGAAACACAAATAGTATAAAGTCATAATGCAAACTCTCTATTCTCTATCACAGTCTTGGGTTGCTCTGTTTCTGTTTTGTTTTGCATTTAGATGGCATGTTTAGAGAAGCCATTTTTCCCCAGATATATTGTTTTGGAACTGAAATTTACATCTTTAATTTAAAACAAAGTACTCAAGGATTCCAAAAGCACTAAAAATGAAAGTACTAATTTTCAGCTAAGCTCACAGAATTAGAGTATCCATGCTTGAGGAACATCATTGAATTACCACAAAAAAGACAGTTCTTCCGGCCTGTGGGCACAAGGTGACACTGCACTTCCTGGTCTCCTTAGGGTTGGGGAGAGTGGTGGAGGGGATGTGACTAATAACAGACAATGAGTCATCCCCATGTGCAGAGCTGCAGTGTGAAACCCTTCAGAGTGGTCTTTTCTCCTCAGCAGAGCAGCCAGTAACACTGAAGATGGAGACTACTCTGCCAGTCTGGATTTCTGAGTGATCAGTGGTGCCCAAAGGCCCCTTCAACCCCGATGGACATGTATTTGAGCAAAAAAGTAAATAAATAAACCCTATTTTACTTAAACCACTGAGATTTGGGGGTTGTTAGTAACCACAGCATAACCCAGCCTGTCCCATTTGACACAATGTTCTTCTATGGCTTATATCATCTAGATAATGTATGTATTCTAAAGGGTTAGAGTTCAGAATAAATACATCAGCAACATCAACAATATGGCCATATCATCCCATTACAGAGGAGCAAGGTGGACCAAGGAGCCAAACAGAAATAGAGCCAAAGGGGTGGCTGGACTAATTTGTTCCACAATATTTCCTATTCCAGTAGTAACTGCATTTATAACATGTCCATTACGAACCAGATGATCTAAAATGCAATCTAAGACAAGTAAGGCCGCTGCCTCCTGTTGTTTATAATTTGATAGTGCTATCAACTCTTATCGGGTCAGTTTTCTTCAACTTTCCTGGGAAGTTTTCAAATTCTAGTACTCATTTCCTTTAAAAATCAAGAAAACTTTAGGAACACTCAATTTGGCATTCTCCATCTTCAGTTACTAGTCTACCTTCAGTTATAACTAAATTATTTTCTTTTTTCAATATTCATTGCTAGTCAAGTATTTTTAGCCTATCATGCTTCCTATGATTTGCTATTAGTCATTTATTCCTCATTTCTTTCCTTATATTCCATGACAATATATTTATCTCTACTGTCTAGTTGTACCATCTCTGTTTTCATTGGCTTCATCTTCCCCTCTCCTGAAAATTAACTGCTGGAGAACCTTCAAGGCTCAATCCTATGTCCTAGATGATCTCATCTATCTGTGTATCATCAAAAACCAGTTACTTATAAATGATGACTCATAAAATTAAATCTAACTCAGGTCGTTCCTTCAGTCCCAGATCTAAATATCCAGTACTCCACTATGATAAATTAAAATCACCTCCTTCCTTAACAGTTTTAATTTTTATCTTGTCTTGCAAACCAATGCTGCAACACGTTTTATATTGTCCTTTATCTCAGTGAATAGCACCCACCACTCACATGATCCAGAAACCCGGGACTTATCCTTAACTACTCCCTCTACCTCAGTCCACAAAACCAGTTCATCACTATGTCCTCCCATATATGTCCCCACACATTCCAAACAACTCTGAAATCGTCACCTTCTTTTCACCTCTAATAGTGTCACTACTACCTGATCCAAGCCATCTCTCTCAAGTGGATCACGGCAACAGCCTCTCATCGGGTCCTTCACATCTACTCTTTTTCACACATCCTCAATCATTCTTCTACGTGAAAAGTGAGCTTTGCAAAATTTAAATCTTATAAAATCATCCTAAATAAGTCCTGCTTAAAACCCTTCAGTGACTTCTTTCTGCTCTTAAAATAAAAGCCTAAATCCTGTAAGTGGTCTGCAAGGTTCTGCACGGTCGGGCCTCCATACACCTCCAGTCTCATCTTGTTCCATGCTTCCCCTCTGCATTTATCTACAGAACATTCCATGCTCCCTTTCATCACAGGTTTCTGCGGTGCTCTCATTTTCTGGAATACTCTTTTCTCCCATGTGGTAGACAGAATAACATCCCCCACCCCAAGATGTGAATGCCCTAATTCCTAGAATTTGGGAATATATTACCTTACATGGCAAAGGGGACTTTGAGGATGTGCTTAAGAATCTTGAGCTGGGAAGATTATCCTAGATTACGCAGGTGAGCCTAATGTACTAATAAGGGTTCTTAGGAGAGGAAGTCAGCAGAGTCAGAATGAGAGGAAACGTGACAATGGAAGCAAGAAGGTCAGAGTCAGAGAGAGATTTGAAGATGTTATGCTTTGAAAATGAAGGCAGGGGCCACAAATTAACCTCCAGGTAACCTCTAGGAGCTGGAAAAGGCAAGGAGATGGACTCTCTCCTAAAACTTCCAGAAGGAACACACCTCTTTCAACACACTGATTTCAGGATTTCTGACTCCCCAAATGATAATAAACTTCTGTTGTTTTAAGTCACTGGGTTTGTGGTAATTTGTTATAGCAGAAATAAGAAGAAAATATATCCATATGTAGTTCTTCAGCAGTGAACTACATATTCTACTGATCTCAGGTCAAATGCATTTTTTAAGCCTTGCCCATACGCCTTAATTAAGTCAAATGCCCCTTTTATACATTCTCAAAGCATCCTTTATATAACCAATTAAAGTTCTAAGTGTACCATTATTGATATATTTGATTTGACTAATACATTCCCCTTTGAATTGAAGCTCCACAAGACTAGGAACTATGTCTAATTTTGTGTACCTAAGTGCCTGGCTAAGTAGTACCTGGCTAAGTGCTCCTGGGTTTTTTTACTTCAGCAAATACTTAAAGAATGGCCTGCTTTCCTCTTCCAATCAGTAATGCCATTTTGGCAGGTGACCTTTGGAGGGCCTTTTCTTAGCCATCCTGCTGTGTGATTCATCATCTCAAAGAAATTTTCTTCTATTATGTATTTGATTATTTCCCCTCTTCACTCTCTTTGTTCTTTCCTTCTGAGGTTCCTATTAGATGGATGTTAGAACTGTTATCTGCCCCCAATTCTCTGTGCCTTTTACGCTGAATTCTGAAAGAACTACACAGCTCAATCTTTCTGACCACTAATTTGATCTTCAGCTGTGTCTACTCTACTAATCAGTCCATCATGTAGAAATTTTAAATATAATCATTGAAATAAAAACACAAAGATTTCTAACTAATCCTTTTGTAATAGTCAGTTATGAGCTATCCTCTCTCATCCCTCTAAAACAGTGGTTCTCAACCTTCCTAATGCCGCAACCCTTTAATACAGTGCCTCATGTTGTGGTGACCCCCAACCATAAAATTATTTTCGTTGCTACTCTATAACTGTAATTTTGCTAGTTATGAATCGTAATGTAAATATCTTTTTGTTTACCGATGGTCTTAGGCGACCCCTGTGAAAGGGTCGTTCGACCCCCAAAGGGGTCGTGACCCACAGGTTGAGAACCACTGCTCTAAAAGTATGTTTTATTTTTATTTTATTTATTTTTTTTAGCTGAGCCATCCTGCCACCTGTTGGCAGCTCAGCTTGGGCTGGGAATCAAACCGCTGTTGCTCAGAGCATGCACTCTTGAGTGAGCTCTTAACCAACTGAGCCATTTGGCCAGCCCACTAAAATATGTTTTATTTTTAAATGATATTGTGCTTGCTCTACCAATTCAATTTTCTTGAGTATGAGGTCATTCACGATGTTGGTTTGGCGACCCTAGTGGTACAAAATGCCCTTGTATCCACCTGGAATTGCTGTGTCTATTTGTTGCAGCCTGCCTCTGCAAATTTTGTGGGAGCATCTGGATATGGTTTGGGTGGGGTGGGCTGGCAGTATTTGTTCTGGATGTGAGAATTCCAGCCCTTTCTGAAGGCTGAGTAGCTTCCTGGAGCACTATTCTCCCTCTGTAGCCTTAGGAAGGCCATGTAAGCTTAGCTGGTCTGAGTGCTGTTCCTTAATCAGCCTGACCACTGAAAACCAGAATTTTTAGAGGCAGTTTTTCTTTGATCTAAAAAGCAGCAGTTTTTAATATAAAGTCCCTAAATAGGTTTTGGGATTCCAGAAAACCCATAAATTACATACAAAATTACTTTTTCTATGCATTTTTAAAAGTAGAAGATTGACAGCTTTCCTAGGCTATCCAAAGGGTTCTGTAACTCTACAAGGGTTAAGAAGCATTGCCTAAGGATTTAGGAAGGAAGGTTTTAAAGTAAACGTGAGGGGTTTTCTTATTTTCCAAGCTGTCTGCTTTTCTATCTCTCAAAAATATTGTCAGCTTAATAAGAATGTTTGCTGACTGACCAAGACTTCATTATATTTATTATAGATAAAGTTATAAACAGATGGGATGGAAAAGTTTCAAAAGGAAGAGAGAGAATGTCACATTCATAAAATAAGGACTACTATAAAAGAATCTATTAGTGGTTCTAATATTTTAAATTACTTTAAAAATAATTGTACTTTCTTTTTTTTTTAAAGATTTTTATTGGGGAATTGAGGGGATGGGAACAGTGCTGGGGAATTGGGGGAAGGGGAACAGACAAGTTGCTGTCCTTTTGTTCTTCAGTCTAGTTGTGGAGGACGTTGCTTCACTGGCCCAAGTTGGCACCATCATTGCGCTCTTCCTGGGCGAGGCACATCAGTCACCGGCCTCTGGACGGCCGCTCACTGCGGCTGCTGGCCGCTCACGCTGGCTGCCGGTGACACACGGTAGCCCATGGCAGCCCACTGCCACAGGGGCTGCAGCCTACGTCACAGCACCCCAGCTCCAGGTTGAGCTGTTGTTCAGCATCTTAGCTGTGGAGGGCAGTGTCACTGGCCCTCATATGTGGGATCCGAACCGGGGCCCTCTGGCATCCCAAGCCAGTTCTTAACCATCGCGCCACTCGGCCAGTCCACTTGTACTTTCTTTTCATTTGGTATTCTTATTAATGAAGATATAGTCTAAACCAACAAAGTCACTAACTGGCTAAAGCATCTTACCCTAAAGATGACAGAGAGACAACCTCAACTTCAGAAATAATTAATGACCAATGTTCTAAAGAAAATACTTTAGAGTATGCTACACATCTTGTTTTTTTCTATCAAATATTTCTTGAGTCATAAAGAAATGGAAGAATGAGTTAGTTTAAACATGCTATTTTAAGAATTATCACCTCCTCTGGAAGACAGTACATAATTAGCTTATACTTACAGGTCAAATAATGTAATGAGAAAATGTGACACCCCCCCCCAAAAGAAAACCCAGTAAAATACCTAAGGATGCTATTTAAGCAAAAGCAGACCTAAATAAGCTTTTCAAAAACATTACAAAGATGAATTTCAGTATCTATGTAGTCATGGTTTTGTCATTTGTTAAACTTATTTAGAGAGCAAAATAATATTTTGGTCTCTACATTTAAGAATATACAAAGAAAAATATACAAAGTCAAAGTGGAGGAATAAATGTATAAAAGAATGGTAAACAGATCCCACAAGGAAAATCCAAGAAGCTCTAGTGACTCTAATAAGAGAATAAAATGCTATAAATTATCTCTTGGTTATATTAGAAAAAAGAAGCAAACCAAAGTATTTCTATTATTGCATGAAAGGCTTAATAACAGTAACTATATACTTCCATCTCTGTAAGAAAAACTTTCTTGACATGACTGGAAGAGTCAGTAATGTTGAAATAAGATACAAGGGGGAAAAAAGTCATCTCTCCACCTCTCAAAATTTTTATTTTATTTTTTATTTTTTATTTTTTAAATGGTTTTTATTGGGGAATTGGGGGATGGGACCAGCGCTGGGGAATTGGGGGAAGGGGGACAACTTGCTGTCCTTTTGTTTTTCAGTCTAGTTGTGGAGGATGTTGCTTCACTGGCCCAAGTTGGCACCATCACTGCACTCTTCCCGGGCGAGGCAGATCAGTCGCCGGCTTCTGGACGACCACTCACTGGGGCTGCTGGCCGCTCACGCTGGCTGCTGGCTACACACGGTAGCCCATGGCAGCCCACTGCCACAGGGGCTGCAGCCTACGTCACAGCACCCCAGCTCCAGGTTGAGCTGTTGTTTTGCATCTTAGCTGTAGAGGGCAGTGTCACTGGCCCTCATATGTGGGATCCGAACTGGGGCNAGAGTAGCAACGAAAATAATTTTATGGTTGGGGGTCACCACAACATGAGGAACTGTATTAAGGGGTTGCAGCATTAGGAAGGTTGAGAACTGCTGATTTAGAGGAACTGCGTGAAGTATATGGAAATTATGTCTGAAAACTGCACGAATCTGAATTCAGAACAGAGTGATGTAGAAGTACACAAAATGCGCATACCTCCCACGTCTCCCAGCTGCCTCAGCTCACTGCACACTATGAGCCACACCTATCCACTTCTGGTGTGACAACCTTCTGCCAGATTTCAGGGAGCCTGCCTTGCACCACTTCCCCATAGCGTCCAAGCTGCAGTCCTTCGGAAGCCCATTTTAACAAGCACACCAAAGGTCCTTTTCAAGATAGAGTGCCGTATTTGCTGTAGAAATTTTGTGTGTCTTAATCATTTAACATGTAAAACTGTGCTACCATTTTTATTAGGTTCTTATCTTTTTTTATGTGTAATTGACAAAGTTTTTGAGTGTTGTAATCTGAACCCCATATTTCTCATTTTACCACACAATTCTGCACAGTGTGGTAATTTTTAGGAATGCATATATTGTGTTGTACTAGGGCTGTATTTCACAGAAAGTTTTAAAAATAACATCTTTTAAGAAGTCTTAGAATCCCTACATACTATGTGTCAGTAGAGAAATACCGTAAGAAAAGATGAAACAGTGCCATTTCTGACAACATAGATGGCTCTTGGGATTATTATGCTAAGCGAAATAAGTCAGACAGAAAAAGTCGAGAACCATATGATTTCACTGATATGTGGGATATAAAACTGACAACAAAGGAATAAGACAAATAAAGAAAAAAAACTCACATACGCAGACAATAGTTTAGTGGTTACCAGAGGGTAAGTGGGGAGGGGGTGGTAGATGAGGGTAAATGAGATCAACTATATGGTGATGGAAGGAGAACTGACTCTGGGTG
>NW_017731900.1:778810-820508 GCF_001890085.2 Hipposideros armiger | reverse complement strand
AAAAAAAAAAATGATAAAAGTTTAAACAGTTTTCTTCCTGGAGATGGGGCTTGAACTAGATTTCTCATGATCCTTTTCAGCTCTATTACTCTGGTATACGGAGAAAAATGTCCAACACCTTTCAATGTGGACTTTTGAATGAATCCTAAGTTACTATGCACAGAAAAAAAATTTTTATTCTTTGACCTGCCAGACTTCTAACGGTCAATGTAATACTCTAAGATACAATTAAGACCAGCAGTACAGCCACAATAATAAAATAAACATACCTCCTGTTCTTCCATTACCAATCTGCACAGCAGGTTGAAGGCTTCCTTCATTTTGCAATAAATGAGGCAAATGATAATAAATACTTGGCACTTGAAGAGATTTTTTGCTTGTTAACTCCTTTAATAGCTTTAGGGTGTTATCTGAAACATATAAGTATAATTAATCCACAGGAAAACTTTACTTATATAAGTTGCAGCTTTTACATATATAGCAGTAAAATTTATGAAAACCAGAACTAAAGAATTTTCTTTCCTAATTTCATACTTTGGTGAATGAAGTATCCATTAAAAAGGAAAAAGACGCATTTGCAACCAAATTCAATAATAATATTAAATTTTGGTGATAATATGATAAATATTTCAGCTATTCAGAACAGCATAAAAAACCCTACAACATTTTGTCCTGTTATTCAATAATTTCTCTTTTAGGAATTAAATTTTATGCATTCAATAACTATTTAGTGATTATCTATTTTGTTCCAAGCACTGTGCCATGTGTTTGGAAATCAGTAGTCATCAAAACATAGGTCCTGTTTGAAGAAAGTCATAATCTAATGAAAATTACTTCAGGGATACCAGAAATGTGATTGATATATATGCAAAGATGTTCATCACAGAGCTATAAACTGGGGTAAGAAAACAACCAGGAAAATCCTATTTGCCTAATCGTGGAAAATTGTTTAATAGATTACAGTATATAATTAGCTGACAACTTATACGGCCATTAAAAATGGTACTTTAAAAGAATATGCAATGATGTAGTAAATGCTAATAGAATTCCAAGAGTAAAAAATCAGGCTACAACACACAATCACAATTTTGAAGGAAAATATTCATGGAAAATAGAAACAAAAAGTGTTAACAGAAATCACTTGGCAGGAGGCTTATGGGTGATTTATTTTTATTATCTATATTGTTCCATAATTTTAAATGTTATTGTTCCATAATACAAATTTCATAATTAGGAGGGGAAATAAGGAGCATGAAACTTTAATAATACGGTAAGGTAGTGTATCTTAAGACAAGCGGAATTAACAGCAAAATTTAGAACAGATGATCCTAAATAAAAAGTATATTAATCTTAAAAGATTATGTAAATTTGAAGGCAACTGATTATATGCATGTATGGATTTAATTATCAGAATAAGAACAGCACAGAAACAGAGAGAAGATGTTTGGCACTCATGTTACTCTGACCAGTTCTCAGACACAGAACAGGCTAAATATCCCCCAAAATACCCTTTATAAAACTTTGTATTTTTTTCCTTATAAGTCAGATATAAGAACACTAATTGTTTCAATTAGCTCAAAGATTCTCCAAAGTCCATGTGAGGTTCACACAAGTCACAACATAAACAAGTATAAACACAGTTAAATTTTAATCTCATTTTGAAAATGATTTTAAAAACATAAAAACATTATTACCAATGGAATTTATACAACTGAAATTTAACTCATTATTATTCTCTTAAAATCAAATTTTGCAATTAATAAAAATTGTTTTGTAATTTACCATAATAGAAAGTTTTGTGTGATTTTTCTGAGAAGGGTAGCAAATGCTAGCTGATAAGCTACTCTATACAACTTTCAAATAAAATATTTAACATACCCCTTTGAAAAATATAATATTTTTATAAAACCAAAAATACCATTTGTACCTGAAAATTGATTCAGTGTGTCCTTATTTCCTTTTGTTTCTGCTCCTACACGCCTGAATTGCTGTACGATGGCACTTAATTCAGAAGACCGCTGTGAGATTCTATGTTCAGCTATTCGAAGACGTTCTTTCAAAGCAAGAAATTCTCGTTGATAAGCAATAAGTTTTTCTAGAAGAAAACACAAAAGTTATTAGTGTATTTCTTAAAAAAAAAAAAAAAGAAAAACGCAAACAGCATAATCAAAACAGAGCTGTAAGATTAGAAATTTTAAAGTCACATTTTCCAGAAACCGATATTCATTTATGTACTTATTGATACACAACTAAAAATAAAAGAGCCCTGGTGAGTATATAACAAAGCTACCACTAAGCTCATTCTTAATATCTTTAAGAATGTGAGCACTTTTTCCTTAGCACTTCAGAAATTTAAAGATAGGGAGAAAAAGACGAAAGTTTTTAGAATTAACACTTCAAGCATAATACTAACATCATTTCTTAAAAGGTACAACTTTAAAGACCACATATGTATGAAGAAGATAGAGATGAGACATGGAAACTGATTATATCTAATAACATAATGAATATAACCTCTTTTATAGCATAATCATTAATTTCCATAGGTTAAATGTTTCCTCTGTACTTCCTATTCTGCAAAGATTTCACTAGCCCAGACTTAAGTCAAATTTCTGACCCCTAAAAACTCAACTGGGTAGATGTAAGATGACCCTAGTTAAAAGTCATTCATTTTAATTTGGCAGAATCACAGGTCAGGAAAACCTGGTCTGGGAAATAAAAGTAGATTTTATGAGGATAAATGTGGATATTGAAACAACAGTATGAGACAGCTCAGAGACAAAGTGCATAGTGAGAAAAGGCTGAAGGACAGAACTGGATACCAAAACCTAAGAGACGGTAGAAGAAGAAAAACCATTCATTTGTCTTGGTAAGCAGTGTCAAAAGGCAGCTGAGGCTATGGCAGTGATATGAGCAATCTCCACAACCTCATTAAACTCAGAGAAACAAGAACAATGGTTTTCAGCTTCTTTATCAAGTAAGATAATCCAAGGCTACTATTTTGACATCTAAATTAAACACACCTTAGAAAGACTTTTTTAACTTTAACATTATAAGCTCTGCTTTATGCTAGCATAGACTCAACAAGAAACAGACATATGAAAAATAAATCTGCATGTTTCATAAAACCAGTCTTAAGAAAAGTCAATTATACTGTTCCTTGTCCCTTACATAAAGGCCCACACAGTAAATACCTCTTGAGACTTCTGTGGCAAGGAAATCAAGTCTCTTAACTGTCATGCTTCCCTATATTGAATAATAAAAGCCATGTAAGCAGTTGTATTTCCCTTAATTTGCTGACTTTAGGAGGGAAGGAAGGAGTAGAGGGGGTTGTGATTAGAAAAGGGCATACATGGAGCTTCAAGGTGCCAGCAAGTTTCTATTAATTGACCTTGGCAGTGGTTAAATTCATTACTATACATTCGTGGTTTAGGCACTTTTCCATATGTGCCAATTCATAACAAAATAATCATTAAAAGATACGATTCACAAATACAAAATTATAAGCAATTACCGTTTATCCTTGAACATGGAGGTTAGGGGTACTGATCCCACACACTCACACACACACACACACACACACACACACACACACACACACACACANCACACACACACACACACACACACACACACACACACACACACACACACACACACACATACAGTGGAAACTCTACATATAACTTTGCCCAAAAACTTAAACAGTATTTTCGATCCGTGGTTGGGAATCCACAGATGTGGAGGCCAACACTAGTAGCCCACTACTGACAGGAAGCCTTACTGATAACATAAACGGTAGATTAGCACACATTTTGTGTTTTATATATGTTATGTACTGTAGTCTTACAATAAGCTACAGAAAAGAAAATGTTATTAAGAAAAGCATAAGGAAAATACATTTACTGCATTTATTGAAAAAAATTTGCATATCAGTGGACTCGCACAGTTCAAACCCATGTTGTTCAAAGGTCAACTGTATAACAAAAACTAACAATTATAACAAGAGACACACAGGATTTATGTGATGAAAACTATAAGCCCTTTACTGTAGCCTATAATGGAAGAATAAATAAAGTCATCTCCTAATCCTAAGAGGGAAGATCAATTTTGCAAAAAAGATGAACTCTGCCCTATCCTAAATAATAAGTTCAATTCAATACCTTTCAAAATAACAATGAAATTTTGGGGGGATTTGACTGTTGACATTTGATTCTAAAATTCATCTAGAAGAGAGAATGTTTTTAAAGAGCCAAAAATATCTAGAAATAAGGGGAACTTGCTCTAAGATCAAAACACTATAAGGCTACAGAAATTAAAACAATGTGAACTGCCAGGTCCAGATAGTGTGGCTAACGGCTGATTATGCCAAGCCAACTGTGTCCTAAATTAGCACGAGTGAACCGTCCTCTGAGCTCTTCCCTCTTGACGTGAGCAAGTGAAAATCCTCTCCTTAACTCTTACACAGTGCCGACACAGTGGTTTCTAAACATCATCCGCCCTGAAAGGAATTAGAACTCTTCGGAGAAATAACTTTAAGATGAACTTAGAGCATTTTGTGTCAACTAAGAAAATGTTATTTAAAAAAAATAAATAAATAAGACAAGACTTGTCAAAAGGGCACAGGAAGGTACTTGAGAGGCTCCCACTGACCAAATTCAGGACCATCTAAGTTCCAAAACAAATACTGATGGTAACAGATTATAACCTATTGAATAAAATAAGAATCCATATCAATATTAAATAAAAATTAACAGATGAGGGAAATGTGTTTCTTATGTACGCCAAATAATAAATGTAGAAGGAATGGTGAATGTTGGAAATCACCATTTTGCAACTACCACAGCAATAACTGATTCAGGCAAGAATCAAAAATGGATAATAAAACTAGCAGGTGAAAGTCTGATAAGGAACAGGATATGTATATCATCTCAAAGTATCTCCCTACAAAATACTTATTAAGTTACAAAGGGAAAATGCTAATTTACTATGGAGAAATCTGGCAGATGTCATCTTAATCAAGCAATCAAAGTAATAAGGGAACAGACATCATCCGTCTTCTGATGTGATGCGCAGAGCACACCCCTCATTTATGTGCTATTGCTGCCCAAATGCATAATCTGAATCTAATCTCAAGGAAACAGCACGCACATTCAAATTGAGGAACAATGTGCTCAATAAAAGGCTTGTACTTTTAAACAATGTCAAGGTCATGAAAGACAAAGGCTTTAGGAGTTGCAGGACAACTAAATGCAAAGCAAAATCCTGGACCATAAAAAATAAATGCTCTAAAGAACACTACTGGAAAAAATAATAGAATCTAGACTATAGAGTAGACAATACTGTCCCAATGTTAAATTTCCTAAATTTGACACTTGTACAGCAAATCCTCACTTGACGTCATCGATAGGTTCTTGGAAACTGCGACCTTAAGCAAAACATTGAAACCAATTTTACCATAGGCTAATTGATATACAGAAATATTCTGTAGGACTTTAACTCTTGTTTATATCAATTAGCCTATGGTAAAACTGTTTAAAGCCGACAACGTTGGCTAAGGACTTACTGTACTGTAATAATGTAAGAGAATTCCTTGTTCATAGGAAATAAACATTAAATTATTTAGGGGTAAAAAAGACATGATTTCTGTAATTTACTCTCAAATGGTTCTGAAAACAAATAAATATCTGGGTGGCCAGTTAGCTCAGATGGTTAGAGTGCAGACTCTTAACACCTAGATTGCCGGTTCGATTCCCACATGGGCCAGTGAGCTGTGCCCTCCACAACTAGATTGAAAACAATTTGACTTGGAGCTGATGGGTTCTGGAAAAACACACTGTTCCCCAATTAAGTTTAAAAAAAGAGAAACATCTATTGGTAGAGATGACAGAGGCAAAATTTTCAAAATAGGTGAAATGTACAGAGAAGTTATTTGTACTATCCTTGTAACTTCATTTAAAACTTTTAAAAAAATAAACAGTTTTTAAAAGCAAGCAGGAGGATTGATGGCACAGAGGTTCAGTCTTCTAGCAGCGAAGAATATGGACCTGAAGGCAGTCTCTGTTCCTATGTGCATTTTCTTGGTACTCTTTGAAACCAGCTTCACCAAGTCCAGAGAGCAACCAGTACCAGTGGAGAAATACTCCCACTCCTAATTCCAAAAAGCTTCCCTACTTGGAAGTGAACTGGCCATGCTTTTGAAAAGATTCTTGGGACACATGGACTGCTGATAAAGTCACAAGTATTTTCTTTCAGACCCAGATGCTTCTGCTGCTCTTTGTCCAAAGCCCACAGCTATGAAAGGGCTCCAAATAGGTCATTTCCCATATCTTTTACATCCGTCCTTTGTTTCTAACCCTATCCTTCCCTATTAAAAGGATTCTCTCCATGCCATCAGGCCAAGTCCATGCTCCAACTAGGAAGCCCAGTCAGTGAAAAAGGCTATGTGTGGTAAAGCCCTCAACCAGTCCTGTTAGGATAGAAGACCACAGAACGCCGCTGGCTTTTCTAAGCAGAAAGGAGTTGTACGTGACCTTCCCACAGCCCTCCCTTGCAGTCTGTCTCCATCATCCACCCTAATATAGGGTTATTGGTGAGTTCTCCTAGAATTTTCTCCACTTGTATTTCCCATAGCACTACACGGCTCTCTTGAGGAGAGTGGTGTGGTTTATCAGCTCCCAGAAGTTTAGTGCAAATTTTAACTTAATAGACAAATTAGTGATACGTGACTGACAATTTCCTATTTTCAACATTAGTAGCAAAATTCAAATTTTTGCTTTTCTTTAAATCATTTCAATCAGTGTCTATGGGGGGACACTGCAGACAACTGTGCAGGAACTCATACAGGATCATCTTACTGGGAAGTGCCTGGTTTTGTTTACTGTTTTGTTTTTACTATAGATAGAACCTACCTTTAATTGCAGAAATTTATATATGCAAATTAGATAAGGCAAGTGCAAATCATGTTTTGTGAACCTAAGACATTGAAACATATAAAATTTCCAAAGAAACCACTTGAATTCCTTCAAATCAAATAATCAAGTCAGTTTTCCAATGAAAACGGTACTTTTAGGCTTTCAAAGACTTATTAGGTTGAGCTGTATGAAATTACTGTTATTTGATCATTTTTGACAAAAAATGGCAGTTTCATATGGTTCAAAAATTTAAACAGCAGCTTTGGACTCAATTTAATTTTAAAAATGTATATAGTATAGATGAAAAATGAACACAAACACAAAAGCATTAATAACTAACACCCAATGTGTAATACATCAAAACAGAACAGAAAACTTCATTTTTTCAAACAGTACTTTGTTATTTGCAAGACGTGGGGGATACTTAGTTCTATGAGCCAACATTAAAAACTGGCTTTTATGTTGAAATTACAATTACCAAAACTTACATATATTTTTTAATTTCTTAATTACATTAAACAATAAAATTCTGGCACTGGAAAGAATATTGATAAGTCATCAGTTCAGCCCTCTGTCTTTTTGTACTATATTGAACTATTTCATGAAGATATTTTTTTAAAATATGAATGAGAAACTCCCTCAGTAATAGATTACAAAATTTAACAAGCTTCACTTTTCAGGAACTCATTGCCTTTGAAAAATTTTATTTCACATTCATCATTCTTATACAACCATTTTTAAATAGAAAGAAAGCCTAAATAAAATTATAAGCAATTTCCCACATACAAATCTCTTAAAGAAAAAGAACTGGATTCGGAAGGTAATTTAGGAAAACCAAAACCTAGAAAAGCCAAAAGACATAGCAAGCAGGCATCCAAAGGAAGTCGTTTAAATGAAGAGAATCTGAGCAGCCAGTTCTAATTATTAGACTAGATAGCTACAAATTACAAACAAGACTAGGCATCTCATAGCTTCTCTAACTTCATCATGTGTAACCACCACATAGAAGAGCTTTTAAAACACAGAATTCTGGACTCCACCCTCCAGAGATTCTGATTCAGTAGGTCTGACATGGGGCCTGAGGAATTCTAACAAGCCCCTGTGATGCTGAACCACTGAGCAGCACTGGCATGGCCCATATGTCCTCAAAGTGGACCTAGACTCTAGCAGCCTGGAAATTTATACCACTCCTTCCCGTCTCCTCCAGCCTACATGGTTAAAGGATCCAGGATAGGAAGGGGTCATTAAGATGTTTCGAGCCATAACCCTCAAGACTGATTACACTTGGGTTAGGGAGGCGTTTCCTAACATCCAGTGGACACCTATTTCCATGGTCTCCTGTAAGAGTTCTGTAGAACAAAGGATCATTCCTGGTTTGGGAGTACAGCAAGTCCCCACTTAAGGTCGTCAATAGGTTCTGTGACTTCAAGTCAAACAACATATAACAAAACCACTTTTACCACTGATGTAAGAGTTAAGCTCCTCCAGCTTCTCACCTAAGTGATATGAAATAACACTAAGAGAAAACATTTGAGGACCTGCTGTATTCCAGGCAGGGTCCCCCATATAAGCATAGATTATGAAAAGGTCTGCACCCTTCTAAACTCAAAAGGGAAAATAGGGCTGATAGGTTTATAGAATCATAGACTTTATTTAAATTCAAACAAAATAATTCTATTTGTTCCCTTACACGATGTTTTCACAATGCATACAAAACAGGATCCTAACTAGTGAATACCAGATATGCCATGGTTGAAAAGTTTTCTGGAACACAATTATTTGCAAGTTGTCCTCTAATATAATCATTAACAATGTCATTCAAAACAAACTTCCAGGTAGACGTTTATAAGTTAAAACCTATCCACTGACCTTAGAAAGCACAAAGCCTTAATATAATCAAATGATGTTGCACATATTTACAACACACACTTTGTTAGAAATATTTCCTCAACCTAAATAGCTGCAACCATTTTCCTTGATTTCCCTAGAGCACAGGGCAATCTCTTTTTAGTACTGTTGTTATTAAATACCCAATTCCATTATCATAGTGAAATAAGAAGAAAAACAATAAATTGCATAACTTAGGATAATGCTCATTAGAGTATATGTTTATAACAGTTCTTTACTTTTAAAAAATATTGACAATAATTTTATTCAACCTGATTCTTTGAAATTCAACAAGCCATAAGGAGCTCGGAGTAAAAATTATCAGATGGTTATAAACAATTTTCCTTAAATATTTAAACTTATTGGCAGACATTTTTCCAATGTTGCTTCTTGGAAACACTTTTCAAGTGTTGCTTCTTTCCCCAAAGAAAAAAATCTTGTGTTCTAAAAGATACAATGGTATGTATTTTCCTATGAAGAATCCTTCAAGACCTAGCATTTTATTCCACATTAGTGTCATTTTTATTTAAAGAGCAGAATCCTGACAATTTACCAGTCTTACACAATGGACTAGCTACACCAGTAAACATGGTGTCCTCTTACTGCATCTCTCTAGCTAATCTGGTTATTCCTTTTATGACCTATTTCATGCTTTCTTCTTCCCTCTCCTCACTCTCCTCTTGTTCCTTATTTTCCACCTCTCCAATTATTCTTCCACAAAACCCTCTTCAGTTCTTCTTCTGTGCTTCTCTGGATTTTTCATCTTCCATCACAAACTTCTCATCTCTCTCCTCTTTCTTCTTTCATATTATTCATGCTCCCCGCATCCACCCTGCAACATCCCCATCTTCTCTGTTGTCTATTTCAAATTACTGAGGACTTTTTTCTCTAACTCACATAAATACGCATAGTCCACTTGCCTAGAAACAGTAATTTTTGCAGTCTTTTGTAACTCTCACTGAAAACAAATGAGAATTTAGGATTTTTCCTTCTTGTACCCATAATGGCAAAAAGAAAGTAATTGACAGAGGAAAGCATTTCATAATTATTAGATGAATTAGAAAATGAATATGGAGAGTCATGTATTATCAGTCTAAACTCTAATAATGTTGGTGAAATTGATCATAAAAGTACAATCTCAGACTATGTGTCTTGAGGTGACAGTATCCTAAATGAATTTTCTCAAGTTCAAGATCAGGACTTCTAGCTATAGATCAAGATGGAGTAGACATACTTCTCCATATTCTTCCCACTAAGTACAAAAAAAATCCTGGACATTTCATGTTAAACAGACATACAGAAGACTCTGGAAGGTGAAGCGAAGAAGGTGGACAGAAGGGACCTTGGGACCCAAGAAACAACACAACAGTGAGTTCCCTGAGTTTTCTTTCTGCTTCCGGCCTAAGTACTAGAGAAGCCAGCATCCTGGAAACACCAACAGAAGTGCACAAAAACACTCCAAGAAAAACCTGCTTTTTCTAGCCAAAGGACTAAGGATGGGGCAACCTAAGCAAGATAGAAAACTTTCAGACAATAACTGCTCTATTCCAACTGAACACCATGGGAAAAAACATGGTCCCATCTCTACCCCATTGGCAAAAGCCAAGTAGGGTGTCTAGATTTCCACCGCCTCTCAACTCTAACAAGGGTGTGCGTGTGCGTGTGTGCGCGCAGATGCAAACACACGCAAACACACACACACACACCCACACACACAAACACACACACTGGGGTGGTATCAGAGAAGTGTGAGTGTGGAACCAAGACTTTCACTACCCTCCAGCAGTAATGAGCACCCCTGATGAGGTGTCATTGGAAGCCATGTAGAAAGCAGTAACAGAGTACATCCCCTGCTGCCAGCCAGAGTGGTGTCAGCAGAGGCCTAATGGAGAACCCATCTCCCACCCCTGCACAGAAGTAACGAGGAGCCCCCCCCTGCGGGGTTTCAATGGAGGCCAAGTGTGGAGCCTGGACTTCTATCCTTACCTGGTAGTAATGAGATGGCACTCCCTCTTTCCCTCCCAAAATGGTGTCAGAAAAAGCCAGCTAGGACAGACAACTTAAACAGATCCAGAATCTCATAACACAATTTCCAAAATACCATGGATAGAACTGAAAATCATTCATCATATTAAGAATCAGAAAAATCTCAAGCTGAAAACAATTAGTATATACCAACAGCAAAATGACACAGATGTTAGAATTATCAATAAGGATTTTAAAGCAGCCATCATAAAAATGGGCAAATTAAACAAATGAAAAATATAGAAACCCTAAGAAATGTAAGATATAAGTTATAGAAACAAATAAAAATTTTAGAACAGAAAATATAATTGAAACAAAAAAGTTAATGAATGGGCTCAATAGCAAAATGGAGAGGACAGAAGAAATTATCAACGAATCTTGAGAAAGAACTGAAATTACCTAATCTGAACAAGAGAAAGAAAACAGGCTGGAAAAAAAAATTAACAAAGCCTCAAGGATCTTTGGAACTTCAGAAAAAGATCTGAGATCTAACATTCATAAAAGTTCTATCATAAGAATCCCAGAAGAAAAAGAGAAAGAGGGTGGGGTAGAAAAAGTATTTGAAGAAACAATGGCAAGAATTTCCCAAATTTGGCAAAGGACATAAACCTACATGAAGATTCAAGAAGCTGAGAAGACCCCAAATAGGATAAGCTTAAAGAAACTCATGCCATGGAACACCATAATTGAATTTCAGAAAAGTCAGACAAAGAAAAAAATCCTAAAAGCAACCAGAGAGAAATGACACTTTGCCTATTGGGAAAAACAATTTGAATGACTGTGCAGTTTCTCATCAGAAACCATGACAGCCAGAAGGAAATGGCACCACATTTTTTTCAAATACTGTAATGAATCTCTTAATGTTGTAATTATGAAATATGTTCTGAGAAATGTTATTAGGCGATTTCATGACTATGTGAACATCACTGAGTGCACTTACACAAACCTAGATGGTACTTTTATCCAACTGGCAAGGCAGTAGGTTTGTTCACACCAGCATCACCACAAACACAAGTAATGCATTGTGCTATAATGTTACAACAACTACGATGTCATTAGGTGATAGGAACTTTTCAGCTCCATTATAATTTTATGGGAACGCCACTGTATATGCGGTCCATCATTGGCTGAAACATTATGTGGCACGTGACTGTACTGGAAAAAAAAAAAAAAAGGAACTATCAACCCCAAGCTCCATATCTGGCAAAATTATCCTTAAGGAATGAAAGAGAAATCAAGATATGCTCAAAGAAAAAATAATGGAATTGACATCAGCAAACCTACCCTAAAAGAATGGCTAAAGGAAGTTCTTGAACTAGAAAGGAAATGATGAAAGAAGGAATCTTAGAACATCAGGAAGGAAGAAATGAAAGAGCAAAAGTATGGGTAAACTCAACAGACGGTTCCTTCTCTTTTTGAGTTTGTGTTTGATGGCTCAAGCAAGAAGTATAACATTGTCTGATGTGCTTCCCAAAGTACAGGAAATATTTAAAACAATTATAAACTGGGGAGGATAAAGGAACTTTAAAGGAGATAAGGTTTCTACATTTCACTCAAACTGATAAATGTTAAGAGTAGTAGACTGTGATAAGTTATATACGTATGTAAAAATACATAGAGCGACCACTAAAATATCTATACAAAGGGATACATTAAAAAACACTACAGATACATAATAATGGAATTTTTTTTAATGTTCAAGTAACCCACAAGAGGTCAAGATAAAGAAAACAGAAAAAAAAAAAAAAAAGAAAAACAGAGGGAACAAACAGTGAACAAAAATAAAATGACAGGGCCGGCCGAGTGGCGCGATGGTTAAGAACTCGCTTGGGATGCCAGAGGGCCCGGGGTTCGGATCCCACATATGAGGGCCAGTGACACTGCCCTCCACAGCTAAGATGCTGAACAACAGCTCAACCTGGAGCTGGGCTGCCGTGAGTTGCTGGCGACAGCATAGGCGGCAGCCCCTGTGGCAGTGGGTTGCCATGGGCTACTGTGTGTGGCCAGCAGCCAGCGTGAGCGGCCGTCCAGAAGCCAGTGACTGATCGGCCTCGCCAGGGAAGAGCGCAATGATGGTGCCAACTTGGGCCAGTGAAGCTACGTCCTCCACAACTAAAGAACAAAATGACAGCAACTTGTCTGTTCCCCTTCTCCCAATTCCCCAATAAAAATCTTTAAAAAAAAAATTTATTTTAATAAAATAAAATGACAGACTTGATTAAGCCTAACATCACTAATCACAATAAGTGTAAATAGCCTAAAAATACCAATTAAAAGAGAGATTGATGGAGTAAATTAACATACATGATCCAATTCTATGCTGCCTACAAGGCTCCCATCCATGGAATCTTACTGAGCAATACATAAAAAGGAATGAACTACTTAAACACCCAGCATTTTTGATGGACTTCAATTATGTTGAATGAAAAATGTCAATTTTAACAGGTCACACATGCTGTATGATTCCATTTATATAACACTTCCAAAATGACAAAGTTATAGTGATGCATAATACATTAGTGGTTGCCAGGAGCCTGGGATGGTGGGGGGTAAGGAGTGGGTGTGACTTTATAAGGGGTAGTCAAGGGAGGTCTTTGTGGTGATAAAATTGTTCTACATCTTGCTAATGGTGGTGGTTACAGAGTTTGCATATGTGATAATATAGCATAGAATTGTACCTGTACACCCCATAGTACCAATGTCAACTTCCTGATTTGACACTGTACTTTATACATACAGAACATCACAAGTAGTAACCACTGCAGGAAAATGGGTGAAGGTTACACTGTATCTCTGTACTGTCTTTTGCAGCTTTCTGTAATTCTATAATTATTATAAATAGCTTTTTAAAAAGCAAAACAAAAAAGAATCTATGATTTAAAAAAAAAAAAAGTCAAAAAAGATTCCATAAATTTCTAAGGTTCAATCTGAAAGCCCCATCACCCCCTTTTTTCTCTTTTTGTTTTTTTACTTAAACATTATGATTATTTAGATGTTCTTTGTCAGTTAATGTTGGTTCCAGACCTTCAAAAACTGTTCACGCCTGCCTTATAACATTCACTGTACTAACCCTTCTTCAAGTTGGAGTGGGGGAGGGGGGTGGTAACACAGTTATGTTCTCAAGATAAAGTCTTCGTGAAAAACAAATGCTCTTTAGTTAAAAAAAAAAAAAACTACAATAAAGTTGTTTTGTTTTGTTTTACTATCCCTTTATTCTTATGTCTGTATTACTTGTAAAATTACTTACAATAAAAATAAATAAGGGAGCATTTGAGATCTTGCTTCCCGGCATATGTTGTCAGTTGGCTCAAATAAAGTCTTACAAAAATTATTTATTTATTTATGAATAAATAAATAAATGGTGTCCACTGGACCCAGATGGTAAATACTGATGTCTATTTTTCCTGTTATAATGTAGGAACATGTTTAGGGAAACTGCCTCTTACTTCCATCCACAATACACCCCTTCCCACACTATCTAGGGCAAAGCTCAATGTTGGGGTCTCTAGTCTTTAGAACCATGCAGCCTAAGGGGAGAAAGAATCAATGAGTTCAGTAAGAACCTCATTATATAGTCTACTCCAACAGCTCCTTAAAGGGCAACTCTATATCTCCTTCATTTGGTGAGGTAAGGGGGAAAAGGGCCCTACTCACATGAATATCAGAGGTTGCAGCTGCTACAAAAAATACACACCCTAAAGTTTTCATTTATAGGCTGAATATACTTCTCAAAAATTCCTTAGGCCCATCCATCCCTCTTTCTGAATGGTGAAGCTTTTTATCCACTCTGAAATTTCATCGCATTTGCTTACCTTGGTGCTCATCTACCCTCTCTCTTCACAGATGCCACTGCACGGCCTCATTTTATCCCTCACTTGGATTAGAACCTAAATGTTTGTGCCTCCTCACGTTCTCCTCCAGCTATTCTCTGGATTGTCACATACTTTCTAAACTAGAAACCCTGGCTTAACTCTCCACTGTTATTCCTTAGTGTCAAACAGAATCAGTTCTTGCTTCAACACCACCAACCTGCTTAGAGCTGTCTGAGCACACTGAGTTTTTAGCTCATGCTACCTGCTTACCACACCCACCCTTCTCATCCTTCATTTGATGAAATCCATTCATCCTTCAAAATACTCTTTGGTTGTCTCCCCTATGAAGCTCTCTCTGACTTCTGTCCAGCTCCTCTTAATTATACGCTGTCTTACACACTCCTATTTTGTATCTCTTACACTGTGCTATAGCTACATACAGGTCTCTTTTTTTCCTACTAAACTGTGAGCTCTGTGATGGCAGGTGTGCCAGGAATTTCCGAGACCCAGGTCCAGTGATTCACTAGAAGAACTCACAGGACTCAGCATACAGTTGTATCAGCAAAGGGAAAAGGTGCAGGAGCAGAAGTCTGGAGGAAACCAGGTACGAGTTTCCAAGTCTTCTCCCAGTGGAGTGGGACGGGGCCCACTTCTCCAACACTGAGTTCTGACAACACAAGCAAAGTGCTGGGTACCAAGCAAGTGCGTCAGAGACTCAGTGCCCAAGGTTGTTCCTGGAAGCGGGTCAGGTAGACAGCCTCTGCCTAGCACTTACCCAAATTCCAGACTCTAATAAGGAAAGCAGGTGTTCAGCATACACCAAATTGCTTGTACAAATACTTTAAGCACATGAGAACACATAAGTCACTCTTATCATGTACGGAAAGTTTTACATCAGTGTTTACCAGTCAAGTTCCCAAGATGCCTGCCAAGGGCTGACCCTGTGCAAGCAGGCCTTTCTAATGATAAGAAGTCTCAGATCTGCTGTTAACTCATTTCTTTACAGCAGGAATCAGATTTCAGGGTTTTGTCCCTCAATGCCAATGCCTTGTAGAATGCCAGGTAATTAGGAGCAATGCCGATGAACTGAGGCGAGTCCTCTTAAATTTTAAGAATCATCATAGTAAAATGATCAATAATATGTGCAAAATTTGTCATAGCATTATTATAAGGTTAATGACGTAATTATATAGTGGAATATTACAAACCTACTAAAAATCATGTCATGGGAAACATCTGCGATATATTAGGTAAAAATGTAGGTTATGTGACATGCACAATATAATGTCAATGATTTTATTTATATTTAGTACAACAGTTCTCAAATTTCTTGGTCTTAGAACCCCTTTATACTCTTCCAAATCAGAAGACCCCAAAGACCTTTTGTTTATGTGAATTATATCTATCAATATTTACCATATTAGAAATTAAAACCAATAAACATGTAAAATATTTATTTTAAATTCCTCTAAAAACAATAAACCCATTACATGTTAATATAAACAACATATTTTATCAAAAATAAATGTATTTTCTAACAAAAAAAATTAGCAGTGTGACATTTGCTCAAATCTCTTTTTTAAATGTCTGGCTTAAAAAATAGAGAATTCTCATATCTGCTTTTGCTATTTCTTATGACAGTGAAAAAGGCAAATAACAAATAACCTATCAGTATTATCCTAAAAATAGTCTTTAGTTTATGAATCTCCTGAAAGGGTCTCAGAGATCCTCATGGGTCCTTAGACCCCTTTAAGAACCACTAGCCCAGGAAAATGAAAGAAAATATACCCAAAATGTTAACATTGCTCCAACTGCTAGATTCCTTTGATTAGCACTTTAAGATTTCCATGCATTTACATGCTATTTATTTAGACTGATCTATTAGTCTCCTTTTTTATGTTATTCTTGTCTAATACTGGCTTAAGGGTTCAGCACACCTTTATCCATGTACTTTATTAAACAATGGAGTCTAGAAATGGACAATTACATGTATCCCCAAAACCTGACTGGCAGTCTTTCTACAGCAGCACAAAAAATTCGGTTAGCTAATAACGTTCTGTAATAACCTAATGTTCTCAGTGTAGTCTCCTCTAATATGTCAGCCATGAATAATATCCTTTCAGAGTTAAGAATACATCAAGCACAAATTCCAGACAACCTCTGAGCACAACACGTGTACTACCTAAGAAGCTTTCCAACCTGGAAAAATGAGATTAGAAAACTGTTTTAGGAAATGGATGCTAGCCAACTAAGTGGAACACAAAATAATACCATACCAAGTCCAAGGGCTAAATCTGCCAACATTAATATATAAACAAGGAAGACTCCTGGCCAGCCTGGCAGGATCTAGGTCTATATTCTAGCTGCTCTTTAGGCCCTGTTTTAAAATTAGGTCCTGATTTATAATATCTCAGATATTAAAGACTTTTTTTTTTAAAGAAACTCAATGTAGCAAAAACCTTTTCTAGGCCATGATTTTATGTATGTTTTTAGAGCTTGAAGAATCCTGGGTGTAAAAGTTTTCAACTCTGGCTGCGTATCAGAATCACCTGAGGGAACACTTACAAAATGCCCAGGGGACTTTTCTAACTTCAGGCATCAGATTGAATCCTCTCCCCAAAAAACAACTATAAGGCTGGACAAGAGTCTAAACAAGCATTTCAGTGCTCTGAAAATCAACCAAAGACATACAACAAATTGAGAAGTGTTTAGTTATGAGAACCATGGCATTCTGAGTCAGAACAGTGAAAAGTCTGTGACCTGCATGCCAGGAGCTGCCCTCACCCCTCCTCAGCTTTAGCAGAAGTTCAACACGGTGGGGGCGGGCCTTGAGCCCACCAGGTTCACTGCCCTGCCAGAGGGTGCTGCTGGTCTGAGTGGCAATCTCAAAGGCAAATGAATAGGGAGGGCCAGCGGCTCTGCTAGCATGAGGTTGCTGCCTTATGTGGGGCAAGGGACAGGCTGGCTAGGCTGAGACTTACAGGAAGAGAGGAGACCGCTTTAGGGGGCCTAAAAAGCTCTTTGCATATCCCAGGTTAACTGGAGGCTGTGAACACGCACAGCAGAGATCAAGCCTGGCTGATGAACCAGTGCACACACAGAGGAACTGAGAAAGGCCAAAGGAAAGTAAAACTGGAGCGGACGTGCAAACAACCTAAAGTATGACTGCGCTCACTGTCCACATGAGCCCATCAGCAGAGGAGGGAGCCTCACTGGCTCAAAGTATCAGACTACAATCTCTGACCAATCTTCGGATGAACATCGTGCTATGCAGACAAAGGGGCAACGCCTCTAGGAAACCAGACTTAAAAATAAAAACAAATGCAGTGCCGAGACATCAGTAGTCACAAACTGTGCAAACCACCGACTGTGGAAACTCAGTCCAGTCACATCACTAAACAAATGAGCAAACAAAACCACCAGCACCTTCCAGGGTAGAAAGAACCTAGAGTTGCCTCAATATAGTATCTAAAATATATAGTCAACAAACCTTTACAAGACATGCAAAGAAGGAAGAAAGTGTGACCCATTCTTGGGGGAATAACAATTTCCCTCAAGAAGTCAATAGAAATGGTCTGAGTGTTCCCAGATGTTATTGGATTTAGCAGATGAAGACTTCAAAACAGCTAGGATAAAAAAACTAAATAAAACCACATTTAAAGAATTAAAGGAAAGTGTGATGAAACTGATGCAGTGAATGGAGAAAATACAGAGGTAGAAATTATAAAAAAAAAATGGACATTCTGGAGTTAAAAGTTCAGTAATTAAAATGAAAAAATTCACCCGAGAGGCTCAACAGCAAATTTCTTATGGCAAAACATCAGTGAACTTGAAGTCAGATCAACAGAAATGATCTAATCTGAAGAAAAGAGAGAAAAAAGATTGAAGAAAACTGAACTCAGCCTCAAAGTATGAGCTATCATCAGGTATACCCAGAAAGAAAGCAGGAAGAAAAAGTGATGAAACAAGAAATATTTCCATGAACTACAAATAGAGGAGAACTTCCTCAACTTGAGAAATAACATCTAGAAAACCAGATGCTTTCCCACTGAGATCAGGAGCAAGGCAAGGATGTCTACTCTCCCCACTCCTATTCAACATCGTATTTGATATGCTAGATGATGCAATAAGACACAAAAAAGAAATAAAAAGTGGACAGGTTGGGAAGAAATAAAATGGTCTTGTTCACAGAGGACCTAATTGTCTATTTAGAAAATCTCAAAGGTCAACAACAACAACAATGAAAAAATCTCCTGGAACTAATAAGCAATTATAGCAAGGTTTCAACATACAAAATTAATATACAAAAATCAACTGCTTTCTTATACACCAGCAATAGACAATTGGGATTTGAAATTAAAAATATCATTTTTCTTAGCAGCCCGCAAAATTAAATACTTAGGTATAAATCTAACAAAATATGTGAAGGATCTAAATGCAGAAACTACAAAACTGATGAAAGAAATCAAAGGTCTAAATAAACAGATATTTCATGATATCAGTTCTTCCCAATTTAATCTATAAATTAAGATGTCAATATAACCTTTCAGTGTAATCAGATTTTTAAAAACTATGAACATATTTTACTTTAATAAAAATTTTACTCAAGTTAAAAGCACACAACACATAAACAGACAGCAATAATATGGCTTTAACTGTAGGACCTAGAAAACAGAACCGGAAGACCTACTCTGCTTAATAGGGGTACTAAAAGAAACAAACATGAAAAAGTCATGACTGTAGAACTTAGAGGAACTGAGTGCCTTGGGAAGAGGAGATGCCACAGCCTGGGAGATATTGATAGGAGGCTAAGGTAATTTTGTGCCGAGTTCCATGACCATTCTTTTTACCTTTTTTTTTTTTTTTTTAAGATTTTATTGGGGAATTGGGGGAGGGGAACAGCATTGGGAAATCGGGGAAGGGGAACAGACAAGTTGCTGTCTTTTTGTTCTTCAGTCTAGTTGTGGAGGATGTCGCTTCACTGGCCCATGTTGGTATTGTGATCATTGTGCTCTTCCCAGCTGAGGCAGATCGGCTGCTGGCCATTGGACAGCCGCTCACGCCAGCTCACGGCAGCTCACACCGGCTGCTGGCCACACATGGTAGCTTATGGCAGCCCACTGCAACCCACTGCAGCCTACACCATCATCGGTGACTCATGGCCGCCCACTCCAGGTAGAGCTATTGTTCAGCATCTTAGCTGTAGAGGGCGCGTTGTCACTGGCCCTCATGTGGGATCCTAACTGGGGCCCTGCTGGCGTCCCAAGCCAACTCCTAACCAACATGCCGGTCGGCCGGCCCCCATGACCATTCTTGACCATGATAGTCAATGACCACCACCACCATTCTCCATCACATTAGCTTGTTTTATTGTCAGTCTTCATTGCTATCTGAAATAAACTAGTCCATTCAGTTACTGACCAGTTATTATGTTACTTCTCCTCCCCCCTTAGCATCTCAATAAATAGGCTCGATGACATCAAGAATGTCACCTATTTGGTTCACCACTATATAGCCTAGGGGAAGAGTACCTTATACATGCTCAATAAACACTAGGTGAATGAATAAATTAACTGAGCTGAAGAGAGAAAAAGGAGCAATATGAAGATAGCTACTTACAAATCAAAGAGCACTATGCCAATCAATTACTAATATCCTGTAACTAAGATAGTACATTTCTCTCAAGATTTAGTTCATTACTGTACTAGTTTAAGCATGAAGACTAACAAAAGTCTTGTTCAATGACTCCACTATAGTTTAGCATGTAACTTCTGGACAGTACACAAAGGAACACAAGAGGCACAATTCACATGCAGGACGAAAGTTCCCTTAAGAAACTGACAGGAGGACATTTGGAGTGTCCTGTTTTTACTTTATCTTTAATCTTGCTTTTCTGATAAGGAAACCCAAGTTATCGTTACTCTTGCACCCAATCAGGTCAGAAAGGGCAAAGCTTGTTTACCTTGAGAAGAGGGTTTGTTCTGGTAGGTTTATTAAGACTCTCTAGATCTTAATGGGCACACTAAAAGGTAACTTCCTTTCATCACTGCTTCAGCAATCCTTGCCACCACCTCGTGAAATGTTTCCCTCCCTCACAGTTTGTGCTTCCTCCTTAAAGCATTAATTGTCACTCTGTGTCGGTTTAACCTGTTTTATGAATGCCCTGGGTCATGCGCTCTCTGGTACATAGGTTCACATGATTCTGAATGACGAGTCTAGATCACAGAGAGCTTCGTTTCCTAGCACGACTGAATCCACTGCCCTGTTCTGTGTGAACATGGCCAATCATTTCCTACCATTATCTTTCATTTTATTAATAGGGTGACAACATACAGGACTTACCTTTGCTTAGGACAGTTTCAGTTTACAACTATTACCCCAGTATAATTGTTAATAGCACTCTGTTTACTCTTAAGTACCTGAATTTGAACAATAAATTATATGATCACCCTAATTGTAGAGGAAATAAATGTCCATTGAAAACATTATCTGTAATCACACAACTATGTGATCATAAAATAATCTGAACTTAATGAAAATCAACTACGGTAACAATAAAATTCCTATTCCTAGATACCAAGAACTAAGTGTGCCCAAACACTGAGAATGAGGAATTCTGTGTGGATGTTAAAGAGTCTGATAAAAATAACAGGTTTTTGCTCCTTCCAGGTGACATGTGCATCCATATGTTCATTGCAGCATTGTTTACAATGGCCAAGATGTGGAGGCAGCCTGGGTGTCCATCGATAGAAAAATGGATAAAGAGGAGGTGATGCATACATACAGTGGAATATTGCTCGGCCATGGAAGGGAATGGGTTCTTGCCATCTGCAGCGGCATGGATGGACCTGGAGGGTGTTGTGCTGAGTGGAGTGTCAGACAGAGAAAGACAGATGCAATGTGATTTCACTTATATGTGGAATCTAAAGAACAAAATAAACAAACTCAGATACAGAGATCATTTCGATGGTTGCCAGATAGGAGGGGGGTTGGGAGGTATGTGAAAAGGGGAAGGGATTAAGAAGTACAAATTGGTTGTTACAAAGTAGTCATGGGGATGTAGGTATAGCATAAGGAATAGTCAATAATACTGTAATGACTACGTATGGTGTCAGCTGGGTACTAGATTTATCAGGGTGATGGATGGGCGGGGATTGGAGGCAGGATAAAAAGGTTGAAAGCACTAAGAAGTACAAATTGGTAGTTACAAACTAGTCATGGGATGTAAAGCAAATCATAGGGAATAGTCAATGATATGGTAATAACTATGCATAGTGCCAGGTGGGTACTAGTCGAGGGGATCACTTCTTAAATTATATAAATATCTAACTACTAGGCTGTACACCTGAAATTAATATAAAATAATCTTGTATGTCAAAAAAATAAACAAACAACTAAGTGATTTAAAAAAAAGAGAGTGGGCTGGCTGAGTGGCTCAGTTGGTTAAGAGCACAGGCTCTGAGCAACAGGGTCACTGGTTCAATTCCCACATAGGCCAGTGAGCTGCACCCAAGCTGAGCTGCTGCTGAGCTAGTGAGAGCGCACGCTCTTAACAAGGTTGCCGGTTCGACTCCTGCATGCAATGGTGGACTACGCCCCCACAACTAGACTGACTTAGAGCGGTGACTGGACTTACAGCTGAGCTTGCGCCCTCCACAACTAAGACTGAAAGACAACAAGTTGACTTGGAGCTGATGGGCCCTGGAAAAATACAATGTTCCACTTCCCCAATTGCCCAACACTGTTCCCCTCCCCAATTACCCAATAAAAATCTTTTTTTTTTTAAAGAACTATTTTAAAAATTAAAAAATAATAGAAGTTCTCATATCATGTCCTAAACGTTATCTATCATGTATGTAGGGACAAAAAAGTCATGTCTGCCATGCCATGAGCTAAACACTAACAGACAAGCATTTGAATAAAGAAGGATAAAAATGTTACACAAACAGTTTAGAAAAACTTGGACCAGTTCTTGCTAGGAACTGAAAACCAGAACGGTGTAAAAATGGCTACAGAGTGACACCAGTGAAAATGGTACAGCCAGGCCCTCCAGGGTGCATCCCTCCCCAGACACACTGAAATGATGCGAGTAGAAAAAAAATCAAGATGTTTTTATCTATATGGAATAATACTTGCATAATACATAATACATAACACATAGCATACTATTTGTGTAAATGTTTTAAAACACACAAAATTACAAATGTACACGTACACATACCTATAATATGTAGATGTTTATATGCACAAATCAATGTATAAAAATGGACCAGAAGAGTACACAAACATGATGTGGTTTGCCTCAGTCAAGGTAGGGGAGGTGGAGGTGAAAAATGGGTGGGAGATTTTAGGTAGATCTGCCATAGTTTATTTACTTAAAATGAAAGATTGGAAGTAAATATGAAAATCTAGGGGGAATGCATCTATATTAGTCATTACATTTTTCTGTAGACTTTGAAATTTTGAAAACAATGAATCATGGTCTCGGTCCTTCAGAAACTCGTCTAAACTCAATTCTAGTTCATTTTTGCCGGCAGTTAACAATCACTGCTTCTTTTTATAAGTATAATGCTCACAAAGTACCCAATTAAAGTATGTGCCCAAATGTTAAGCTCTGTAATTTGCAGTATCCACATTCCTGTCCTTAAAAAAAAAACAAGAAACACAACAACCCCTTTTGCCTACATTTGCATTCTAGCACTTCTGCCAATCTTTAAAACTCTTCCATTATCATTAATAGCAGAATGAGGCAAAAAAAAAAAAAAAAGAAAGAAAAAAAGAAAAATACCAATCTCAAGAGAGCCAAAGTGACTTTTCTAAAATCAAAGAGCAAGCTACAAGAGAACCAACGCCTCTAGACTCTTATTTCTCCCCAGTGATAATACTGCCATTATTCCTCAGGAAAAGAAAACCATGAACAGCATCTTAAATTTTATAACCTCTGCACCGCCCAGCTTTTACTTCTGAAAAGGAATCAAATCCTACTATTCCTGAGCAAGTCAGGCATTTGTAATCTTTGGAGTTATTTCTGGATCTGCTCTATGACTTAATTCAAATATTTAAACATCTGTTAGAACTAAAAAATTCCACACTTTCCATGATATACCTGGCTTTTGGTATGACTCACTCATATAAAATGGTTTGAAAGTAACTTCAGTTCCACACCGCAAACCTAAATACAAAAAGAACTGTGCACAAATATTGTACCCTAGTAAATTTATTTTTTCACTGGAATATGGGTTAGCAATTCTGAAACTACTGTATGTATATGGAGCAAATAAGTAATTATATTGGGATACTAACAGACATGTTTTTTACTGCCAGAGACAGGGGTTACAAACAAGGAAAAGTGAAGACTAGAATGAATACTATAGTACTGGATTAAAATCAACGGGATCAGTATGAACTCATGGTGGTCATTTTTAAAAATATATATACAGATGGATATGGAAACACGAGATCTGACAATTAAGTTCACCAACTTGTTGCAACGATGTTGCTAACCTTTTCTGCTGCCAATTTGTACCAACTGGACAGTTAACCAAGTTTACTACTTGGAATTGCTTAAAAGACTGCATGAAAAAGATGAAAATGACCTGAACTTCTTGACAACAATTCATGGCTCTTGCATCACAACAATGCACCAGCTCACATGGCACTACTGAGGGAGTTTTTAGCCAGTAAACAAATAACTGTATTGGAACATCCTCTCTACTCACCTGATTTGGCCCCTAATGACTTCTTTCTTTACCCGAAGATAAAGAAAATATTGAAAGGAAGACATTTTGATGACATTTAGGACATCAGGGGTAATACAACAACAGCTCTGATGGCCATTCCAGAAAAAAAAGAGTCCCAAAATTGCTTTGAAGGGTGGACTAGGCGCTGACATCAGAACACAGCTTTGCAAGGGGAACACTTTGAAGGTGTTCATAGTGATATTCAGCAATGAGGTATTCAGCAATTTTTCTAGGATGAGTTTGTGAACGTAATTGTCAGACCTCATAAATACAGATGTGCAAGTATCACACATATACGACCTTGCAATGCCCACTAAGAAGTACCAGAATTGGAGATACCAATGAGCACACCACGGGACGGACACCCCAAGATTCCATCCTCCAAGAGAACTAGGGGTCGGATAAATGGTTACTTCCAAGGCTGGGGCAGGGAAAATACAAAATGAACTGGAGCATCTTATGGTACCAAAAAATTAAAAACTGCTCAAAAAAATGAATGGGGCCTAGATAAACGTGGTAGTTGCACAATAAAATGAATGTACTAAATGCCACTAAACTGTTCCCTTTAATTTGGTGAAGTTTGTGTTATGTGAATTTCCCTTCAATAAATTTGAAAACAGTGATAGGAGCATGTTGAATGAACAAAAGCCTACTTGGAGGAGATGCCAATGGCCACCACTGGGACAATTTAAACAACAAAATAATTAATGATAATAAAAGATTATAATCCACAGAACAAAATAAATAGTTTATACTATCCTTAAATTCATACGCACATAAAGAAATAATAAATAAATGAGGGAAAACAGACATCTCTTCCTTTCAGCAGAGTACCAATTAGTAAGTTTAGAAGGAATGATGGAAATAGAAAATCATATTTGGCAAACACCACAATAACAACTGATGCAGACAAAAATCATCAATGGGGGTTAAAGCTTGTGGGCAAAAGTATGGTGAGAAACAGGATATGTGCTTAGTTTTAAAGCAGGACTCCACAAAACACTCATGAATTACAAAAGAAAAAAAGATAACTTTACAGGAAAAGCCAGGCAGATACCACTTTAACCAAGTGATCCAAGTTAACAAAACCCATGATGGGACATGTCAACATCAGGCACCTCTTGATATAATGTACTAAAAAGGACACAGGTCATTTCTGTGGTATTCTTGCCAAAAATGCATTACTTCAATCTGATCATGTGAAATCATCAGACAAACTCAAATTAAGGGACATTCTACAAAATAACTGGCCAAATATCTTCAGAAGTGCCAAGGACAAAAGATGAAGAAAAACTGAGAGAAGTCCCCATAGTGGAAGAGACACAGAAACATGACAACTAAATGCAATGTGGGTTCTGGGGCTGGATCCTGGAACAGAGGAAGGACACTAGTGGAACAAATACCAAAATTCAAATGAAGTTTTGTAGATAAGTTCATAGCACTGTATCAAAGTCAATTTTTTGTTTTAAAAAATTGTACTCTATGGTTATGTAAGTTGTTCATATTATGGGGTATAAGGGAATTCTGTGTGCTACTTTTGCAAATTAACTGTAAATCTAAAATTATTTCAAAATAGGGAGTGACCAGTTAGCTCAGCTGGTTAGAGTGTGGTGCTGATAAGACTAAGGTTGCCGGTTCAATTCCCGCATGGGCCACTGTGAGCTGTGCCCTCCCTAAAAGAGTCAACTACGCCACTGTAGCATGAAAGCAATGTGTAACCAATGACCATGGCTGTTCCCAAATAAAATTTAAAAAAAAAATTCATTTCAAAATAAAGAAATTAAAACACACATTACCCTTCAGCTTACTGTTTGACTTATTTATGGTTTTTTAGCTGTCTCCTTCTCCACCCCTCACAGTAGAGCAGGGGCTTTCCTCTGATATATTCACTAATGTAATCCAAATCTCTTAACAGTGCCTGACACACAGAAGGCACTCAACAGACACTATTATGCAAGACAAGCTCAGTGAGCCAGAACCATAATAGTGTACTCCAAATCTGTAAACTACTATTAATTTTCTTATATCCTGTTTGAAAGGTTTGCTTATTCCATAAAGAAACACTACAAGAAAAAAAAAATCTAAAATATTTTGTTCATTATTTTTGTTCACAAATAAGAGTCATAGTTTTAAACAAAATACTTTATTTAGTGTCTATATTTTTATAGCTAACAGGATATGACATCTGGTCTTTTCACATATTTTCATGCACCAAGGCTCAACCTTGGGTGCTGTGTGCTAAGAATACTGAGAGCCCAACAGCCCTTCCTCCAGCTAGTCAGGCAGTGAGTGGTTCCCCACCAGGTGAAGCAGAGCCAAGAGAACCTCAGGCTACTGACCGTCTCCCCTAATCTGGAGCTCAGCTCCTAGAGTGGGGGTACCACTCAGAAAGAAGTCTGTCATTGTCTCCATCCCCCACCTCAAGAGCCCTGGCTCAGAAATTTTGCCGGGCGGGGAAAGCAGGCCATAAAACAGATAGCTCCTAATCTCTCAAAGGAACTAGCTTTATTTGCAACAGAGCATGGAGGAGTTTAAACCTAAAGCCCCCTCAAAAATAGTGGAGGCTGGAGAGGAAGGAACTGGGAGAATTGAGGATCTAATGAAAATATACCTTAGATTGTAGGTGGCTAGTTTGCAAGAGAGAAACAGGGAAAGTGACAGCCAGCAGGAGCCTTCCTGGAGTCAGAAATAATAAACACTGAACTCAGAAACAATTTCTTCAAAGGAACCACGATTTGATTAGATTAGTTTGTGGAATGTATGCTCCAGTGCTCAGTTGTGAAAAACAGAACAATCAGCCAGCAATTAGTGTAAAGGTCAATGAAAGCATGGAAGAGAACCCTACCAGGAACAACAACTTCATCCTGGGATGATTTGGGGCATACCCCAAACAACAGAGACTTAACCTTGGGGGAAGGGAGGGAGAGGAAGGACAGGATTTAACAGGTAACAATTTCAAAGCAGCTATTATAAATATGCTCACAGAACTAAAGAAAAGCTTCACTAGTGAAGTAAAAGAAGGTATGGCAAATGTGCATCAAATAAAAAATACCAATAAAAAGATTGAAATTTTAAGAAAGAACCAGATGTAAATTCTGGAGGTGAAAAGTACGATAATAGAAATAAAAAATTCAGTAGAGGGCCTCAACAGTAGATCTGAACTGGCAAAAGAAAGAATCAGCAAGACTCTTGAAGAATTCAGCAAGATTCAGAAGACAGGTCAATAGAGATTATGTAAACTGAAGAAATAAAAAAGAACAAAGAAAAATGAACAGAGCCTCAAAGAAATTCGGGATACCATTAAGCACACCATCATAAATGTAATGGGAATACCAGAGGAGAGAAAGGTGAAAAACAATATTTAAAGATAAATAATCACTGACTACTTTCCCAAAGTTATTAAAGAACAATAATCTACACATCTAGGAAGCAACAAACAGACCCAACAAAACCCACAAACAGATATATCATGTAAAAATGATAAAAGTCAAACACAAGAAAATCTTGAAAGCATTACTTACAAGGGAACCCCAATAAGATCAATAGTGACTCCTCATCAGACATAATGGTAGCCAAAAAGCAGTAAGATAACACAAAGTGCTAAAAAACAAACAAACAAAAAACCCAACAACAAAAAAAACCCTGTCAACCAAAACTCCCTATATCCAGCACAGCTATTTCTCAAAAATGAAGGTAAAATATATACATCCCCCCACCAAAAATTGGTAGAATTCATGACTAGCAGACCTGCCTTACAAGAAATACTAAAGGAAGTTCATCAGGATGAAAGTAAGTGATCCTAGACAGTGATTCAAATCCACACAAAGAGCAAAGTAATTACATAATTACAATAAATGTTATTAATGCATACTTTTTCTCCTTTCTCTCAAATGATTCAAAAAGACATTGTATAAATGACATGTATATAATGTATCACTGAGTCTATAACACATGGAAATGCAGTACATTTGCCAATGACAGCACAAAGGAGGTAGGTGGGAATAAAGCTGCAATGTGCTAAGGAAATAACAGATGGTAAAATAATAATTATAACAATGTATTGTTGGGTTTTTAACATTAACAGATGTAATGTATATAACAATACCACAACCAAAAACGGTGGGAAAGGAAATAAGAATATAGCTATACAGGAATAACATTTCCATATTATTACTGAAATTAAGCTAATATAAGTCAGAAGCTGATTCCCATAAGCTGAGATGTGTATGGTAAACCCTGGAACAACCACTAAAATATAATAAAAAACTAGTGAAAAAAGTCATTAATGAAATTAAAATGCTACATTAGAAAATATTCAATCAATGCAAAAAAACATTAGGGGGGAACAGAGGAACTAAAAAGACATGAGACATATGAAAAACATGTAAGATGGCATATGTAAATCAAACTATATCAATAACATTAAACATGGACAGATTAAACTGTCCAATCAAAAAGTAGACATTACCAGACCAAATTTTAAAAAGCAAATATGTATGTGTATACACATACATATATATCATATTTCTCCCTATACATACATACCTATGATAAAGTTTAATTTATAAACTGGGGACAGTAAGAGACTAATAATAATAACAAAACAACAATTATAACATTATAATAAAAATTATGTGCATGTGGTCTCGCTCTCAAAATATCTTATTGTACTGTACTCACCTTTCCACTTAAAAAAAAAAAAAAAGAGGCACTTTACAGCTTCTCTTTCGTTTATCTGAATTGCCAGCATCACTAATCTTACACTGTGGGGCCATTGTTAAGTAAAATAAGGGTTACCTGAATACAATCACTGCCATACTGAAACAGTCAATCTAACAATCAAGACAGCTACTAAGTGACTAATGGGCAGGTGGCATATGCAGCATGGATATGCTGGAAAAAGGGGTGATTCACATCCCAAGTGGGATGGATTAGGATAGTGCAAAATTTCATCACGCTATTCAGAACAGTGCGCAATTTAAAACTTATGAATTGTTTATTTCTGAAATTTTCCATTTACTGTTTTCAAACCATGGTTGACCATGAGTAGCTAAAACTGCAAAAAGAAAACCACAGATAAGAGGGGACTACTGTAATAAGAATTTTCCACAGTCTTAAAAAAAAATATAGGAGGGAACATTTCCCAAATTATTTTATGAGGCTAGTATTACCCTGACACCAAAACATGACACACTAAAAAAAAACTATAGCCCAATATCCCTTATGAATATGGATGCAAAAATCCCCAATACTAGCAAACCATATTCAGCAACATACAAAAAGGATTATATACCACGACCAAGTGCTATTTATCCTAGGGATACAAAGTTGAACATCTAAAACTCAATTAATGCAATATCTCTTAATAGAATACAAAACAAAAATCACTTAATAGATGCAGGAAAGATACTCATCTCAATAGATACAGGAAAAGAATTTGACAAAATCCAACACTCTTTCATGACAAAAAACACTCAGCAAAATAGGAATAGAAGGCAAGTTCCTTAACCTAAAAAAAGAACATATTCTTAAAAACCACAGCTAACATGACACTTAAATGTGAAAGACTGGCTGATTTCTCCTTAAGATCAGGAACAAGAGAGGATGTCGGCTCTCACCACTTCTATTCAACACTATAATGAAGGCTCTAGCCAGGGAAATTAAACAAGAAAAATATTAAAAGCATCCAGACTGGAAAGGAAGAAATAAAATTATTTCTATGCACAGATGGCATGACTTTGTATGTAGAAAATCCTAAAGAATCCACTAAAAATCTATTTGAATAAATAAGTTCAGCAAGGTTGCAGAATACAAGATCAATATACAAAAATAAATTGCATTTCTACACACTTGCAATGAACAAACCAAAATACAATTAAGAAAACAATTCCATTCAAAATACCATCAGAAAGAATAAAATAGGCATAAATTTAACAAAAGCATAAAAATTATACTATGAAAACATTAAAAACATTGTTGAAAGAAATTAAAGATGAAAATAAGTGGAAAAACATCCCATGTTCAAGGATTGGAAGCCCAACACTGTTAAGATGATAATACTACCCTATCTGATCTATAGTTTCAGTGTAATCCCTATCAGAATCCCAGTTGACTTTTTTATATAAATTGACAAGCTAATTCTAAAAGTCATATTAAATTGCAAGGAACACAAAATATCCAAAACAATCCTGAAAAAGAAGGAAGTAACAGCACTTACATGTCCATATTTCAAAACTTATTACAAAGCAATGATAAACAAAACAGGAATAAAAGTGGGTTCAAGGTGGTGACATAGGAAGGTTTTTAGCTAACTTCCTCCCACGAACATATACCGTATTTGCCGGCGTATAAGACGACTCGGCGTATAAGACGACCCCCTAACATTTCCACTCAAAATACAGAGTTTGTTATATGGTCGGCTGTGTGCGATTTTGCGAGTGTGGTAAAATCGCATAACAGCAAAATCGCATAACAGCTGAGCATACACCCAGCAGCGCTGCTGATGCCTGAACCGTATGTGGAATGAAGTGGGCGGGCATCGGGAGGCCACTATGGCACGGGGCAAGCACTATGGGCAGTCTATCTGAAGTGTACCTGGCGTATAAGACGACCCCCCACTTGGAGGCATATTTTTCAGGGCCAAAAAATCGTCTTATACGCCGGCAAATACGGTATATGAAACGATTCTCTTTGAAAAAGACCTGAAAACTAGCAAAACAGCTCTTCTACAACAAAGGGTAAAAAGAACGCAATTTGGGTAGGAGAGGCAGAGACACAGTCTCACCAGGAACCCCAGCCCCAGCATGGCAACCCACAAGATGGAGGGATATCACAAACATGGAGCTCCTCCCCTAGGAGCAAGGGGTTCAAGCCCTACATCAGGCACCTCAACTCTTGGGACCTGCACCAGAAAGACGAGTCCCCAAAACATCTGGTTTTGAAAACAAATGGAGCTTACATCCAGGAGACCCAGGGATGTAGGACACTGAGGCTCTGCTCTTCAAATGCTCGCATACAGACACACACACTCCAAGTCCTGGTGCAGAAGCAGCAGTTTAAAAAGTTCCTAGATTATCTATGAGGAAGATTCAACTAATCTTAAAATGCATGCTGGAGAGACAAGAATCTGTTGAAACTCTCTCTGGGGAAAAAGGTGCTGGTGGGCACAAGTTTTGGCACTCATCACCTTGCTGGCACTAATTGCCCCTACCAGTGCTCCCCTGTGGCTTCTCCTCGCACCCCACTGGCCCGGTGCTCCTCCACCACAGTTCCTGTGCCCACCCAACCCAGTGGGGTGTTGGGAGGCTCCCCCGGTCCTGTGTTCCTCTGCTGTGGCCTTGCTGCAGCATGTAAACCACACAGAGGACACCCCTTGAACACCTGGTGCTAGTGGTCAGAGGAGCTTGTGTTTCTGGGCCCCTTGGGAACAATCTGAGAAATAGTTCTTGGCAGGCTACCTCCCCTACTGCACTGCATAGACAAAAGATTGAAACACACCTCCAGTCTTCCAACGACCAATCGTTTAAGGCTTGGAGAAATGGCTGTTTTGCCTAATACACAGAAATATACACAGAGTCAAGTAGAATGAGGAAATAAGGGAATATGTTCCAAATAAAAGAACATAATCCCCCTTCCCAAAGTAAACCTTAAATGAAATGAAGGTAAGTAATTTACCTGATAAAGAATTCAAAGTAATGGACATAAAGATGCTCACTACTCTTAAGAAAATGGATGAACACAGAAATAACTTCAACAAAGAGAAAGAAACCATAAGAAAGTACCAAACAGAAGTCACAGAGCTGCACTACACTAGAGGGGTTTGACAGCAGACTAGATAACGCAGTAGAAAGGATCAGTGACCTGGAAGATAGGGCAGTGGAACAAACACAAATAGATCTGAAGGAAAAATAAGTGAAGACAGCTTAAGCAACTTATGGGACAACATCTAACAGAACAACAATGACATTATAGGGATCCCCGAAGGAGAAGAGGGAAAAAAATGCAGAAAGCTTATTTGAAGAAATGATATACAAAAACTTCCTTAACCTGAGGAAGGAAACAGACATCCATATCCAAGATGTCCAGAGAGCTCCAAACAAGACAAAGCCAAAGAGATCTATAGAAAGACACATTACAATTACAATCACAGAGTTAAAAGTTAAAGATAGAATCTTAAAAAGCAGCATGACAAAAACAACTTGTTATGTACAAGGGAACACCCATAAGATAATCAGCAGACACAAACAGAAAACGTGTTGACTGACAGTAAGGTGTTGTGCCACAAAGCCTATACAAAACTTTAGCAAGACACCTCCTGAAACAAGTGACAACCAGCCATTTATTGCAAGTAAATGATAGATACTCTTTGTGACATATCGTCAGGTCAAAAGCAGCCTAACACTACATCACAATGCCTATGTCATTCATCTCACTTCATCTCATCATGTACCCATTTTATCATCTTACATCATAAGAAAAAGGTAAATACAGTACAATAAGATATTTTGAGAGAGACATTCATAAAACTTTTATTATAGTATACTGGTATAATTGTTCTATTTATTATTGTTGTTAATCTCTTACTGTGCTTAATTTATAAAACTTTACCATAGGTATGTATGTATAGGAAACACATACACATATACGTGTGTGTGTGTATACTATATATATATATATATATATATATATATATATATATATATATACACATATATATGTGGTTTGGTACTATCCACAGTTTTAGGCATCCACTGGAGGTCTTGGAACATATCCCCTGCAGAAAGGGAGACTACTACATGCACCCCAATATTCACTGCAGAGGTTATTTACAATAGCCAAGATATGAAAACAACCTAAGTGTCCATAGAAGGATGAATGGATAAAGATGAGTGGTATATATACAATGGAATACTACACAGCTATAAAAAAGAAAATCTTGCCATTTGTGACAACATGGATGGATTTAGAGATATTATACTAAGTGAAAAAAGTCAGACAGAAAATGATAAATATAGTATGGTTTCACTTACATGTGGAATCTAAAAAGCAGAATCAACAAAACAAAAACAAATTCATAAATACAGAGAACAGATTGGTGGTTACCAGAGAGGAAGAGGATTGGGAGTGGACAAAACTGGTGAAGGGGATCAACTGCATGGTAACTAGATTTATTGTTATCACTGTATAGTGTATACAAATATCAAATTATAATTTTGTACACCTGAAACTTATATAATGTTATATACCAATTTTATCTTAATAAAGAAAAAAAGGTATGGTACTAGCACAAGGAAGACCAACGGAATAGAAATGAGAGTCCAGAAATAAATCTATACATCTATAATCAACTGATTTTCAACAAGAGTGCCAATGGGGAAAAATCGTTTTTTCAACAAATGGTACTAGGACAACTGGGTAGCCACATACAAAAGAATGAAGTTGGACCTTTACTTCCCACCACATACAAAAATTAACTTAAAAAGGATCGAAAACCTAATAGCAAAAACTACTAAACAGAAGAAAACATAGGAGAATCTTCATGAACTTGGATTTGGCAATGGATTCTTAGATATGACACCAAAAGCACAAGCAACAACAAAAAATAGGCTGAACTTCATCAAAATTAAAATATTTTGTGCTTCACAGCACACCATCAAGAATGTGAATAGACAACCCACAGAAAGGGAGAAAATATTTGCAATCACATACCTGATAAGGAAGGTGTATCTAGAACATACAAAGAACTCTTACAATTTAAAAGACAACCAATTTTCTAAAACTGGCAAAGGATCTGAATAGACATTTCCCCAAGGAAGATATACAAATGGCTAATAAGTACATCAAAAGATGCTAGACATTATTAGTCATCAGGTAAATCAATAAAACCACAATGAAATACTACTTCACAACTACTAGGGCAGTAGAATCACAAAGCTATCAATAGATAACAAGTGTTGTCAAGAATCTGAAGAAATCAAGACTCTTATACCCTGCTAGAGGAACACATAATGCTCCAGCTGCTATGGTAAATAGTCTGACAGCTCTTCAAATGATTCAACGTAGAGTTACCATAAGATCAGCAATTTCACTCCCAGGTAAAAATCCGCCCCCAAAATGGAAGCATATGTCCACACAGAAACATGTACATGAATGTTTTATGTCCCCATGGACAGGAACCTACAACTGCTTGCTCAGTCCTCCCAGTTTCTGGACTGTGCCTGACGACAAAGTAGGAGGTTTATGAGGGGCCCTACCCCCACCAACAAGTAAGACATGTCCTTATTCTGGTCCCACCTTCCCAACTTTCCCAGCCTGTCCATGCCACATACATGGACTTCTGCCTCATTTTTATATGGGAGTCCTGTATACTCAGCTGGAACTGGTACCCTTGTTTAAATTCCAGCTTCCCTGGCTGTGCTCCTGACATCCTCCCAAGCTTATGCCGATCCCATGGACCAGCTTATTATGTATTCTTCAAAGTGGTAAATGAAGACCTATGACAAACTAGATATACTTCTAGGAACTGCACTGTGATTGCCAGCGACACCTTGAGACAGTCTAGGAATCTTATGTGTCAATCACAGTTAGCACCTCAGAATTCCGAAGCACAAATACTCTACACCCTTTCAGAGCTCCGTGGCTGCACAGCTCCCTCTATCTGACCTATCCACTGTCCCCTACAGTGCCTGGTATTGCTCACATTTACTCTTCTGTGAAGTAGCTCAAGGATTAGTAGCCTCTGTCTCTGCTCTTCTGGGCCACAGACCAACAGCTAAGAGCATAATCTCTGGAATCAGCAGGTCTAAGTTCAAACTTCACTCCACCACTTAATGTGTGACCTTGGCAAGTTTCTCAACCACCCTCCTTTGGTTTTCTCATCCACAGAAAGGATGTAATAAAAATAATGCTATAATTAAACTATTACTCCACCAATGTCAATGACTATGGAAACCATGCTTTCAAAATAAAAATCAGAGCACATGGTTGATGGGTATACTAGAATATCTGAAATCAGCCCTGTTCCCGAAAACCTGAGTGTCTGCCAGAACAATCTAGAAAGAATCCAAATGCTCAGCAGTTAGGGTGGTTACATAAATGATAGCCTTACAACACAGGGGATTTTACATAACCATAACAGAAGACCTCTGTTATACCTGAAAGAGACTGGACAAAACACTAAGCAGAAAAACAGCATAAGATTATGCATGGAAGGATTACACAGCTGGTTGAGTGATAATAAAAAAGAACAGACTTTTTGTGCCTGTATCCAACACCACATGGTGAAAGAGGCTTATATTTTTTAAATCAATTTTGATTCTCAAGACAGCTTAATACAAAAAAAAAAAAAAGCTTATAATGCCCTTACATAAGAAACAAAAACAATGGAACAGAGATTCCAAAACTTTTAATCCTTTAAATAAGACACAGTGAGAAGAAGGGTCAAGTTTCTCCATTACTATAGCTCTCTGAAAAAGTAAGTTTCCTGATAAGAAAAAAACCCCTACACTCCTCTTATGGTCAATTCCCTTATTTCACAAGTGAATCTGTTTTGTTCATCAAGGACAATCAACAGCTTGATTAAATTAACTATTAGAAGTTCTTCCTGAGGAAATCTCCCTTTGGCACAATTTAAAAAGGAAACCTAAAATGTATATATTCACAAAAAAGAAAAGTCTTCAACAAATTTTTGATTCATTTTTCCCCAGAGTTTCCCTCCCACAAATTAGAGCTCAACTCACAGAAAAAAAAAGAGAAAAGGAATACCATACTTGTTCAAAGCACAGAGCATGTGCTTTTTTCACTTATATCAGTTCCATATGCATACATACATACATACACACATACATACATACATACACACACACACACACACACACACACACACACACACTTAGACAGGTATATACATATCTATACACACACACCAGAGAACAATTAAGACATGAATCCATCTTTTCAGTTATCTTCATACAAGTCAAATCAATGCAGGCAATAGCATCTTCAAATAACCAGGTGACGATGACTACTCTAACCTGACTCTAACAAATCAAACATGCACTCATCTCAACACCTCTATCCTTCTTGCCATCAATATTCCTTAGATTATTATAAGGAGAGGTAAAAAGTGTGGGTAGGATTTACTCCAAATAATTTCTCTTCAAAAAGAGCAAAAAGCAAACAAACAGAACATTATCCCTGAATACAATTCCAATCACAGAACAGATAACCTCCCTTAAAAACACAATTCAACAGTCCAAACACAATTAAAAAATTTTTTTTAAATTTTCTAATCAGAACTTCTTACCCACTTCATAAATACTTTTGCCTAAAGAGCAATCTGTCAATATGTGCAGTTTAAATTATTAACTACCCAGCACCAAATCATTAGTATAAGCAGCATGTAAATTTCATGAAGGCTCCGTGTGTCCTTTTAAGCATTTTATACAACATCCAGTACAAGAATACTTATTAAACATTTATGATGTTTAATAATAAAAATAAAATGCCAAAACAAAAGTCTTCATTATTCAATTTGGCCGTCATGTATAACATAAACCACTGATCATTATCTGTTCCCCTGAGTGCAATTATAAGAAATTGAAAACAAAACAAACTCCATTCAAATTAGAACTTCTCTGTCCAAGAATACCATCTGATTTTTATGCCAGAAAGAAACTTCCAGGCCACCAGCAGATAGCATGCAACATGCAGACGGCTGACATATTTAACCTAAGCATTGATATACCGTTAACAAAGCCAAAAGCTTAGTACATTTTTGGAGATATTTTCCTTACCTTTCCCATTTTGCCACGTGCTATACCAAGATAGAGTAAGGAACGAAGTGATGAATGCTAAAACAGTGGCTACAGTTCCATTTCGGAGCCTCATCTCATTTCACCATCACACTGGTTCATACATTTACGAAGTCAACTGAATCCAGTACTCCTGGCTCCAGGCCAATAAAAACAATCAATAAGAGAGGTTCATTTCAGATGCTCTGCAGAATAAGTGTGACAGCACCACCAGCCACAACTGCTATTCAGAACTGTCTTCACAGTCTTCATAGGTTGATGTCTCAGGCTTTCTTCTGAACCAAGAGGGAAACAGAAAGAAAAACTTGTTTAGTTAATGCAAAATATTGGTTTCTTCATTTATTAGTGACCATTAAAAACAGACTTTTGGTGGTGCTACAATGTATCTATAAAGATTATCCCCACATCTAAACCAGTCATTTATTATACTAGGATTATATGGTTCTTCTCCGGGGGGGTGGGGGGGGGAAAAGCTTCGAACTACATATATTCCCTCCTCCTTTTTTTGTCTGTGAAAAGAACGTTATGGTTACTTATTTAAAGAGGGAAGCTGTGGGGCTCATTAAACATATAATAAGCCACAGATTCCACACTGAGAATTCTCATGATCACACAATGGTTCCTGAGTAACACAATCTTCACCCTCCTCAGTTTTCCTATTATGCAATAATAATGTTTAAAAAACTTAAGAAAACTGAGAGACCACACAACATGTAAGGGTCAGAAGACCCGGGTCCTGGGTCCGGCTCCATCACTTCTTACATGACTTTGGTATGTCACTTATCTAGGCCTTATTGGTTCATCCACAAAATAAGAAAACAACCTGTCCTGGCCCCTTTCACGTGTCATAAGTCAGAAAAAGGTTACAATTATTGCTGTTATTTATCATCCTCATAGAATGAATGTAGTTTTTCCACAGATTAACCTACTTCCAGAGGGTAAATCTGGAATATTTAGGCATTTAGAAAATGCAGCATCCAACCAGAATACTGTGTGACCTAGGACTGGTCACTTAGCATTGTTTTAACTCGGGAAATCCAGGAAATCACCACCCATTTAATAAAGCTGTTGAGAAAATGGAATGAAATGAGGTCATCAGAAGCACCTAAGCATAGCTGCCTACCACACAATAGGTTCTCAATAAATGTTAAGTGTATTAAAAATAAAACCAAACAAAAAAACTGCAGCCAGCTACTGGTTCAGTCCACTCTATGCACAGCAGGTCTATTCCCTGGGAGTATGTCAGGCACTCTGAGATGTGCACTGATTCCTGGCGGCCTCAAGGGGACCACAAGATGCACTTGGCAATATAGTAAATGACACTCTAGTGAGGTGAGTTAATGCACCTCCAAATACGCCTCACAAGCCCAAGGGACAATTCCCTCAGCAGAAGAATATGGCTGCTTAAATTGGCCATTTGTAGGCAATTCAGAAACTACCATCTCAGCTACTTTGCAAAACGGAACATTTCTAGAAATCTCTACTAGTGAAGACAGATCACTAGGGCACAGTATTAGTAATAATAATGACAGACACTCCAACTCACTGAGTGTTTCCTGTGCTGCATCCATTGTATGTTTTAAATCTTTGAATATCCTGTGAGGCAGGCATTATTAATCCTATCTTACGTACAAGGAAATGAACCCAAAGAGAGCCCTAATGTGTATGACTCCAAAGTCCAAGTTCTTACCTACCACCCGTTGCCTCTCAAACTAGGCCACCTGCACCCTAGCACTAGGAAGGCAAGCGCCAGGGATACTCCAAGTCTCAGGTTACACTTAAAAATGTTCCCAAGGTGTTGGTAACTTTACCCAACAGTTTAAGGGTGAATTTTAAAATCCTTTATATTCTATAACAAACATGGGTCTATTACAGAATAAGCTGCAAAATTCAAAGGAAATTTCAAAGTTTAAACTTACCACTTTAAACAAATTTCTCACTTCCTGTAGCCTTTGGCTTGGCCCCCCCTACTGCTCCACATACACCCTCAGGCATGTCTGTTAACCCTCCTTGGCCAGAAGCTCTAACTGTGGTATAATATTCTAGAAGCACTGGATTCTTACCCGCCCTTGTTGCTTACTCTTACTATCTGAAAACAAGGAACTCCAAAGATATTCTTACTTGTAAGTTATCACTGTTTTCTAAACCAAAAGTTATTCACCTTCTCTAGTTAAAACAAGTTAACATCAAATATGTCCACGTTTACGATTTAGAATTTAAAATCATGGTGACATTCTCTAATTTCAACTTAATTCCATGAAGTGCCTAATATCTTGTTTTATATCAATAAGCACCCAATAAGCACCCGATTATAAAAAGACAAGTGATAACTCAGTGAATTATATAACTTGGGATTTTAATCCTGGGGTGACATTACATAAAAATGCATATAACTTTGTTGCTATATACTTAGCCCTACCTTACTTCAGAGGAAGGATTTTTTTGTCCTAGTAAAAAAAAAAATCTGAGAATACAGGTTATTAGAGTAAGCATTCAGTTAATAATCATGGGGAAGTACAGAAGCAGAGAATCATAAAATAAAGGATATTTTAAAATACAGCTTTACTAGATACAAATAAAGCCCATATGAAATTCAGTATAAATGTGTCGAGACGATTAAAAGTGAATGAACTCTAAAATCAAAGTAGACTACAGATATACTATTAATATGTGAAAAACATAGGAATATTAAATACTGGATCCAGGAAGTTACTAAGCTCAGGTTTGAAAATACTGATCATGAATTCTAACAAATATGACCTAAAATTCTGCAAGAGAAATAAAAGCGCATTTTACTCAGTAAGGATGTAGTCAGACATCTTTAACTAGGGTTTCCAAACTAATGAAGTTTTCCTGCACAGTACAAGTGAAGCCTCCAGACAACAGCAAAACTAATGATCCCCACACTCTTAAACCAGGAGAGGCAGTTCATAGGTTGGACAACCACAAGCCCTTTGGATTGACTGATGACCTAAAGTGAGAGACCAAGCGACCCACACTTTTATCAGTGTCCACATTCACAAAAATTTTAGTCTGAGACTTTACACATTAGAATCCTTAACAAAAAACAGATAGTGGCTAAAATTACTAATCATCTTCTCCATCCTGACGAAGATGAGTGGAACCTTCAACTACAGATCTCAGACAGAAAAATCTATTTTATAAACAGATCTTCAAGGACCGCAGTCCTGTGTTTTACTGTTAAATAATAAATTATTTTAAAGTGTTCTCTGAAATATTCAATATGTTCCACGGCTGAGAATACTTCTGAACACTTGGCCAATTCCTTAATTACCATCCCACAGACAGGACAGAGGTGCCTGAAGAAAGACACAACCATGAAATACAAACATAAACTATGTAACTTCATACACTGCAATTATGTTAAAGCTCATTTATGTTACATTTATAAAAGGATTAATATTTTTATTTACTACAGCTTTCATAATTTCATCGTCCAGTGCGTTTTGGGGTTTACACCTGTGAGCTAAAGAAACTAATGCCACGCTAACCCATTAGTAAAACTATTTTTTAAAACATTAAGAAAAGGAAGGGTAAACCACAAAAACGCTTAGGTTTCTAAAGTTAGCTGCTAAATTCAAACGAACACGTTGTCATTATCTTTGATCAGAACTCGTCCCTCAACAAAAGCACAACAGCAGAATATATGGCAAGCATTCAACACAGACACTGTGCCTGCTCCTATTTCGCAGATCGGATTGTAAGCAATTAACGGGCTCCAGAGAAACACACGCTGCGAGAAATAAAAGCGGGCGCGCGAGTGGTGTGACCGCCAGCTCATAAAACACGCCTGCGAGACACCACCTGGTATACTCAATGGAATCACCTGCACCCAACCTAAGAGTCCCACGTGCAGCTTCCTCCTGAAGGGGGGCCGATGCCTGGGGGGGGATGGGCTGCTCTTTCACACCGGACCACCCCCAGGTCCTCACTTCGTAAGGAAAATTGGCTACCACGGATGCAAGCCTGCTCTGCCCCGGCGGGAGCAGCCCTCGCCTCCGGGCCCGGGGCCATCTGGCCCCCAGCTCACCTGCCCCGTGGAGGCGCCGGGCGCTGGCCCTCTGGCATCCCGGTCCCGCCCCCGAGCAACTCTCCCTCCCTCTCCGCACCCCCAAACCCACTCTTCCCCTCACTTTGCCCCAAAGTCGACGAACCCCGCTGCACGCACCAGGCGCCCGGCCCGCCACCGGAGAGCGCGCCACTCCAAGGGGCCGCAGCGGTGGGGGCTGATGGAGCGGCCAGGGCGGCCAGCCCGCGCCCCGCGGCCCAGCCCGCGCCCCAACCAGCCCCGCAGCAGCCCGCGCCGCGCGAGCTCCCGGCCGGGCCGCGGCGCAAGCGGCGCCGTTACCAGCAGGTGGATCTCCCGCGATCCCGCGCCTCCGAGCCGGGCAGCCAGCGCCGCCCCGCAGTCCCGCGCCCCTCCGCGCAGCCGCTCTGAGCCCCTAGCTCCAGGCCGCGCGCACCCCGCCGCCGCCGCAAGCCCCTCA
>NW_017731900.1:689209-778705 GCF_001890085.2 Hipposideros armiger | reverse complement strand
GGTTTAAGTACAGACAGCGCACAGCGCCCTCGGCCGGGTCCCTGGAGGGCTGGCCCACGCAAGCCCTACGGCACCCCGGGCTCAAGGGAGCAGCAAGCTCCCAGAGGCGCAGCCCAGCCTCGCCGCTGGAGCGCCGGCCGCCCCGCCCCCGGCCCCGCCCGCGACCCCGCCAGTCATTGGCCGCCGGGGCTGCGCGCCGTCCACTGTGCGCCCCCACGCGGCCGAGCGGTCCGCGTCAGTGGCCCGCCCGGCTGTCATTTAGGGGCGCGTCTCGGAGACTATATAATTCTCGTGAGATCGCGCCCCCCTTTCATTTAATGTCACAGCGGGGTCTGGAGCGGGGTCCAGGTCTCGTGTCCAGGCTCTGAGAGCTTGGCGTCTCCCCGCCATCCCGCCGCCACATCTGGCTTTCATCCTCCCCAGCGAGTGCAGAGGCAGCTCAGACGGCCAACAAAAGGCCTCGGGAGTCCTCGGCCTCCGGCTCGGCGTGCGACCCGGCCACCCAGGGCTGCCCCAGCCCTGCCCCTTCTCCGACCTGCGGGTCCCATTCCCCGGCTGTCCTGCCTTGGTAGCGTTCCTGGTGACAGGTCCCGGGGACGGCTCCTGCCCTAATCCAACAATAGCTTCCGAGGCCCTGCCGTTCCAGGGACTTCACCGACTGTCTGACCAGTGCGACCTCCCCAGCCACAGGCATTGTTAATCCCAATTTACCAATGAGGAGACCGTGACCCTGGGAGAAGGACCTGCTTAAGCAACAAGAAACAAGAAATATAACTAGGATTTAAATGCAGATCTTTTGGGTGCTAAAATCTCCGATTTTTCCACTACAGCACGCTGCCCTGCCCCTTTCTCCTGAGCCCCATGTCCTTCATCTATCACCGTTTCATAAGGTTTGATAACTTCAGAACCAAATAGATAATCATCTACAGAAAGCCTAAGTGGCCTGGCCTATTTTTCTTAGTATCCAAATGTACTATGACTTGCGTTAATAATAGTAACTATCATTGGGCACATCATCTTTTGGGTGCTTAACCATATACCAGGCAAGTTGCTAAGATTTTCATCGAGTTATATTTAATCCCCAATCTTCATGAGGAAACTGGAGCTCAGAGAGTTTGCCCAAGGTCACACAGCTGGTAAGTGTTAGATCTGGATTCAAACACCAGAGATGTGTTATTTTAACCCCTATATAATAATCCTTACAACCACCCTTTAAGTTAATATTTACAGGAAATTGGGGGGCCTAACATCAGGGACACATCCTTGTTCCTGCCAAGGTCCTAAACTAATAAATACGTTCTTTTAGAAAATAGTAATTCAAAGATTCAAAACTCTAAGAGACAACTATCACTCACAATGGATTTTCCCCTCAGCAAAATTCCTTTATTTTTGTCTCAAGGTAACAGTAATTAATAATCAGCTATGACACACGTGGGTTTCTGAGCTCTCCCATGGTGAGATTTCTCTTTATGACTATTGAACTTTTTTAAAGGTTCAGGAAGAAATATATGATTCCCCTTCTCCCGTGGTCCCCCTCTGATTTAAGGGAAGCAGACAAAAAGAGGTTTGTCCACTATCCTACAATGTGAACATGACTTTGGACCGACAGCCATGACATCGAATGACAACTTTTCTGTCTGCTTTGGGGGCATAAGAGCCAGATTTCCTGTATTCTGTGACAAAGACATTTCCTAGTAACAAGCTGGCAATGGATTTCATGAACAGATGTAAACAATAAAGACTGAGATCATTCCAGGATACAACCTTTGATCCATTATTTGATATAGCTTGCCTGAAATATCTCTTGGGCATGCACACTTCTAGGCCTTGTTATACAGTGCTCTTAATGACAGACAAGTAGACTCCTTCTTGCAAATGAAGAAAGCACTGCCATTGGACAAATGATGGAGAAAGACACCAGGCCACATCCACAGGATTGGCAAAAAAAACCCGATAGCACAGGTAGCCACTGTCCCTATTTTACAGAGGAAGAAACTGAGGCCCTGAGGGATTAAATTGGCAGATACAAATGGTAATTTAGGCAGTTAGTAAGTAATGGAACCAGAATTCCAGTTCAGGCTGTTTGATTCCGAGCCCCTACACCATCCACCACACTACCTCTCTGCTTCCGCCTTAAAAAACTGACAAACTGGGCCCGGCAGAGTGGCATGTTGGTTAAGAGCTGGCTTGGGACGCCAGAGGGCCCCGGTTCGGATCCCACATATGAGGGCCAGTGACACTGCCCTCTACAGCTAAGATGCTGAACAACAGCTCAACCTGGAGCTGGGCTGCTGTGAGCCCCTGCTGCAAATGGGCTGCCATGGTCTACCATGTGTAGCCAGCAGCCAGTGTGAGCAGCCAGCAGCCGCAGTGAGCGGCCATCCAGAAGCCTGCGACTGATCTACCTTGCCCGGGAAGAGCGCAATGATGGTCCAACTTGGGTCAGTGAAGCAACGTCCTCCACAAATAGACTGAAGAACAAAAAAAAAGACAGCAACTTGTCTGTTTCCCTTCCCCCAATTTCCCAGCACTGTTCCCATCCCCCAATTCCCCAATAAAAATCTTAAAAAAAAAACTGACAAATTTTTGTTGAGTGGATGAATATTAAAAATATTTGTTTCTCTCCACCTTCCCCGCCCCCTTTTTTTTTTCTCTCAGTGAGAGAAGGACATGAAAGCATTCACAAATATTCTATAAGCAGAGGCATATGTCAGAGGAGAAAGGAAAGCTGGGAAGGACAAGATTCAAACATAGACTTAATGGGATTGATTATTCTAGAAGATAGCAGGAATTCCCCTTCGATGCTGGTTACTGGCAAAGCCCACAGCAGAAGACAAAAACAAAACAAAACAAAAACCCAAAACAGGAAAAAAAACCCAACTGCCTTCCTTTTGAGGCCTTTTTGATAGCTTGTTCCTACTTCATCTGTCAGCAGGAGAAATTTTGGAAGAAATCTGGCAATACAATTACACTTGTCACAAACCATTCACATTTTAGCTCAGGAAAGCCTAGAAATTGGAATGGCCTGAAATACATGCCTCCAAGATTTGAGTTAGAATTGGTAGATCATTCATCCTAACTTTGCAGGGTACACCACTCTGAATTTTCCAACTAAGTCTATGGTATCTGTTTAATAAACCATCGAAGGGGTCGGCCAGGTGTCTCGTTGGTTAAGAGTTGGCTTGCGAGCAACAAGCTCTGAGCAGCAGGGCCGCCGGTTGGGATCCCACATGGGCCAGTGACGCGGTGACCTCAACAGCTAAGATGGTGAACAACAGCTCAACCTGGAGCTGGGCTGCTGTGAGTCGCTGGCGACCGGGCAGGCTGCAGTGGGGCTACAGTGGGCTGCCGTGAGCTACCATGAGTGGGCGGCAGCCAGTGTGAGCAACTGTGAGCCACCGTGTGTAGCCAGTCCAATGGCTGGCGATCAATCTGCCTCAGCCAGGAAGAGCGCAATGATCACAGTACTAACATGGGCCAGTGAAGCGACGTCCTCCACAACTAGACTGAAGAACAAAAGGACAGCAACTTGTCTGTTCCCCTTCCTCAATTCCCCAATTAAAAAATCTTTAAAAACAAAACCCATCAAAGGCAGTCGTTCTAAACCCCACTGAGTCCGATCTGTTTCTTCTTTTTCTTTTCCATGATGGTTCTCCTCTATTCTTCCCTTTTTGTTTCTTCTCTACTCTGCAGTTTCTCCTTCTGCCTTCTTCAGGCCTCTTGCTCATACAGACAGTGAAACTGTGGGAAGTGCTTAGTTAGGCAAGAAGTTCTGCCTGTAACTTCATTCGATATACTCTCCCCAACAAAACCGCTATGTTGTGGCTGTCCTTTCCACAAACACTGAGTACCTTTGATGTTCAGAGGAAGGCGGTGCCTAACCACGAGGTGCTCAGTCAAGTGGGAGAGGTGGATAAGGAATTAAACCATAAGACAGTGCCACAAGCTCAAGATACTAGGACAGAAGATAGGTGGGGCCATCAGTCAGGTTTTGGGGGGCAGTGAATGCTTCCTGGAGGTGACATCAGAGCTAACAGCAAAGAATACACAAGAAGCTAATCTTTTCCTTTTATTGCTTTGATAGTGAGTACCTGCTGATGCAGCCATGCCTACAGCAATCAACTTCTAAGTAATCAAGTACCAGGTCTTCAGTTCTCATCCGCTCAGTCCCCTCAGTGCATTAACGATCAAACTTACATCATTTACAAATGATTATAATAAATGTTGTGATTCTGGTTTCTTGGTTCCTAGCTCAAATGGGATCATTTTTCAATTGTAAAGGCTTCAAGAGGAATTGCATCAGGAGGTTCTTCCTGGCTTTTTAAAATGGCTCATGTAGAGGTGGGAGGAGCCATCTTCATTTTACCTAATAGACAGTGAGCTCTAGAAGCCATAGCTTTAGTCTAGAAGCCATAGCAGAATTAGGACCTGGATGTGCAGTAAAAACTTATTTACTCTTTGTTGGCTGCAGAGTGTTTCAGATACAGTGTACAAACTATTTCTGTTGTATAATCAGATAGGGCACATGAGGTCCAAGAAACTGATGAGAGAATGCAAATAGAACCCACCACATTTAATATTCAATTCTAGGTGGACATCATGGTTCACACCGATGAAGGACAGTAGAAAGCTATATTATTGTTAGTTTTTATTTTTGCACTTCCTCCCCACACCTTTGTTCATCTCTATGTGAGCGAACCCTTGAAAGGTGCCTTTTCTAGTCATTCATATTCACACAGTTGGGGTAAAGGTGCCTATCAGGTTACTCAGACAAAAGCAAGGCTGTGTGGCTAAGGAATTAAGGAATTATAAGACCTTACTATACTTAAGTGTTGTGTCCAGTAGTGTTTACATATGTGTACAAGACATTGCTAAAAATTTTTCAAGAAAACCCCCAAACAAAAGAGAATCCAACCATCTTACTGGGAACAAGCTCCCTTCCAGGTATTGTTAGAGCCATCAGCCATACCTTGTGGCAGAAAAAGTCTCTGCCAAGATTGCTTAGCGGCTTGGAAAGATCACTCTTCCCTTCCGAGTGGCTTAGCCACACCATTATAGCTGACTCACTGGCTTTATTATGTTTAATGTCTCCTCTGCAGGCACAATGCCCGAGAATTACAGAGCCTGGTGGGTGGGTGGGTGTGGGGGGGTTCTTTTCGTTTTTCTTCTCTGTGAATTTGGCACTTGTAAAAGATACTGGGGGCCGGCCGAGTGGCATGTTGGGCAACTATTTTTTTTTTAAATTGGGGAATTGGGGGAGGGGAACAGCATTGGGGAATCGGGGAGGGAAAACAGACAAGTTGCTGTCCTTTTTTTCTTCAGTCTAGTTGTGGAGGACATCACTTCACTTGGTACTATCATTGCACTCTTCCCGGGTGAGGCAGATCAGTCACCGGCCACTGGATGGCCACTCATGGCGGCTCTTGGCATCTCACGCTGGCTGCCAGCCACTCACAGTAGCTTATGGCAGCCCACTGCAGCAGGGGCTGCAGCCTGTGCCGCCTCCAGCGACTCAAGGCAGCCCAGCTCCAGGTTGAGCTGTTGTTCACCATCTTAACTGTAGAGGGCGCAGCGTCACTGGCCCTCATGTGAGATCCGAACCAGGGCCCTGCTTCTCAGTGCTGGTGTCCCAAGCCAACTCTTAACCAACGCGCCACTCGGCCGGCCCGTGTTGGGCAACTCTTAAGTTGGCTTGGGATGCCAGCTCTAAGCAGCAGGGCCCTGGTTCAGATTTCACATTAGGACCAGTGACGCTGCACCCTCTACAGCTAAGATGGTGAACAACAGCTCAACCTGGAGCCGGGCTGTCATGAGTCACCAACGATGGTGTAGGCTGCAGTGGGGCTGGCCAGCACTTGTGAGCTGCTGTGAGTCGCCATGAGTGGCCATCCAATGGCTGACGAACGAGTGCCTCACCCAGGAAGAGTGCAATGATAATACCCAAATGGGCCAGTGAAGCGATGCGGGAGACCAGCTCCCGCAGGTCCAGGGGTTCCCTCAGGTGGAGGCGGAGTCGGCGAGGAAAAAGGAAAAAACACGTGGAGACACAGGAGCGCTTTTTCAAGAAGAAGTGTCTCACTTTATTTTACAGCATGCCCCTTTTTATACCGGGCAGTTTAACCATTGTTTCATTAGTATCAGGGTTTTACTTCCTCATAATTCTTATGCTCCAGGGTACAGCTATACCTTTTCTATGCTAAAAACTAACTTATCCCAACTATGCCCAAATCCCTCCACCCTCAATGACTGTGATCAAGGCCTGAGCCTCTACATAATCACCTAAAGGATGGTTACCATGACTACCCAACATTTATTCTAAAAACTATTGTCTAAACAGGATCTTAAGATTTACAGGGTGTGTACTTTGACCTTTACTAAGAGACTAGTATGACTAAAATTACCTTTAGTGTATAAAATATAATTATTGTGATATATCTATTAGAAGGGGTGTAAGATCTTCGCCCTACTGGGGGACATCCAAAGGGGAATTTAAATTCTTTAAGATATAAAGCAGTATCTGTTTCTCAGTCAGAACTTCAGAATTTGTCACAATTGCAGTGTGTTTGGCCATGTCAGATACTGAGGCGCAGACGGCTCCTGGCAAAGCGACATCCTCCACAACTAGACTGAAGAACAAAAGGACAGCAACTTGTCTGTTCCCCTTCCCCAATTCCCCAACGCTGTTCCCTCCCCCAATTCCCCAATAAAATCTAAAAATAAATAAATAAATAAAAGATACTGGATCAACAGCCCCCCATCTGAAATCCATCCAAGCATATAACCAGTTGGAGCAGTTCAACCGTGCTACTCCATCAGTACATTTCAAACAAGATTAAAAACCTTTAATACACTCAGAACCACAACTACCAAATGTTGACTTATGAGTATCTGGACAACATGATCTATGTCACTTTTTCCATAGCCCCAGTGTTTCTTTACCTTCTTTTATAGCAAATGAACACACCCCTCCAAGTAGATGTCTGTATCAGCCAGGGGCCAGTAGGAAAAAGAGAGAGAGAGAGAGAGAGAGAGAGAGAGAGAGAGAGAGAGAGAGAGAGAGAGATGAAGGGAGAGAGGGAGGGAGGTGAGGGAGGGAGGGAGGGAGAGAGAGAGGGAGAGGTCATTTTAGGTATTTTGGACAGAGGGAACATTATAGAGATTGGTTACAAAGGTGTTGGAAGAGATGAAAGAAGAAAGAAGGGGCATGAAGAGCAAAGAGGAAGCAGGATGGAAACCCAAGGATCAGAGGCTGCTAGTGGCCCTGGGTGGACACCTTGAGCTTGTACCTGCTCACGCTCAGCTAAGGGATTGTTGCTGCTGGTTCTGGATCCCAGAAAAGATGCCGTCTGAGTCTGGAGACAGAAATCACCCCACCCCCACTACACCTGCAGCTGTTCCCAAAAACCTCCAGCAACTGCCACACCATTGAAGGCAGAAGCCGCAAGTTCCTTCCTTCCTCTGCCTTCTGATCTCCAACTAGTGCCTCCAACAGAAAGCCAGCTCCAGGAGCTAGCCCACTCGCAACTCCAGCATCACAGAGCAGCCCACAGAAAGGCAGCAGTGCGTGAGGTTAGAGACAATGGGTAAATAACCAACCCAGTGTCTGAATAAAAAAAAAAAAAGTTAGACATTCTTTAAAGTGAAACCAGAGCTTGTCCTGGAAACATGAGGGAATGGAGATTTGTAAGCCTGTCATACCCTTCCACTCCAGTGGGGCTTACCCAAACTCTAGGAAACTTCTTCGCTGAATTCACATCGCTCTGAAGAGGGACTGTCCACACATCTCGTGGCAGCCATCACGATACTGTCACTAGTAAAGACAGACTTTTCTAAACATTGATGTTATATTGAGTCCTAAGGTGCTCAGCAGTTTAGAAGACACGGAGTTGTAGGATGTGGTGTCAACCCTTGAGGAGTCAGCAGTCTGGTTGGAGCAACACCTAAGGCCCTCCTCATCTCATGCCTCCTCGGTATTAGAGCCACATTATGGTGGAGCCATGCCATCGGAACCACTCCCTCCCTTCCATGAAAAGCCACATGCCAGAGGCAAGTGACCCCTAGCTCCACTCCACCACCCTCTTTGGCTAGCTAACATCCTTCAAGATTCAGCTTGATGCCACTTCCCTGGGAAGTCTTCCTTTACCCCAAAAGCCTGGGAGAAGGACCCACCGCATGCTGTCTCTACTCCTACCAATGGATTTATCACGCTGTGGCATCACCCTGAGTTTCCAAGATGCTGTTAGTTAGAGGAAGGGCAAGCTTCCATGCCTCTCAGCCTTTGGAGTGGTTCAATCAGGCCTGGGGCAGGTGGAACCCTCCCAGCTACAAGCAGGCTGGGAAACCATGACAGCTATTATCATTTTCTCTGTGTTTTATTAAGTGAAAAAAGCTGGGTAGCACCAGTATAATGGTCTACCAACTTATTTGCCTCATTCACTCAGTGGTTATTCTGCTGGAGGGCAGGGACCATCGTATTTGTCAATGTATGGTAGGCACATGGGAGATTCTCTGCAAGTGTTCGTTGACAGAATGAAGGAGGACTTCATGGAAGAGGACACATTTGTTCTGAGCCTTGAAGATCCGGTGTAGGAGTTAGAAAAAAGAAATAAGCATTACAAGAGAAAGAACACACACACACAAAGGGGACAGTGTATACTCAGTGTTCATGGCACCTGGGCAGCAGGAAGAACAGAGGCATCATGGAAAATATGACAGGTCATGGAAACTGCAGGCTAGTCTGAACTTCAGGCTCTGGTGAGAAGAAAGATTTCTGAACAGAAAAACGATGTTATAACAAAAATTTTTGAGTAGAGGAGTCCTTATGTCAGTAGCACCAGCTAGAAAGTTGCTGTAACATTTTTACCTGAATTTTAAAAAAAAAAGTCTTACAATCATAAAAAAATCTTATTGAGCTGAAACTATATGCCCTATCTACATACCTCTATTAGAGGTGCTTAGTAAATATTTGCTCATTGCTTTGGTTTTTGCTTCCTATTTTAAATTTTGCTTGGCCTAGGATCAAAATCACAAGGCTTAAGATACAGGAGAGTTGAAAAAGATAGTTCTCATCAGCAAATGCATGTTCTAATATTAGCGTCTTCGATGCAACTGGAAATGCCATTGTCACTTCAGAAACAAACTGCAGTGAGAACTAAGGTGTCTCTTCAGAGAAAAGAATCTCCCAGAATTCTGAACACCCCATTCAATAGACTTGTTGAAGTCAGCCTCTATATAAGGAGTTTAGAAGGTAGATATAGCATAAGAAATCAGGAAGTCCTTTGAATAGAAAATCTTGCAGCATGGACGTATTAATAAGACATTCCCAGGCAATCTCCACAGACTGCTTTGTAAAATTAATTAAAAAAAAAACCTCTCTAAAAAGTTTTTGGACAGCAATTTGTTTTGTGTCCTTAACAAATGACTTATTTGTGTCATTAACAAATGCAAAAGGCAACGAGGTGCACATGGTGAGAGTGATCTGCCTTGGGTTCTACATGCGAAGGCAACGGAGGAGCAAAGTTCACGTCGTATCATGGAGGTAATGAGATATCAGCAAGTCCTTCTCAGGTTAGGGGGCAAGAGAATGCTTTTAGGAGAGGCACAAAGAACCCAAACACAGCTGAGTTATAAACATAGAGGTCTCGTTTATAGGAACTCAAATCTTGTGCCAGCTAGGTTCCCTTCTCTTTTCCTCGGGGTCCTCAGGCCTGGTTCCTAGCCTTGAGCCATTTTGCTGCCTGCCCACTGGGCTTTCTTTCCTTAGATGCTAACTTCTTTTACCACCTGAGCAGTTGCCTCATCATTTCATCATCGAGAACCTTTGGTTCCTGTTGGTCTTCCTCCTAAGCACTCCATGTTATCTAAAGCTTTTTGCACCCCAAGCCCACTAAATGTATTGAGTAATCACTTTTCTATTATTAATCAAGTGATACTTATATATACAGGATGACAGATCATCAAAAGTTCTGATTTACAACCAGGAGCTGGCTGACTCAAAGGCGGCTAGCCATTTACAGACTAGCTGGTGTACCATCCCGCTTGGAATGACTTAATCTGGGCTGGAGCCAAACAGAACTCATCTTATCTCTTCTTAGAAACAAAGACAGGCTGTCTCATTCAGTATCAGGGCAGAAGCAGAAAGGCAGAGGAAGCAGCAGGCAGAAGCCATGAACAAAGAGGAAACAGAAGGGTAGAGAGGAAAGCAGAGGGAAGTGTCTGTGAAAGTGTGAGAAGCAGCAGGTTGAGGGAGTAGCAGGACGGAAGGATTGAGGCTTGAACTAGGCAGGTGCTGGATCTGCCCTTGGGGCTGCGTTGCTGTGGGACTTCGAAAGTGTCTGCTGCTGGCAGGAAAGAGACAGACTTGAACTTGTCCACGAGGCTACGGATTTGGGTTCTTGCTCTTCTCAAAACTTACCATCACATGACTCTTTATGCAGGGCAGAACAGAGGGGTCAGGGGTTTGGGGAAGGCTGCCGGATCTTCATAAATAGGACTTGATTGTGTTTGTGACGGACCATGGGCTCTTCTGCAAATTCAAAAGCAAAACCTAAAACCTTCTGGAATCAGACAGATACACACTTTTTGGATTATACACGGTTTATGTTTTGCACTCCATTATCCCAAACTCCTGTCACCCATTAGTTGAAAAGACAAGTAGGGAACTAACTATACTTACTTTCATTTTGAAACTTGAATTAAGGACCCTTGGGAACGACTGAAGGGGTACAGGGACCAAGCATCCTAACCTCATCAGGCCACCCAGAGATCCAGCCAGGCCGAAGTTTGATAAATGCATGACTTATAGATGCAGATTCTAAAATCATCACATAGAGGGTAAAAATGATCCATTTCTAATAATGATGATCATAATTTCTTCATTCTAGTCATTTCCCAAAACCCAAAACGTATCATCACACAGGTAAATCCTCTTGCATTTTATCATTCATTGAAACTGCCTGTGTAATATTATTTTTTTTATCAGTTTTCTAATTTTCCAACCTGAATCCTATCTCATTGGCCACATTTATGTTGCCATTCAACAATAACAGAGAGGGTGATATTCAGAAATTTGGGGGAGTTGGACTCTGAAATTTCAAGCAGGATGTGGATTTGGCACCAAGGGCTTATAATGACAAAGCATAAAAACTGCTCGCAGGTAACGGAAAAATAAATTGGAATTGTACTGGAAAAGTGCCCAAAAGAACTTCCCTCAAATGAGAATTGAGTTTTTATTAGAAAAATCTGATAAGAGTAAAAAAAAAATGTTCCCTTTAATCATCAAATGTTCCTTATAATTTATCGTTTCATTGCCCTCCTATAAAGGGACATTACACTTTAGTGTCTGTCAAATGCTTTTGTAATTATGAAAGTACCCTCTGCCCAGCAACCTGAAGTAATTTCTCCTTTCAAGTGAAAGCTTCAACCTTGCAATGGAAGTACATGTGCCAATTTCTTCCTCTTACAAGCACTGAAGACAAATTCATCATCTTAGCCTCTGTAGAGAAAAAAAAATTTAGGAAGCTTCTTCCTCATGAATTTTAGCACATGTCATAGTTGCCGTCTGACTAGATATCATATTTCTTTCCTGTTCAACAAATACTTACTGAATGTTTACCATGCTCTGGGTACCAAGTGCCATGTGACATGCACAATTGAACACGGATCTTTTTATTCATCTAGAGTGCACAGGGTAAGGGCAGGAGCATAGAAAGAAATGAGGTTGCCCAGAAAGACTAGGGTTTGGGTCAATTTTTTAGGAGGGGTATTCGGGGGGCTTTGGTGCTAGCATAAGAGCTTGGACATTATTCGGTAGATAATGCGATGTCATCGGGTGTTTTTGAGAATGGCAGTTCAGAGCCAGTGCGATGGGTGGAAGGGGAGGGAGGGTGGATCATCTAAGTAAGACCCAATCGGTTCTGATTTAGGGCTGCTGAGGGGAGAGCTGAGAGGAGGGCCAAAGTGGCACTGAGATTTTGAGCCCAGTGATGGGGCTGACAGCATTCCAAACCAAAGCAGCAATCACAGTGAAGGAGATACTTAGGAGAAAGATGACTTCATTTTGGCTCTACTGAATTGGGCGTGTTAAGAGATGTGGAGATGATGATCATTGGCAAGAGTGGAAAATGAGCATTAGAACTTAAGAGAAAGACCATGAGACACCAGCAAGATGGAGAGGTGAGTAGAAGTGAGGGGTTTACCAACTAGGTCACTGGCCGCCTTCATGGGGGCCACTTCAGTGGAGCAGTGTTGGCAAAAGGCCAAGTGGCCATTTGCCAGGGATGAGTGGGTGGTAAGGCAGTGAAGATGGGAGCGTGAGGGGCTGTGCCTTTGCAGAGTAGAGTGAAGGCCTTCTGGTTTTGCTTTTAAGATTATGAACATTTGAAGATTAAGAAAAAGATCTAATAGATGAATCCCAATCTCCCCCTAACCGGCTACACCCTACAGAGCATTCTCTTTTGGATTTGCCAGCTTGGTATCCCAAACCATTCCCTATGCTTCTGCTATTTTTCTATATAATTGCACATAAGAATGAAATAATAGTCAATATACCTAGCATTCCCAGAATATTCATACTATGCCAACCATCACACTAAGAATTTTCTACATATTAACTAATTTAATCTGCACAATGGCCCTAAAAGGCTGAGGTCCTCACACATGAGGAAACAGGCAAGAGGCATTCAACAATTTGCCTTAATTCACATAGCAAGAATGGAGCTGAGGGTTCAGCCAGAGGAACCTGCTGGAGTCTGTGCCCTGGCCTCCCCCCACAAGCATCGCAAAGCTATAATAGGAGTCCTAGGAATTCTGCAGAAACTAAATTATAGGAAACTTTCCAATATTCATTTGATTTACAGACTGGCTCATTTTAGAGAGTGACACAGCCTCAGTTCAACATCACTTGCTTCAGGGTAAATAATTACGTAAGAGAGCTGAAAAATCTGTCAACATCATACGGAAGTCTAGTACTGAGGCCTCTTGGAACAGGAGGGAACACTTAAGCTCATCTGGTCAAGTGCCTTCTTTTACATAAAAAAAAACCACCGGAGGAGCAAGCAGAGTGGCTGGGCCAAGGTCAAGTGTGGGTGGAACTCAATATTCTGAGTCTTCCCGCTTCACTCAAAGGAGCTGGAGGTGGAGAGGAAGGAAGCAGTGGTGGTGGTGGTGGTTTTTGGGGGGTACACCCTAGAACCCAGTTCAGGGTGAGGGTGAGGGGAGCTGTCCACAGGCTGCAGCCCACCTCAAGCCTATTCCTGAGAGGTGGCCCTGAGTTTGCAGGTACTTTTCTGCTACTGAGCACAACTCCTTTTCTTTCTGTCCCCTACCCAGAAGAAAGTGCTGATGAGGTCTAGCACACAAGAGCTTAATGAATGTTTTTAAGTGAGTTAATTGATCCACACGTGAGTGACAATTAAAGGAGAAACATGCAAAAGAAAAGTAGCGCCATGGGTCTCCCTTTGATTCACTAGGGAAGCAAGAAAATAACATCAGGAGAAGCCCCTTGGATCCTACAGAACAAAAACACAGGGTCTGTAGCAGTGACATGAACTGTTTAGTGTTGGTCCTGGTCCTTTTTAGGATCTGTCCACCTCTTTTTAGCATTGAAGCTCTCGGTGTATGTATTGCAGTTGGTAACCTTCACCTTTCACAGCAGCATTCCATCTTGCTGCCACCTGGGATACAGTAATGTGAAAACAGTAAAAGAGTATCTCTTCCAAAAGGAACTTTCCATCAAAAAACTTACTGTGCAAACACGGCTGCTCCCTAAATGGCCCTACACATAGGCCAAGACACAAAAAGCACATTTTGCAAAATAACGGCCTCTCCCAAAACTGTTAAAACTTTCTGGGTGGTGTTAAATTTCGTAAGTAGGAGGGGGAGAAGTTATTTCTACCAAAGATCATCTTTTGCATTCAGCTTGGAGACATATTACATTTTGAGGCCATTCTATTTGTGTAATTAAATTGAATAACTTAAGGAAAATACAAAATCATTTACCTGTCACATCAAAAATATACAGTATTACTCAGCCATAAAAAAAGAAGGAAGTCTTGCCATTTGCGACAACATGGATGGACCAAGAGGGTATTATGCTAAGTGAAGTAAGTAAGACAGAGAAAGACAAATGATCTCACTGATATGTAGAATCTAAAGTACAAAATAAACAAACAAATAAAACAGAAACAGACTTATAGATACAAAGACATTTTGACAGTTGCCAGGTGGGAGGAGGGTTGTGGGGCTGGGTGAAAAGGGGGAAGAGATTAAGAAATACAAATTGCCAGTTACAAAAACAGTCACAGGGATGTAAAGTACAGCATAGGGAATATAGTCAATATTGTAATACCTATGTATGGTGCCAGATTGGGTACTAGACTTACTGAGGGGATCATTTTGTAAGGTGTAGGAATGTCTAATCACTATGCTGTACACCTCAAACTAATATGATATTGAATGTCAACTATAATTGAAAATTTTTTTCATTTAAAAAGATATGGCTAGTTTCCCGCTTGAATGTGAGAGTATTTATTCAAGGCAGTTGTTGATATGGGTTTGATTTTAGGGACACTGGATTGACCCCAGACAAAATCAGCACCTTTCTTGGTGATTTTTCTGCTGCCTGATCATAGGGCTCAGCACCTCAGTTTACAGCTTTTCCCTTTGTTAATGGTCTTGATCTTGGTAATCACTTTAAATATATACAATTATATTTGCCAATTATTCCTCAAAAGTTAAAAAAAAAAAAAGAGTGAATGTACCAAGGCTGACACAGGCCTGTGGGCCCAGGCAAGCCATCAAAACCAGTGACATGAGCCAGAGGTAAGAAATTTCCAGCTCAGTCACAATTTTAAATGACAGCTGAGCTCAATCTGAGTCAGGGACACGTTGGGGAGTGGAGGGTGCTGGAAGAACAGAACACCCAGCTTGTCTGATGGGACAGCCACTACACAGTGTACCAGGTTTGCTTTTTCATAAGAAACTGGAATCCTGATTCTAATGTTAATGATCCCTATTCTAAAATAGCAGGAGGACGAAACAAAACACATTGTCTAGCCACATCAGGCTTGTGGACCTTGGCTTCCAAGCTCCATGAAACCCTTTTAGTTGTCACTGTCTTAATGGGAACTAAATAGATTTCATCCTTATACTTAGCTTCCATCCCAGGCTTTCCATTCAATACATGTGTTATATATGAATAGATGATATGTATTTTTTATAATGTATGTGTAGCATATTAGTGTGTATACTGTGTACTATATTATGCATATTATATTAATATATTAACTAATTAGGCCATGCTTAGTGAGGGAAGCAGAGTTGCCACCCCAAAATATGCCTTTTGGGATATCAATTATTTTAAACTGGTTATTTTTAATTTTTTAATTTTTTAATTTTTTGGCTGAGCCATCCTGCAACCTATTGGCAGCTCAGCAGCAGCTCAGCTTGGGCCGGGACTCAAACCGCTGTTGCTCACAGCTCAAACTCTTGAGTGAGCTCTTAACCAACTGAGCCACTAGGCCGGGCCTAAGCTGGTTATTAAAAAACAAAAGACTCAGAAAGAAACTTTGACCTTCCCCCTTCCCCACCTAAAAGGGATTCAGATAGAAAAACCTGCTTAAAGGAAGGAAGCATCACCTTAGCATCATAATGTAAACTAAGTGTGGCAGACAGGAAGTGTTGTCGGAGAGTGGGCCCTTCTTGACGCAAAGTCCAGGTCCTTGGCAACTCGAGCAAAGAATTGAACGAGATGCTGGAGTAAGGTAACTGAAAACGTAGTTTATTCGAAGAGATAGTACATTTCTAAGAGTTTGGAGTGGGCCAAGCGCAAAAGTGAGGCTTAAAAGACTCAAAAAAAGAAGGAAGGGGTTCAAAAAGGGAAGAAGCCGTCAAAGAGAGAGAAGGGCAGTCTTCCCAGGACTTGGAGTTTCTATCCCCTTTGTCTAGAATGGGCTGCTCCCCTATGAGCGTGCGACCACTTGATTGGCACCTGTGATTGACAAGAGGTACTGCGCAGGTCTGAGTGACTGGTCTGATCTAGTTGGGTATTTTGTGCCCATTTGTTTTCCCACGGGGTAGGTATAATTACAATATACAAAGGGGAGTTTTGGGTGTAGAGGAGATGTCCAGGAATGCAGAGACCCAATGTCTGTCTCTAACTGCCTGCCTTGTTTTCCCCTTGAGAGACGTGATCCCCATAAAGTCTCTATGGGAAGTTGAGGGACAGGAGGTCTCTTCTTCTGTATCTGCTTCCTGCTGGGCAGGGGCGTAGAATTGTCCCTGCCTATTGGGGGATTCACGGAACTCTCGCCCTAGCTGATCTCAGATGGAAGGAAGGGGTCTCGAGCTCCACCTGGAAGACCATGTTGGCTTCTTTGGTTGTGACTGGCAATCTTGTTGGGGTGTCCTCTGTATCCCCAAGGCCCCTGAATGAGGAAAAATAGATTTTAATTAATAAATCTGTTAGCTCTCTTGAAGCCTGTGGCCATTCAGCCTGTCACTCAGGTGGCATCAATTGTCTGGGCCCAGAATGGGTTTAGCATTTAGCTTACTGGCCTGGGGGATATTAGGAAGTCACAGGCTTTCAAGTAGTTATCTGAAGCAAGGATAGGAGACTTCTATTGTTTAGGATTCAGAAGCAGGGGGATAGGAGAATTCTATGATTCAGGCTAGGAGCAATCTTTAGTCTAGGATTCACAAACTGAATCCTGGAAAAGTAATCAAAGCCAAGAGCTAAGGAACTAGGGAAGAGACTTAACATTTCTATACTTAACATTTCTATAGGAAAGAAAACTTAAAAGTTTCTCAGTGGTGGTGGTGGGGGGGAGCTGCTTGGTTGGCTAGTAACAGAAGGAAACAAGCTGTTTGTTGGTCTCCCCTCTCTGTCCCACTATTTCTGGTGGCCTAGCAACAATTTGTTTATCACAGGTTTGCTCTTTCTCACCTACCTGTGAATTGCCTGCTTTTTCTTTGAAATCTCAGAACGGCATGTAAATCTCAATTACCCAAGATGTCCTGGGTTCCATACTCTTATGGAATCCCCTTATGTACATGCATAATAGATTTAGTTATTTTCTCCTGTTAATCTGCTTTACGTCAATTTGATATTAGACCAGCCAGAAGAACTTAGAATTTATTTTTCCTCTACCACACTAGTTCTACTTAACTCTTTCTTAGAAGCCCAGTTTTCACACCTTAAAATAAATATGGCACTGGCTACCCTGCAGGGATGTTGTGAGAATTTATTGCATACATTCTTTCCCATTGTGACTGAATGCCCTGGGGGTGCTCCCTGAACCTGGGGCCTCCTAGGTTTGCTATTCCACAGAATAGCAAAGGAGGAGGAAGGCAGACAGGAGTGGGATCAGGGAACTGGTGGACATAGGGAAAGTCTGGAGCAGCCACCGAAGGGACTGCTGAACTGGAACACATTTCCTCCTCTTCAGCTCTCACCTTTTCACCACCGGCCAACCTTTTGTGAACTTTAGTATAATGCACTGCCTGCTCCAGGAGCATTCACCCTTTAAAATTGGACAAAGAATGAATAGAAAGAGTGCTGGTGGCAGGGAGTGGCTGGGGAAGCCAAACCTTGGGGCACGAAGTGACTCAGTCAGCCAGGAAGGTGACATCTCCCACCATGCTTCGCAGCCTGGGGGTACAGGCAGCCCTCCTGTGTCCCTAAGGTCTGCCCTAGCCCAAACCTGATGCTGTGGTAATCATCACATTATGTTCAGTTTAATAAAAAGCAGGTCACAGTCAATGTGTCAAATACACTCTAACCTCCTAAAAAAAGGTCTATATGTGTATGCAAATATGGAGACCATCCTGAGTGGAGCACACGAAGATGTGGGTGGGGAGAGGTTGATGGAAGACTTTCAGCGTTATCCTTATGCTTGCCAAAGGGACATTTTTCCCAAGACCCAAGAACTCCCAAATCTGACAGTTCTTCTCAGCCTGGATTTCCTGCCCCTCTCAGCAGCACGGCTGGGCTGGGCCCTTTCTGAAACTCCCTCTCCTGCTGTGCACAGCACCTCACTGTTCCTGCCCCTCCTGGTTTTGAGTTGATGCCTTCTTCCGCCTTGCCACTTACATGTCCATGGAGTCCTGTCTTCCCTGAGTGCTCTCACCCTTTCTTTTCTTTTTTTTTTTTTTTAGCTGAGCCATCCTGCCACCTGTTGGCAGCTCAGCGGCTGCTCAGCTCGGGCTGACTTGAACCGCTGTTGCTCAGAGCTCAAACTCTTGAGCGAGCTCTTAACCAACTGAGCCACTCAGCCGGAGTACCAGCACATTCCTCCAGTCCCACTTCAGCCCCAGCAGACTTCTCAGTAAGCCAGCATACCTGCAGCATCAGGGCAGCTTGCTGCTCTCTTATCTGATTGTCCTACCACTGTAGGCTGTCCAACACGGAATAAGCCCACAATGGGCTCCCTCTCTGTGATGTTAGGAACCAGTTCCTGTCCTTTCCCCTAAGAAACCAAACTCATTGTCTTTCTACGAAATATATCTCTTCCTCCCTACATCCCCACCTGAGGGATAGTATCCCCTTGCTCACAGCGACTGAGGCTGAAATCTCAGACTCAGCCTCTGCCCCTCTCCCTTTCACTCCCTCCACTTGGAGTCATCTGCCAACTTCTCTCTGTCTGTCTTTCATAAACTGTACAGACATTTTGTCTCATTTCTCCTGTCTCCTCCTTAGGACAAACCCTCATGGCCTCAGCCTTCTGGCTAAGTGTTGCAGAGACCCCTGCATAACAGAAAGGGGATACATCGGGGCTTCGTGAGAGATTGAAACCAAGGAACAGAACTAAACACTGGGGCACATCCAGCAACAAGAAGTTAGATTTTATTGGGGAGACAATTGGGGAGTGCTGGGGGGTGGGGAGCACTCCATCTTCTGGAAAGGATTAGTGCCAACTCCTAGGCCTGCCACTCAAAGCCAGCCACAGATGCGCAGTTTCTCCACTCACCAGCATTACCTCATGCATATCTTCCCTCAAGAAACGTGCTTCTCTTTCCTCACACCGTTCAGAAAAATACGATGTTAAATGATAAGGGGCCTTATGCAATAAAAATGTCTGAGAAAAGAAATACGTCTCTTCAAGCTGCAGACCTCTTTTTCAGTAAGGCATATGTAAAAAAGACTTCCTATGTCTTGATCTTTTTAGAAACCGGCTTTTATTTTACTGGTAATTAGATTATATGGCATAGGCGTTTCTTTCACTATATACTAAAGTGCTCTCTGGCGTGTGAAGGGAACGCTCCCTCTCACGGGCAGCTGTTGGTTTTTGATTAACAAGCATCCTTGTGGTAGAAACAGATCATTGCTTATCCTATTTCAGTTCTCTATTCGTCTTTACTAACAGAACCCCGGTTTTGCTGGGAATGGCAACATGTCCAACTAAATCAATACATTTCCTAGCTCCCCTTACAGATACGTGTGACAGTATGGTGAATTTCCTGCCACGAACAGTTAAGTATAAATTGTGAACTGACTCTTGGTTCTTCCTCCTTCCTGTTGTGTGGAAGTAGACCTGACAGCTGGGGCTTTAGCAGTTAATTTATGACTCTGAGGACAAAGGTCTCACCCCCAGGGATAGAAGACCTAAGGGCTAGGAAGATCCTGGGTCCCTAATGCTCTGTGAAGGTGCCACACTAGCTTTGAATTGCTTAACTTCAGATTTCTTGCCATGTCAGAGAATCATAAAACACCTAATCAGTGGTTCCCAGCGTGGGAAGCCTATTGGACTCACCAGAGAAACTTTAAAAATGATTGCTGCCTGGATCTCACCTCAAAAGATTCTGATGTAATTGATATGGAGGGGCAGCTGGGCATGCAGTTTTTTTTAAAGCTTTCAGATGAGTCTAGTGTGCCCCAAATGCTGAGAGTGAGAGTCACTGCCCTACTTTGTTTAAACCACTGCTTTTTCAGTTTTTGTCACTTGCAGCTAAATGCAGTGGCTCACAGACACAACCTGCTTTCACTGGGGAATTGGACCTCAATCAATTCATAAAAGGCAGTCAACCCAACAAGAAAATGGGTAAAGATTTGAATAGGCACTTCAGGAAATACAATATTCAAACGGCCATAAACATGAAAAAAGTGTTCAATCTCCTTAGTCATTAGGAAAATGCAAATTAAAACTATCATGTGATATCACTACATACCCACTATGTAATAGTGTAAAATGGCTAAAGTGAAGAACTGTGACAATATCAAATGTTGCTGAAAATGTGAGTAACTGGAAATCTCCCAAACTGCTAGTGGGAGGTAATTAACACAATTAATTGGGTAACCTGTTTGGTAGTATCTGTAAAAACTAAATCTTAAATCTTTTGAAGGAAGGAATGTGGAAGAATTTGGGGACATATTTTATAATCTCCAAAAATCCCCCACCCACCCCAAAATTTTAAATAAGAAAGAAAGAAAAGAGGGAGGGAGGGAGAGAAGGTGGAGGGGGAGGGAAAGAGAGAGAGAGAGAGAGAGAGAGAGAGAGAGAGAGAGAGAGAGAAAGGAAGACAACCCTAACTCATTGCACACTCTGCTTATGTAATAATGTTTATATAATAATGGCACACAGCAGTGCTATCTTGGCTGGGAAACAGAAATACCATCAAGTACAAACTACAAAAGGTCTATTCAGGAACTCACCCCTGACATAAAATGCAGTTGCTGTGTACTTGTTTGCATTGGTAGCACATGACTTACCTTCACTGTAATAATTAGGACAACTTTGGTTGCAAGTGGTAGAAGCAAGTTAGAACAAAATTTAGCAATATGGGCGATTTTACAGAAGGATATTAGGTTAGAAGCTGGGGAGGGTCAGGGTAAGCCTCAGGAAGAGTTGGACGGAACAGCCCTGGGCTGCCTCCTCCCTCACTCTGCACCTCCCCACCTGTGGCTTCACTCTCCTTGCTCTCTGCATCCCTGCCTCTGTCTACATAGTCCCGTGTTGCAATTTCATCCACTGGGAAGACACTCGTTCTTTCTCGTTTCCAGTTTTAAAATTCCAGGGAAGGAGGGTGATTAGTTCAACGTGGATCAAGACCCCACCCCTGGATTGCTCAACTGTGGCCTGAGGGCGGGGCCGGACAAAGGCACTGTGAATGGCCAGCTCTGGCCAGGTGCCCAGTTTTGTAAGTTGACTGTGGCTAGGAGGCAGATTCTCAAAATGCCTACTCCTGAGTTATCACGAAGATGGGGTGGCCATGAAGAAAAGCAAGGCCAAGGAACGTGGGGCACTAGTTAATTAGGAAGCAGCACACTCGCTTAAGGGAAATTAAGATTTTACTATTAAAACCAAGTTATGGGATTATGTTTTTCTGTGTGACCCTTTCTCCTGGAGTTGGAAGAAAATCAGCCACAGCCTCTAATCACTATACACTTGGGGATGCACCGACAGAGAGCCTGGGATGCCGAAAATAGTAGATCGCCACACTCCATAAACTATAAGTCATACCTCAAATCATGGATTGGGAAGCCATGTGTACCCAGAATATAAAATGTCCTGCACCAGAAAACATAGTCCCTAAAAGAGAACTCAAGGGGTGCTAAATGAAGCCCAGTTACAAAGTATGGGGCAACAAGAATATACCGCAGTTTGTCGGAGATGGGGAGAGCACCGCATGCTTGAAGCATGGAGTCCATTCTCTGAAGCTGATCACCTTGGGAGATCACAAACACCAAATGTAAGTCAGTATGTGTTGCCCAAAACAAAATATGGAGGCAAAATGTGTGCCCTCAGATATAAAACACAGTCTCTGCATACCCCATATCCTCAAAGTGAGGATCAGATTGTTCCCCTGTTCCTTACAGAGGACCTTGAAATGTCTGTGTCGGTGTCCTTAGTTGCAGAAATCTAAGGAAGTCCCACAAGCCCCAACACTGGGTGGACCAAACTCCTAAAAAACTAATTCTCTGTGTGTGCTGGATCTCTCTGTGCAGCAGTAAAACTTTGCACTTGTGTCAAATGTTTCATCTACCAAGTTACAGTACTTTACAGGAAGTTGTTCTTTATGTACTTTCACCAGTAACGTAGATACACCATGGCAGAACCCAGTATGATACCTGCCACCATCCGTGTTACATCTACTTACAGTGTAGCCCGTGCATGTGCAAACATGGCAGACTTCCTGCCGCATGTCTGGGTTTTTGCACGAGTGGAAACAAATGTTGCTTCACTGAGTATTTCTCAATTCATTTCCTGAATATACAACAGTATTCTTTCAATTCCTTAAAAAGCACTTTAACATCTTTCATAGCTATATCATAGTTCTCAAAATTTTGATTCCAGAGCATCAGTAAAGAAGTGGACGGGGTCTGCTTCCTATGGACAGAAGTCAATGTATGGCTTTCTCAGAAACAAACAAGCAAACAAACACAGAAAACAAACTGCCTGCCTGCTAGACTCAAAAGAGCCAGTTCCCTAACTGAATTATCTTTAAAGGCTTTGGTCACTTGTGTAGAAACAACCTAGGTTTCTTCAGGACCTCAGGGCACGTCATCAAAGAAAAAGTATCTGGTTGAATGGTGGTGATGGTGGTGGGGTGGGGGAGAGCATTAGGATATAGTGGGTCCTCACCACAGAACAAGCCCCATCAAGGGGGGATTGTTCCCAAAGATGATGGGGACATGGACTGCTGAGAGCAGGGCAGGGTGAAGGATGTATGGAAATGGGGCGGGCATGCCTTTACATGCTCTAACACTGCCTTAAACCATAGGAGAGGCCTTCTGGACCCTCACCTGGAATTCCTCCCCTCTTTACCCCTAAGCCCCTGCCACCTTGGCAACACCTTGGCAATACAAAGGATAAAACATGGAAAGGGGGCTTTACCCACATTGTCTTACAGATGAGCAGAAGGTGGGGATAGGTGAGGTGGCAAGTAATCAGAAAAGAGTTAACACTGACTCCTGTTCATGCTTACTCTTCTCTCTTGGTGTCTGGAGAACTTTGAGAAACATGGAGGTCACAAAAAGGAATAATCAAAAAGAAGGGGAATCTGGAACAATTATTAAGGTGAAGTTGGTGTCTAATTTTGAACATCATAATGGATATAAACTGCTATGCACCATACAAGGTGTGAGTAAGGGGTAGAGAGAACAAAAATGAATAAGGGAGAAGTAGAAGTTAGAGTCCCTTTCCACGAAAGCCTACCATTTATGTAGGTAAACACACAAGGTCAGAGATTTGAAGCAGCCTGGTTGAACTGGACAGATAGAAGGGTTCAGTCAGCCCAAACATTTAAAAATCAGGTTTCCACATTAAAATCTGAGGATCTGGCTTCTTATGAAAAATCAGAGGATGTAACAACCCCAGATGTGTGTTCTCACAAGGCAACAATCTGCGTGGGTCTGCCAGTGACTACCCCCAAAGATGGTCCTGGCATTCTTCACTTTGGAACAGTCCCCACCACTCCCTGTTGCATTACCCTTCATCATTGTAATGGTTGGGCCCTACAGCACATGAATTTGTCATTCCCAACTGGGATATCTGAAACGTAAAATTAGAGGACAATTTTGTAAATACAATGAAAGGCCACTTCTATTATACAGCCACCATGAATTCTTGTGGAAAGAGGAACAGTATCAATTCTATAAATCTTGTCGAGGTCTTTACTCAGGAGTACTGACTGGGCTGGCGGCTGGATGAATTCATCCATCTTCTGGCAGTCGGACAGGAAGCCTAATTGTAATGGCTGGCCTCCCAGTCTCTGGGCTGCTTGGAGGAGAGCCGACAACTAGGATGGGGCGTTGACCCTGTACCCAGCTGCTCAGCACAGTGGGCAGAGAGGGGAGTACGGGTCCTGCCTGACATCAACCTTCAACATATGTGTGCCAGAGGGAAATGCACAAATAATTCATATCTCAAACAGACTCATGTCAGTGAGCTTCAATGGCAGTGAATTACCTTGTATGCTTTTCCTGCTTACGTGTCAGTCTATCTTTTCACTGGCGTCTGTGGTGAGTTTATGAATGGGTGCATTCTCTAATGCTTCTGTTTTAGGCAGGGCAGTTTCAGGATCTTGCTCGACTCGAGCTTTCAATTTCTGACTTGCTATTTACAAGCTGTACATCATAAAATATCAAACAACACATGACTTAAAAAAAAACCTTGTTTAAAAGGAATCTGGATGGAAAGAGAGGAACAACAGTTCTTTTAAAATCTCGATATTTGAGCACATGAAAGTCAGGAGACTTGGGTGCTCGGGTGAGAAAAAGGGGTAGGGGAGGAACGCAAACATTTAAATAGAATGCTCAGCTTACTGACTTGGGCACTTTACATGTATCCTCATTGTTAGCTTCATTTTGCTGATGAAGAAACAGTGCAACAACACTGCCCAATAAAAATATAATGTGAACCACATTTGTAATGTAAGATTTCCCAGTAACCACATTTTCAACAGGTAAAAATAAAAGGGTGAAATGAGCTTCAATAATATATATTGTTTAACTCAATGTATCTAAAACAATCATTTAGATATGTAATCAATATAAAAAATATATAAATGAGATAGTTGACATTGTTTTTTCAGACTAAGTCCTTGAAGTCCAAGGTCAAGTTTACACTTACAGCGCATCACAATTTGGACTGGCCACATTTCAAGTGCTCAACAGCCACATGTGGCAGCAGCATACCTGTTGAACAGCACAGTTCTGAGAGATGGATGCTTTCAAAGTTGAATGACTTTGGGCAAATTGCTTAACTTCTCTGTCCCCCCATATCCTGATTATAAAATGTGAAGAGTAATAGTTGGACAAACAAAAACAAAACAACCTGAGGTCATAGCTAAAGAGAAAAAATCGATGGTTGCCAGGGGCAAGGAATGAGGGGTGGGTAAAATGGAGCTGTCAAAGGTACAAACCTCCAGCTATCAAATATAAGTAAGTCCCAGGATGTAATGTACAGCATGGTGACTATAGTTAAAAATAGTGTACTACAGGGCAGGCCGAGTGGCTCAGTTGGTTAAGAGTGAGCTCTGAGCAACAGGGTCACCAGTTTGATTCCCACACAGGGCAGTGAGCTGAGCTGCTGCTGAGCTGCCAACAGGTGGCAGGATGGCTCAGCTGGTGAGAGCACGTGCTCCAAACATCAAGGTTGCCAGTTTGATTCCCACATGAAATGGTGGGCTATGTCCACCCGCAACTAAGATTGAACACGGCACCTTGCCCTGAGCTGCTGATGGGCGGTCAGATGGCTCACTGGTTAGAGCATGCACTCTTAGCAGCAAGGTTACCGGTTCGACTCCCGCATGGGATGGTGGGCTATGCCCACCCGCAACTAAGATTGAACACGGCACCTTCAACTGAGCGGCTGTGAGCTGCCGACGGGCTGCCAGATGGCAACTGGACTTGGAGCTGAGCTAGCTGTGACCTCCACAACTAAGATTGAAGGACTACAACTTGGCTGTTGCCCTTCCCCAATTCCCCAGTAAAATCTTAAAAAAAAGAAATCTTCTAAAACATAACCTAATGATTATATGATCTTTTGCTATGTTGATATATTTTATTTAGTTCTATTTTGGGGGCAGTTAGACAGTTTCTACATTTTCTCAATGTAGATATTCTTGTACACAAATTTTGGTGCACATCTTTTGATGTCTTTAGGGTAAATTCCTAGGAGTGGCATGAGTAATTCTAAAGGTTTCGAGCGATCCTGACACATATTACTAAGTCACACTTCTGAAAGACTGTAACAATTGATAACGACTCTCCCATAGTAAAGGATAATTTTTGTACTGTCTGGCCTGAAAACCAAAATCCAGCTACAATTTTGAGGGTAATAGCTTGAGAGTGGATGGATTATGGGTGCACAGGGGAGCTCTATTTATCTTTCTATGAAATTCTTTTCAGTACCTTTTTTTATTGTGAAATAAGCATTTTAAAAAAATTAGTTTCAGCTGTACAACACAGTGCAATAGTTATACTTTTTACCCCTCAAAGTGACAACCCCCCTCACCCAATCTGGCACCCCACTTCCCCCCAATATCATACATATCTATTACAATTCCCTTGACTCCACTCCCACACTATACTCCACGTCCCGTGACCATATATATATATTCACTTATAGTTGACATACAATATTATACAACATCAGCTTCAGGTGTACAGTGCAGTGATCAAGCCTATTCCCCATCCATGAAGTGGTCTCCCTAACAAGACATATGACCACCTGACACCCTACAAAATATGTACAACATTATTAATTATATTCCCTGAGCTGTCTTTTATATCCCTGTGGCAATACTGTAGTTACCTATTTATGTTGTCTAATCCCTTCCCCTTCTCCCTCATCTCCACTCCCCTCCCAACTAGCAACCATCAGTTCTTCTATATCTCTGAGACTATTTCTGTTTACTTAGCTTGTTCATTCAGTTTTTTAGATTCCACATAAAAGTGAGATCATATGGTATTTGTCTTTCTCCGACTGACTTATTTCACTTAACGTAAGAGTCTCTAAGTCCATCCATATCGTCCCAAATGTTACGATTTCATTCTTCTTTATGGCGGAGTAATACTCCATTGTATAAATGTACCACAGTTGCTTAATCCAGTCATCTACCAATGGGCATTTCAGTTGTTTCCAAGTCTTGGCTATTGTAAATAGTGCTGCAATAAACATAGGGATGCATATATTTTTTCGAATTAGCATCTTGGGTTTCTCTGGATAGATGCCCAAGAGTGGAATTGCTGGGTCATACGGTAGTTCCATTTCCAGGTTTTTTAGATACCTTCATACTGATTTTCATAGTGGCTGCACCAATCTGCAGTCCCACCAACAGTGCACCAGGATTTCCTTTTCTCCACAACCTTGCCAGCACTTGTTGTTTGTTGATTTATTGATGATAGCCATTCTAACCGGAGTGAGGTGGTATCTCATTGTGGTTTTTATTTGCATTTCTCTAATGATTAGTGAGGTTGAACATTTTTTCACATGCCTGTTGGCCATCTGTATGTCCCCTTTAGAGAAACGCCTCTTCATATCCTCTGCCCAATTTTTAATTGGGTTGTTTTTTTGGTGTTGAGTTGAATGAGTGTTTTGTAAATTTTGGATATTAACCCCTTATCAGATATATCGTTGGTAAATATCTTCTCCCTTTCAGTAGGCTGACTTTTTGTTTTGTTGATGATTTCCTTCGCTGTGAAAAAACTTGTTTGATGTAATCCCATATGTTTATTTTTTCTTTTATTTCCCTTGCCCAAGGGGATATATCAGTAAAAATATTACTGAGGGTAATATCTGCAAATTTACTCCCTATGTTTTCTTCAAGGAGTTTTATGGTTTCAGGTCTTACATGTAAGTCTTTAATCCAGTTTGAATTTGTTCTCGTATATGGTTTAAGTAGGTGGACCATTTTCATTTTTTTGCAAGTCAGTCCAATTTTTCCAGCACCATTTATTAAATAGACTACCTTTACTCCAATGTAAATTCTTGCTTCCATTGTCATAGATTAAATGAACGTATATGGATGGGTTTATTTCTGGGCTCTCTATTCTGTTCCATTGATCTGTGTGTCTGTTTTTATGCCAGTACCATACTGTTTTGATTACTGTAGTCTTGTAGTATGATTTAATGTCAGGTAGCGTGATACCTCCCACTTCGTTCTTTTTTTTCAAGATTACCATGGCTATTTGGTGTCTTTTATGGTGCCATATGAATTTTAGGATTATATGTTCTTTTTTGAGAAAAATGTCCTTGGTAGTTTGATAGAAATTGCATTGAATCTATATATTGCCTTAGGTAGTACTGACATTTTAACTATATTAATTCTTCCTATCCATGAACATGGTATGTATTTCCATTTATTTGTATCTTCTTTGATTTCTCTCTTCAGTGTCTTCTAATTTTCTGAGTACAGGTCTTTTACTTTGGTTAAATTTATTCCTAGATATTTTATTGTTTCTGAAGCAATTGTAAAAGGGATTGACTTCCTGATTTCTTCTTCTGATAGTTTATTATTGGTGTATACAATTGCAATTGATTTCTGAATATTAATTTTGTATCCTGCTACCTTACTAAATTTATTTATCTATCGGTTCTAACAGTTTTTTGGTGGACTCTTTGGGATTCTCTCTGTATAGTATCATGTCATCTGCATATAATGATAATTTTACTTCCTCCTTTCCAATTTGGATGCCTTTTATTTTATTTCTTGTCTGATTGCTGTGGTTAGAACTGCCAGAACTATGTTGAATAGTAGTGGTGAAAAGTGGGCAGCCTTGTCTTGTTCCTGATCTTAAGGGGAAAGCTTTTAGCCTTTCCCCACTGAGTATGATGTTTGCTGTGGGCTTATCATATATGGCCTTTATTATATTGAGATATGATCCCACTAGTCCCACTTTGCTAAGAGTTTTTATTATAAATGGCTGCTGGATTTCGTCAAATGCTTTTTCTGCATCTATTGATATGATCGTATGATTTTTATTTTTCATTTTGTTAATGTGATATATTACATTAATTGATTTGCTGATATTGAACCAACCTTGCATACCAGGAATGAATCTCACTTGATCGTCCTGTATGATCTTTTTAATGTGATGCTGAATTTGGTTTGCTAGTATTTTGTTGAGGATTTTTGCATCTATGTTCATTAGGGATATTGGCCTGCAGTTTTCTTTTTTTGTAATATCTTTGTCTGATTTTGGGATCAGAGTAATAGTGGCCTCATAAAATGTGCTTGGGAGCCTTCCCTCATTCTGTATTTTTTGGAATAGTTTGAGGAGAATAGGTATTAATTCTTTTTTGAATGTTTTGTAAAATTCGCCTGTGAAGCCATCTGGTCCAGGACTTTTGTTTGTTGGAAACTTGTTGATTACTGATTCAATTTCTTTGGTAGTAATCAGTCTGTTCAGAGTTTCTGTTTGTCTTGGTTTAGACTTCATAGATTGTATGCTTCTATTTATCCATTTCTTCCAGGTTGTCGAATTTTTTGGCATACAGTTGCTCGTAGTATTTTTTTCTTTTTTTTTTTTAAGAAGATTTTATTGGGAAATTGGGGGAGGGGAACAGTGCTGGGGAATCGGGGAAGGGGAACAGATAAGTTGCTGTCCTTTTGTTCTTCAGTCTAGTTGTGGAGAACATTGCTTCACTGGCCCATGTTGGTTTTGTGATCATTTCGCTCTTCCCAGGTGAGGCAGGTCGGTCTCTGGCATCTGGACGGCCACTTACAGTGACTCTTGGCAGCTCATGCCAGCTGCCAGCCTCTCACGCTGACTGCTGGCCACTCATGGTAGCTTATGGCAGCCCACAGCAGCAGAGGCTCCAGCCTACGCCATCGCTGGCGACTCACGGCAGCCCAGCTCCAGGTTGAACTGTTGTTCACCATCTTAGCTATAGAGGACAGTGTCACTGGCCCTCATGTGGGATCTGAACTGGGGCCCTGCTACTCAGAGCTGGCATCCCAAGCCAGCTCTTAACCAATGTGCCACTCGGCCGGCCCTCATAGTATTTTCCTACAATTTTCTGTATTTCCGTGCGTCTATTGTCACTTCTCCTCTTTCATTTCTGATTTTATTAATTTGGGTCCTCACTCTCTTTTTCTTGGTGAGTCTTGTTAAAGGTTTATCAATTTTGTTTATCTTTTCAAAAAAACCAGCTCTTGGTTTCATTGATCTTTTGTATTGTTTTTTTTTTTTTTTGGTCTCTATTTCATTTATTTCTGTCTGGTCTTTATTATTTCCTTCCTTGTAATCCCTTTGTGCTTGTTTTGCTGTTCTTTTTCCAGTTCTCTGAGGTGTAAGGATAACCTATTGATTAGAGATTTTTCTTGCTTCTTTAGGTAGGCCTGCATTGCTATGAATTTCCCTCTTAGGACTGCTTTCGCTGCATCCCATATATTTTTGGGTTGTTGTGTTTCCATTTTCATTTATCTTAAGATAGCTTTTGATTTCTTCTTTGATCTCATTTTTGACCCACTCGCTATTTAGTAGCATATTATTCAACCTCTATGTATTTGTGTGCTTTCTGGGTTTCTTCTTATAATTGATTTCTAGTTTCATAGCATTGTGGTCAGAGAAGACGCTTGATATGATTTGAATCTTCTTAAATTTATTGAGACTTGTTTTGTGTCCAAACATGTGGTCTATCTTGGAAAATGTTCCATGTGCACTTGAGAAGAATGTATATTCTGTTACTTTGGGTTGAAATGCTCTAAAAATATCAATTAAATCCAGCTGGTCTAAAGTGTCATTTAAGACCACTGTTTCCATGTTGATTTTCTGTCTGGAGGATCTGTCCATTGGTGACAACTAACTTGGTGTCTGTCCATTGGTGACTATGATAGTGAGAGACTCTGGGCGACAGCACCAGCTGTTGTGGGGAAGGGCTCAATGCGTGATGTGCCGGCCTCCCTCTCAGGCTTGCAGTGAGCTTCCCGCATAGCTGCTGTGTACTCTGGAACCGTGCTCACCACTCAAAATCCTCACAGGTTGTTGCAGGCTGTATGCTGCTGCAAAAAACTGTCTGTGGCCTGCGGAGGTGGGGGCCAGGAATCAGGGGCACAGGGTGCCCCCAGCAACACAGGTCTAGTTGGGCGGGGCTGGCCCCCAAGGCACCACAGTGGTCAGTGGCCCCCACCAAGTCAGAGTAGCATGCACTTCTGCACTGGCAACCAGCCTGCACAAACTTGCCAGGAAAGTCCCAGCTGGATCATACAGGCGCCTTTCTATGAAACTCTTTATATGATTTTCCAATTTTTGTAATTAGTGCTGGGCTACAGAAAATTGGGAGTGGGCCAGATCATTTCGGGAGAAGAAAAGTGCAGGAAGGACAGGAAACACTCATCAGCCCCGGTGGGTCAGACACAGATGCCAAGAATGAGGAAGGTCCATGAAATTGGCAAGATGGCTGGATCAGCCCACAGAAGGGGAACTTGCTCTCTACTAGGGGATGAGGCTTCTGGCTGCCTGCCAATTGTAGTTGGCTAAGCAGAGCAGTTCAGAAGAAATAGGAAACCAAGGTCAAGGGATGGGAGACAACACACGGGCTGGAGGGATGGAGGAGTCAGTAGAAGGTTGAGAGGCAGGGAAAAGATGTAAAAAGGAGGAATTGGGTGTGCGATGCTGGACAAGTTAGATGTCCCACTGCAGCCATAGCCTCAGCCTGCTGGAGACTAATTATAAGCTTCCTAGAACTGTCAGAGGGGTGTCATTGAAGATGTGCAGGGGAAGCTAGAAGGCAGCACCACACCCTAAGTTTGGCCTGGGCTAGCACCTAGGTTATGTGAAAATTCCACATTACAATTAGGAATTTGGAGAAGATAATATGGAAGTAAAGAATTAATTTACATTTATGCACAAACCACAAGCCTGGCAGATTTAAAGTAGCTAAACGATTGTCAGTGATTTCAGTAACTTTAGGAGAATCAGCAACATGACTAACGATAAGAAACTGGTGAACTAATTCTCAAAATCATCACAGAGGAAAATACCTAATCCTGGTAATTATGAAACCCTCACTACTTAACCCTTCCCAAGAATAAACACAAATACTATTCACTATTGTTGGGACTAACAAATCCTGTCATACCAGGACAACTTGACTGGTTTTCAGTTTGGTGAATCAAAGGCTGTTGTTTATGTCTTAACTTCGACAAAACCACATAAGCCACTCAACAAACCAGAAAAACATGGTTAAAATGTCAGTATTAGAAAACATGCAGAGAGTGTTTTCAAAGGCTGGTCTTGGGCCAGTATATCTTACATTTTCATCAGTGATGAGAGAAGATGGTACATGAGGAAATGAATAAAAGAGATGACTCAACATGGAGTTGTAATAGAACCTACTAATGAAGCAGGGCTCAGTTGGCATCCCCACAAGCCTCACATTTCCTTGACCTACCTATAGCTTAACAATAGATCAACCCTCTGTGACTTGAGCTCAGAATGTCCCCTGTCCCACCCAGTTCCCTATTTTAGAAAATTACCCTGAAATTTATGATTAATACCCTTAGGCTTATTGATCACAATCTCAGTGGTCTACCAGGCTAATCCCATCCTTGTTCCTGGGCTGCTGACTCCACCATAGAATCACGTGGCCACAGGGAAGGCTCCATGCAGACCCCCGGAACCCTCAAGTAGCCTCTGGAGGACTGATCAGATTTTCCTTTAAATACCCCAAGCCGGACTGAGAATATTAAGGCAGTTTTGGGAAGTGTTAACCTTCTGCCTTCTTAGACCACTGGTGCTCTGATAATAAATGCTTATTCTATGACCCAACCCCCGTGTCAGTCTATTGGCTGAATAGCGCAGGCAGTATGAGCTCCGGACTTAGTTGGCCTCCAGTTTCACTAACACACTAAGTAACCATCTAAGAGACTTAAAAATCAGTAGTCACAGACATAGAGAATGAAGTTTCATAGCACCATGTGCTTTTAATGATCAAGAACAAACTAAGCAAATAAAGAAATGGAGTGAACACTTAGTATAGAAAAACATCCACCATGTGGAGTCCCCAAGAACAAGTCATTCTAGAAAGCCAAGTGTCCAGCAGCTGAGACACCATTAAGCACGAATTTTATATTTTTATCTATTTTCAATGGAAAATTTTCAAAAAGGTGTCATTCATTTCTCTGCTTTCTTTTTTTTAAAAAAAGATTTTATTGGGGAATTGGGGAAGGGGAACAGATAAGTTGTCCTTTTGTTCTTCAGTCTATTGGGTTGTTGGAAAAGTCACCTTGTATTTTGCCTATGTTTTTCAAAGATCATTTATTTATATAAAGAACAAAGATCAATCAATGATATACTGCCCGTTTTGTTCCATAACCTTTTGCCATCTTTCAGGGAGCTTCATAATTCCTTGTTCATAGAAGGACCTGTCTTTGTGAAAAATTGAACAAGGTGCTGATTTACAGCCTCATCTGAATTGTACGTTATACCACACAAGAGTTTTGAAGAGAGCGAAACAAGTGGAAGTCGGATGGCACAAGGTCAGGCAAGTATGAAGGGTGTGGCAACACATCCCATCCAAGCTCCAATAATTTTTGACGTGTGATCAAACTTGTGTGTGGTCTTGCGTTGTCATGATGGAACACAACTCCTTTACAATTAACAAGCTCTGGGCGTTTCTGGAGGACTCGTTCAAACTGTCCAATTGCCGACAGTACACATTTGAATTGATTGTTTGGTTCCTCGGTAGAAGCTTGAAAAGCACGACACCTTTAAAATCCCACCACACTGAGAGCATAACCTTCCTCTGATGAATGTCTGCTTTCGATGTCGTTTAAAGCAAATCATCACGTCAGGACCAAGATCGTTGGCACACCACAGTGTTGTAAACAATTCACTTCTCATCACCAGTTATCAGTTGCTTCAAAAAAGGATCGTTTTCCTCACGTTTAATGAACATTTGCTCATTATACATGCCATCAAATGAACTTCTTTGAGTTCATGCAGAGCCCTTGAGCTTGCTTACATATCCCAGCTTGCTTACATATCCTAGCTTCTTCAAGTGGTCATGAATGCTTGAATGATGGATGTTCAATGTTTCTGCAATCTCTCATGTCGTATAACATTGGGTTTGACTTGATCAATGCCTTTATTTTGTTGTCATCAACCTCAGTGGGCCTCCCTGACTGAGGAGCGTCATTGAGATAAAAATCTCCAGTACAGAATTTCGTGAACCATCGTTGGCACTGACATGCTTATAGAGCATTGTCACCATAAACTTTATGCAACTTTTCACAAGTTTGACGTGTGTTCTTCCTTTTATGGAAGTAAAAACAGTAAAATATTGCAAAAATGCACAGTTTGGTCTTCCATCTTCAACTTGTAAAATCTCCAAAACTCAACCAAATTGTTCAATTTTTTTCTTAGAATGAAGCTAGAACTGTCAGCTGTCAAATGACATAGCAATATCATAGATGTGAATGACTCTAGTTCTTCCAAAAATAAACTAGTGCCATTTGTCGCAAACATGCATCATGACTTTTCCGACAACCCAATAGTTGTGGAGGATGTCGTTTCACTGGCCCATGTTGGTATTGGGATCATTGCGCTCTTCCCAGCTGAGGCAGATCCATCACTGGCCATTGGACAGCTGCTCACGGTGGCTCACGGCCGTTCACACTGCCTGCTGGCCACTCGCGGTAGCTTACGGTAGCCCACTGCAGCCTATGCCGTCACTGGAGACTCATGGCAGCCCAGCTCTAGGTCGAGCTGTTGTTCACCATCTTAGCTGTAGACTGCGCAGTGTCACTGGCCCTCATGTGGGCTCTGAACTGGGGCCCTGCTGCTCAGAGCTCACGCTCCCAAGCCAACTCTTAACCAATGAGCCACTCAGTCGGCTCTCCTCTCCTTTCTTAAAGAATGTGATTAGAATCATGTAGCCTTTTCTTGATAACTGAGAGCAATCACGTATGGTCAATTTCAATTCAATAGGTATTTATTAAGCAACTTTACCTTGTGCCAAGTACCATGCATTGAACTTTAACCATTTTTTTTATTAACTTTAAAACCAGGTCTTGAAAATAATGCTAAATGAAAGAAGCCAGGCACAAAAGGCCATATATTGTGTGATTCCATTCACATGAAATGTCCAGAATAGGCAAATCTGTAAAGACAGGAAGTAGACTGGTGGCTGCCTGGGGCTGGGAGGGGGGTGGGCTAAGGAGTATGGGTTTCTTTTTGCGTCAGTGACATTGTTCTAATGATTGTGTTGGTGGATTCACAGCTCTGTGACTATATTACAAAGCCATTATATTGTACACTGTAAATGGCTAAATTGTGTGGTATGAAAAATACATCTCAATAAAGCCATATTTAAAAAAAAATAGGTTGGCATTGTTTGCAGAACAGGAAAAGAACACCTGAGGAAGGATGAGGCACAGTGGGGCGAGGAAGGGCTCCTACTCCTCCCAGAAGGATTCTTTGCCCTTTGGAACCTGCTTGGGACTATTCTGCTATATCCTCTCCCTCCTGTCCTTGTGCCTGCCTATGACAAGTGCTATGGCCTCAGCTGCTTCCCATTAGCTCTGGTTCTCAAAACCAGAGAGGTCAAGGTCAGGCTCAGGAGTCAGAAAGACCTGGGTTTAATGACCAGGCTGTGACACCATCACTGTGACCTTGGACAAGTTCTTTACCCTCCCTAAGCCCCAGTTTCCTTATCTGTAAGACAGGGATGATAATATCTACCTTATAGTTTGTTGTAATGAGGATTAAATGAGATAAAGCTTGGAATGTGGCCCACATCATGTCTGACTCATAGTAAGTGTTCAAAAGAACTTTGTCTAGGAAAGTGAGAGCACAGGATCCTCGGAGCATGATCTTGGTTATAGGCATTTTGGCTGTGTTTAGATTGATAAGGATGTTGGTATCCATGAAAGTTGCTGCCAGATGAGGTGTTACTGAATTACAACTTTCCCTAAAGTAGTAGAAGGGGGAAAGGAATAAACATTAGTTTAACATTTACTACCTGCCAGGTGCCTGACATTCAGTATCTCTCTTGAATCCTTTTAATAATAGCTCCATGCTATGGATAAAGAAACCAAAGCTCACATAACTAATCACGATGGCGACCTCACCTACCTTTTCATCCTGTCCAGGCTGTTCCTAAAGGTTTGTATGTAGAGTACACGGAAGAAGGTGAGGACCCTCTGGGTAAATCCACTCACCTTCCTTCCTCCACGGCCTCTGACTGGGGAAAGCAGCAGTCCTTCATCTGCTGCCTCTACTCCAGCTAATTCAGTGCTGGTACTTGTAGCACCTGGACCAGGGAAGTTCACTTACGCACAGATGTGCTGTGTTAAGAAGGATAATGACCAGTTGTTTCCACTCCCCACAGAGCCAACAATCTGGATAGACAACACCTTCCTCCTGCTCCTTCAACCATCTGGAATCATCGCTCTCACTGTTCCCTGCTTCCAGAACAGGCAGCCTTCTGACAACTGCATTAAATTGATTTTACTTTTGGATGGAGGGGTAGGTTCAGTGGAGTATGTTTAAAAATTCTTCTTCATGGCTGATGTAACCAGATGAATACAATGATAATATTCATAACCTTTCCTGAAATGTGTTTTCTCCACTGGGGCTTATTTTGTTGGGGTTCGATGGCCCTAGCTTGAGGAAGAAATTCCCACAAGGCAAATAACCATTAGAGCTTCATTTCCTGTGCTCTTTCCAGCCACAGACGTGTATATATATATATTTTTAATCATGATTCTTACTCAGGTGAAGAGAGTACCCGAGTTGATTTCGGCCTGGGGTGGGGGAGTGGTTCTCCTAAACCTCTTGCCCACCCTCCACCAGAGGTGTCCCCAAGTCCCCCACTGCAAGAGGAGACCCCAATTTCTTTAATTAGGAAGGGGCGGTCTAGCCTTGGGAAACAGCTGGGCGGGGGCGGGGGGGGGTGTAGCCCGAAGGGGAACCTGGCAGCAGTTACTATTTGACTTCTTAGTCATAGGGCCAAAATACCAAGGGCTTCTGGGAAGGACCAGCGTCCACCTGGGGTTGGGGATAGCTGTTGTAAATCTGCCCTGGGAACAGGGCAGGTGCAGCACAGAAGAAAGGCTTATCTGTTCCCCTCAATCTACTATCTGAGGTTCAAAGTACCTCTTGACTTGGTTTCTCATTTCCTGAGCTGGGTCAATGCTATCACCAGGGCAATAGTTAAGCTAGTCACAATTTCTTACTTTAAGAATCACCAAGGCACAGCTGCCAAGATCATGTTTTAAAACGGAGGAAGGCGAGAGTCTGCACAGAGGAAGCCTGGGTGAGGCCTCCTTGGAAGCGGAGTCAGGCAGGGGGACACTTTATGAGGACATCAAACAGGACAGAAGGATGGGACACAGATGGTGTATTAGTTTGCTTCAGCTGCAATAACAAATACCATAGACTGGGTGGCTTAAACAACAGAAATTCATGTTCTCACAATTCTGGAGGCTAGAAGTCCAAGATAACGCTGTCAACAGGTTTGCTTTTTTCTGAGGCCTCTCTCCTTGGCTTGCAGAAGATGGCTATCCCTCTGTCTGTGTGTCTGTTTCCTAATCTCCTTTTCTTATAAGCACATCCGCCATGTTGGATTAGGGCTCATCCTCACAACCCCATTTCAACTTAATTAGCCCTCTAATGGTCCTATCTCCAAATACAGTCACATTCTGGAGTGCAGAGGGTTAGGACTCCAACATATGAATTTTTGGGGGGACATAATTCAGCAAATAACCAATGGCAATGGGGACAAACTCCAAACATAACCTTCTTCTCCAGCTTGTGGAGAAGAACATTGGGGTCACATGTCCCTGCCAGGAATTCCCTGGGATATGGGCTCATTCAGGAGAATGTTCTAGGCCTGAGGTGCCCCCACCATGCTCAGTGACTGGCCTGTCCCAGGGGCTCAGGCACCTGGACTAGGTTCAGCTTTGTCTGAGCAGGAGACCCAGGAGAGAACAAAGGTCCTTTCTTTACTCCAAAGTTATGAAACATACTTACAGAAGAATCAAAAGTCCATGCTAATTTAATAGTCATTAATAATTGATAACACTCTATTCCTCAAGGATTATCTGCACAGTGCTTGGAGGCTTGAGAATTAGTGATAATAAAATTTCAACATTAAGATAAAACTGGGTTAAGAGTTTTTCTGCCTGTTTTAAATGTTTCTATATATAAAATATTCATCTGAAGTTATAAACTAATAAACCAAGATGTACCCTATTGGCTCCCATGTGTAAAAGCTAATGTAATAATGTAAATCAAGAAATAGTAATAAACAAATTATAAGAAAATGAAGATTGGGTACACAATGACTAAATTATTAAAACAATAATAGGTCAACAGGAAGACTATCAACAGGGCAGGAAGAGGAAGGAGTCCCACTCTGTTATCTGCTTTGATACGTGACTTGCAGGTTTAGCATTTATCTGTCCATTGGGCGGGATGATTTGACAGATCCTGGGCCAGTCTCACCAAACTGGGGAGATGTGTGCCACATGTGGTCCTCACTCACCTTTCTGCCCTTTTTTTCTCTTTTAAAGCGATTCCATGAATGCCAGAAGCCAAAAAGGTAAAATGCAAACACCTTCTGTCCTTAGGACTGCCCAGTCCGTCCCATTTCAAACCTCTGACGAGGGTGGATGCCTGCAGTGTCGCAGCTCTCACACCTGGTTGCTCGTTCTTTCTACCTACCCTCTAAATATTGGTGTCCCTCGGGGCTCATCCTAGAGCTTCTCTTCTCTGTCTACACCCCTTTCCTAGGTGGTTTTTCCATTCTCATAGCCTTAAAAAATGCTGGTGCCAACAACTTCCAATTTATATCTCAAGCCAAGACCTGCCTCTGAGTTTCAGACTCACAGAACTACCTCCTTGATGTCCCCACTTCAAGAAGCTCACCGCCTCCCTTCACGGTTCTTCCTTCCATTTCAGTAAATGGTGACACAGCCACTCACTTGTCTAAGAGAAATACCCCAAGAAGGGTCCTTGATTCCTCCTTTTCGTTCACTCCCCATATCCAATCTATCACAGAGTTCTTTCAGTTCTACTTTCAAAATATATATGGAGTCTGCCTATGTTCATTCATCTCGGCTACTGCACTGGTCCAGTTATCATCTCTGGATGACATTTGTACAACAGCCTCCCAATGGGTCTCCCCACTGTCACTTTGCCCATGCAACCAGCAGCTAGAGTGATTTAGAAACAAAAATTAGATCATACATGCCACTTCCACTCCTAGTCTGCATAAAATCCTTCATTGGATTCCTGTAAGTTCTCACTGTACCCCAAGGTCCTGACTGAGCACATCTGCCCACCTCTCCAGCCACCTTGAACCATCTCCCCTCTGGCCTGACTGGCCTCTAATGTCCCCTAGGACTTCACTACCATCAGTGGAATCTCTGAAACAGTGGCCTCAGTGTCACCTGGGGCCTGTTGGAAATCTTAAGACCCACCCCAGACATACAAGATTCCCAGAATGAAGTGACTCCTGATGGTCTGGGGGTGGGACCTAACTGATGGTTCATTCCTCTGGCAACCAGCCCCCATCTCCCAGAAGTCTCCTCATTGGCATGAACTCAGGTGTAGTGGAAAGGGGCTATTGTGAATACCAAAAGATACTCCTTTCACCCCAAACAACAAATTACCAGGGTTTTAGGAGCTCTGGTGCCAGGAACTGGGATAATGGCCAAATATGTATTTCTTATTATATCATAGTATCACAAGGTCTGTGACAGGAAGAGCAGGTTTGTGTGTAGGGAAGTTGTTTAGATTGACAGGTGCCTACTGGTTTTTTGGAGATGCTGGGCAGGTAGATAAGAGTTCAGAGCAAAGGTCTGGAGTGGAGACATGAAGCTGGAAGCAGATAGTAATGTCACATAGATTAAAACAAAACCTTTCCAGTGATTTTTCACAGATTTTAAAATAAACTCTAAACTCCTGAATTTTCACTCCCACAGTGCCCTCTACCCCCTCAGCTCACTCGCATTCATGGTTCTCAACGCAGGCATCACAGGCATGGCATCCCTCTGCCCGCCCACTACTGAGTCAGGATGGGGACAACCCTCCTGCCCTGTCTCTCACAGCAGTTGTTACCTGTGTCACCGCATAGGAGGCCCATGCTTTCTCTGCCATGGGACCCGATTCTTCCCCCTGTGCATCCCCCTGTGCATACATATCCAGTACCTGGCTCACAGTGGATGGTCAGTCAACATTTGTCAAAAGAAGACAGTGTAGAATGAGCTTTCTGAGGCTTGTGAGCCAGCCCCAAAGAATGCGAATCCCAGTGATGCTGGTGTTGGACGTGTCTGGTCACTGGAGTCCAGCCAGTCCCTCCCGGATGCTGTGAGCTGTGTACCTGTGGGTTGGGGGTGGGGGGCACAAGGACTTTCAGAGATGCCAGAAACATGTGCCTATTTGTCCCTTCAGCATCAGCCTCCCCTTTTTCGGCCACATTTCAAACCGGTCTCAAAAATCTGACCACTTCATGAAACTTTCCCCAGACCCGCCTTGGGTAAACACACAGCCGCCACTGCCCACCTCTCACTCGCTGCTCTGACACGCATTTTCTTTGGAGTGCACAGTCTAATTTGTTATTATTTTTATATTGTGCCTCCATCTATGGCTCGGTCACATACAAAAAGATGCTGGTCTACCTCTCCAGGGAAGGGTCGCAGCTTTTGGATGGTAACTGCTCTGATAAAAAGCCAAGACAGTGACTTTGGGATCGTGGTTGGCATGAGGAAACTCATGCAAATTTTCTGGGGAAACTCAGATCACTCAGGGCAGTTACGACAGTGGTGACAGGAAAGAGTGTCTTTTCATTCCAGATTTACTATCTGGGGCTGTGCCAGATGTACAAAGAACAAAATTTGTCAGGTTCCAGGAAGCAGGTATCAGCTATTCAAATCAAGGACAGAATGTCTGTACTTGTTCTGTAATAAGCTGGACCCTGGAGTTGGTGTCAAGGTGCCTGCAGAGTACCCTGGGATGAGAATGGCCTTGGGAGGCAGGGAGATGTCCAGGCAGCCCCTTGCCATCCTGCCCCACCCCAGGCCCACACTGGGTCATCACTTAAAGGCAGCTCTCTGGTCATTGAGAGCTTAATCATGAAGTCTATTTCCCCTGGACGCTGGCTCTCGGAGCAACCCCCGTGGTTTCATTGTAACGAAGGTGTAAGACTCCCAAAGCTTGTCATGAGAAGCCCCATGACCACCTGTGTTTTACAGAGCGGGGTCACTTCAGAGGCCTTGAGATTCGATCTCAGAGGACAACAGTCAGCTGTGTGCATGGTGGAGGTTGGGGGGCATGGTCCTGATCCCCTTTGCCTCCTGAGCTGGAGCCAGGCCTTGCAGAGGCAAGGCTGAGGGCTCGCCTTCCTCAGAGTTGGCTGAGAACCAGAGACAATTCCTGGGTCAAATGAAACACACAATCCTGTTCCTGCCTCTGCTTCAAAAGGGAAGTCATTGTCACATTCTCCCCAGGCCCGTCCTGCCCCCACAGGGGTGGCTTCACCCTCCAGTGAACACACTTTCTCATCTACCACATCTCCCATACCTGTTTCTAAAATGAGGGGGAAATTATATTGTAGTTGGTAATTTACTAGTCTGGACTACCACTTCCCCGGGTCATTCCAGCACAAAATGTGTGAGGACAGACGAGATAGTTATTGTCTTTGAAATACAACATTAGAAATCACTGTTAGAGGGTATATTAGTCAGGGATCCCCAGAGAAACTGAACCAATAGGACACATATATGAAGAAATTTATGACAAGGCATTAATTAGCTCATGTGATAATAGAGGCTGAACGCCCCCACGATCTGTTATGTACAAGCTGGAGACCCAGGGAGGCTGGTGGTGAAGTTCAAAGGCTTGAGGACTAGAGGACTTCCAGCCGAGTCTGAGGGCCTGAGAACCAGCAGTGCTGGGAGCAGGAGAAGAGCAATGTTCCAGTGGGGTGGTCCGGCAGAGAGAGCAAATCCAGCTGGTTCTCTTCTGTTGGGGCCTCAACAGGTTGGATGATGCCCACACTGGGGAGGGCTGGCTTCACTGAGTCTACACATTCAAATGCTAATCTCTTCTTGAACCATTCTCACAGACACACCCAGAGATAAGGTTTAACCAGCTACCAGTCAAGTGGTCCCATAAAATCAATTATCAAGGTTGGTCCTGACTTTTTCCCTTAACATGTCTGAAATAACGGTTAGACAGTGTCCACTTGACACTATTACAAAATGCAAACCAGTGAACACCTACATGCTTTGGCACTTTCAAAACAAAGTCCCCCAGCCTGGTGTGTCCCCGGGTCAGTACCAGGAGCTGCTTTCCAGTTCATGGGTCCAACGCCTGCCATAAAAGATGCAAGCTGAGTGGTTACAATTTGCAGAGGATCTTTAAGGGGCACGTTGTAGAAAAATGAATGAAATATATTTTGTTTCTTTCCCATTTTAAGTAGCATTCTGGGCAACACATTTATGCTTTTTTGTATAGAGGACACAAGTAAATATTATGGAAAACGCATTTGTCTACCTTCTAAGGTCTCCAAGGTGGCAGTTACCAAAGACCCAAAAAGGCCTCTGCACTAAATCATGTGGTTCAGAAACACAGTAATAAATCGGTAGTCGAGTCTTTCCAGAAGAAATGTGAACTACAAATCAACTGGCCTCAGACAATTCATTTATTTGATTTATCCTTTGGATTTAGAGGGGAGCCAATTAATTTAAAGATGCTTTCATTAGTGCTTGCTGCACTGGAGGGTTCTTCATGAAGAATGTTAAGTGCCTGGAACCAATGACTCACAGCTTCAATTTCTGTGCATCGTGCCCAGGCTCTTGAACCCAACTTTCTCCATCTCAGAAGCTCAAGACATTAACCCCTTCAGCACCTTTGAGGGTACTCAATTCCCCTGAATTGAGGCGCTAAAAGCACGTTTCTCCCAAGGAAAAATCCTTCAAGTTGACAGACCTGGCTCGTAGAACACCCAATCACCAAATACTGCCTGAGGCTTAAAGAGAATTTCCAGAGCCTTTGCTGGGAACACCAAGACTGGCATCCTGGGGCCGGCCGAGTGGCGCGGTGGTTAAGAGCTGGCTTGGGATGCCAGAGGGCCTCGGTTCGGATCCCACATATGAGGGCCAGTGACACTGCCATCCACAGCTAAGATGCTGAATAGCAGCTCAACCTGGAGCTGGGCTGCCGTGAGTCACCTGCGACGGCGTAGGCTGAAGCCCCTGTGGCAGTGGGTTGCCATGGGCTACCGTGTGTAGCCAGCAGCCAGCGTGAGCGGCCAGCAGCCGCAGTGAGCGGCCGTCCAGAAGCTGGCTACTGATGTGCCTCGCCCGGGAAGAGTGCAATGATGGTGCCAACTTGGGCCAGTGAAGCAACGTCCTCCACAACTAGACTGAAGAACAAAATGACAGCAACTTGTCTGTTCCCCTTCCCCTATTTCCCCAGCACTGTTCCCATCCCCCCAATTCCCCAATAAAAATCTTTAAAAAAAAAAAAAAGACTGGCATCCTGTGAGCTCAAACTCCCACGGGAGTGATTCAAGTCTCTCCTTACTTAGTACAGCTTAGGCAGTTGACCTCATTTTTAGCTTTCCAGCCTGATCAAATGATCAAGAATATCAATATGCAGGGAGGAAGGAGAAAACAGTCCTGCCTAATGGATCAATAAAATTCTTTTGGATATCCCTAGACTAGGAAGAACTGGGGCCAATACCTTACTCTTTGGAGAAGGGGAGGTCCAAGTTAAAATGCTGTCTTGGTGACCTCTACAAACTAGCACATTTCTTTTTTAAGAAGTACTGTTCCTTATATTGAAAACCATGGAAAACTATAAGCAAGTGTTTGATAGGAAACTAGCGTACAGCTGTATGAATTATTGGGTTTAGGTTTTTGCCAAAGGTAAATCTACCTCGTGTATTTCAACCAGCGGGTAAATGTACCACATAGCTTCATGTTTTTTTAGGTTGCTAGCTGATGGTTTAAAAACGAAAGGAGAATAAGAGAGAAGATAGACACATACATTTACCTTGATTCCTTCTCATAATTACTCCATTTTATACTCCTATAAGAGAGCAGAGAGAGCTGAGAGCAGAGCAGGGTATGAGCAGCAGGTCAGATTTTGATAAAATTCTGGAAGGTGGGAAGTGGGAGTGATGACATTGCAGAGTTCCCTATAGCAGAGTAAGCCATAGCTCAGAAGATGCAAAAGAGAAAACTGCCTGGGAATAGCCCTTGTCTTGGTTCCCCAAAATCCCTCAGCTTAGAATTCACAGGCACAAAACATGCCAGTAGAAAGAGAGGCTGAAATTAGGTTGGTTCGCCCTAAGGTGTCTAAAGAACTAGGTCCCAGTGGGCAGTTACCTCATAGCGCCAACTCCGAATATTACCCCAGCTAAATCAGGACAGCTGCCCTCTGAAGAAATGGCATGGTGGGGATGGCGGGGCGGGTAAGGGTTAGGCCCCAATGTAGATGAGATGGTGCCCCATCTCAGAGGAAAGTCCTCCTTATTTGGGATTTGAGAGGATGCCAGGGAGTAGCTGGCTAAAATTGAGCCTTTCAGTTGACCTTCCCTGTTCATGGACCTGATCTTCCTATTCTGAAAGGGGAGTTTTGGGAGAAAAGGGCTACACAAGTACAGAGGAACCCACAACACACTCCCCAGATCAACTAGGCTGGCTTTCGTCCATAAATACAAATGAACAACCAAGAAAGCCTTGAGGAAAGCTAAGAGTTTCAAAGAGAAGAACCAAGATGAGTAACCTAGAAAAGTTCCCAGGAGAAGGAGAGAGAATTCAAGACAGGGGAGACGCAGGACTCTGTGTGAGGGCATTGCATCCATAAAACAAAAACAGGGTAACTTGAAAAAGGAGCAGAGAACAAGAATTCCTGAAGATTAGTCACAGGATTTCCAGGATAAGACTGCAAACTAAAATGTGATATGATTTTGAGTATTTGCTGGAGTATAAGAAAAAACAATCCACATGGCTTTGATGCCTGGGATATTCTCTGTGGAGAGATGCATTTAGTAGCAGAGATTGTTTATTCCTCCAATCACACTGCTTGGTTCTACAGTGATTAATATTTACAGAGTTAAAACATTGTAAATGCCATGTCTTAGTTTGCAATTTTTAGGGTCAACTTCTGGCAGAGCACCAAAGACCTAGTTAATTTACAAAATAGAATGTAAATATTATAACATGGGTATTGTAAAGGTAACAGTGGAACTGATAGTGGTCAGGCAAGAATGGGGAGGAGAGTAGGGTGACAAGGAATAATAAGATCCTCACATCATGGTGTCCTGTCACTGGAAAAGAAAACAGCAATGTTATAAAAAAAACCAAAAAAACAAAAGCAAAATGACAAATATGTATGTTTATAAAAGACAAGTCTTGGGGAGTAGTGGAGAAAAGAGGTAATGTGAGTCAGGCAATTTTCTCATATTTCATAGTGGGGACTCAGTAGATGCCAAGTCGAATAAATCAAACTAGAGTTATAAGCATATTATCTAGAATTATGAGTGTAAGTCCCCAAAGACTACAGAAAACCATTAAACATGATTACTCTGGGAATGCCAGGCTTTGATTGTTCGTTTCATATTATTCTACAGCTTGGGAGTCAGCAAACTATGGCCCACAGGCTGGCTGCCTGTCTTTGTAAATAAAGTTTTATTGGAACATGATCACACTCATTTGAACAGAAAAGCATGCCTCAGCTATATGCTATCTACAGTAAACCCACTTTAAATATAAAGATCAACATGGGTTAAAAGTAAAAGGATGGAGAAAGGTACACCATGAAAATGTTAACCAAAAGAAAGGTGGAGTAGCTATATTAATTTTAAAGTAAACTTCAGAATGAGGAAGATTATTATAGATAAAGAGAGATATTACGTAATGATAAAGAGGTCAAGTCTCCAAGAAGACATAATTTTATATGTGTTTGCACCTAACAACAGAGCTTCACAATACATGAGACAAACACAAATAGATCTGAAAAAAGACATAGAGAATCCATGATCAGAGTTGGAGAGTTCAACACTCTTTTTCAGTAAATGACGGGAACAAGTAGGCATAAATCTGTAAGGATATAAATGACCCAAACAACTTGATGTAAGTGATATTTATAAAACATTTCACCCAATACCAGCACTTCCTGAGTGCACATGAAACCTTGATCAAGAACAGTCGCTATGCTTTGGGCCACCAAATACCAATGTAAAGGCTGCATTCCATGTACCAGGTATGTCTGACCTAACATGCACCAGAGAAGAGCTGGTGTGGTAGTATGTAAAAAACTTCTCAGGTATTTCTGATTCTTTTTCCTATCTCCTCCTTTCCATCTCCCCCTGCCCTTCCATAGCCCAAGAACTTTTGGGCTGGACTCTGACAAACAGGGAATAAACGAGGGTGAGGAGTATGTGACTGAAATGATGTTTTCTTATAGACTGACCCTGCGTGGAAACATCCATGTCAGTCAGTACCTTATTTATGCATCCATTCAGTAGACGTTCACTGAGCACCTACTGTGTGCCAGGTACAGCACTGTGCTGACTATTGCTGAGGGCACAGAGGCACTGGTAAAAGATGGTGCTACAAGGACTGATGGGTGCCTTGCCAATGAAGCTGGTAACTTTCTGCAACCCAAACCTAAGGGATGTCCTGACAACTCATGAGGGGTACAGAGACTGAAGTAATCAGAAAATATAGAGAAATTCAAAACTGGGGAGTCTTCTTTTTCATAACAATCACCTTCTAGAAGTATCAAAGCTTTTGCTCAAGAAAATAAGTTGACCTTCCTTGTGGCTTACCACAATGGCCCAGAGCAAGTGGGGCCCCAAGAGGTCTCCGCCCCAAGCCCAGACCTAGAGAGGCAACCTTGACCCTACATGTAGACCACACTAGACTTGTGTATGAGTCTGCTCGGCCTGCCCTAACGAAACACCACAGACTGGGTGGCTTAAACAACAGAATCTGATTTTCTTACAATTCTGAAGGACAGAAGTCCAAGATCAAGGTGTCAGCAGAGTTGGTTTCTTCTGAGGCCTCTTTCCTTGGCTTGTAGATAGCCATTTTCCCCATTTCATCACAGGGTCTTCCCTCTGTGCATGTCTGTGTCCTAATGTCTTCTTATTAGGACACTAGTCATATAGGATAAGGACCCACTCTCATGACCTCCTTTAACTTAAATTACCTTTTAACAAGTCCTATCTCCTAACACAGCCACATTCTGAGTTACTGGAATTTAGGACTTCAACATATGAATTTGGGAGAACCCAATTAAGCCTATAACATCTTGGAAGCCCAGCACCCAGTAGGAAGAGACCATAAATGGAAGCTTCTAGAAACCTGCTAACAGCCAGTGCAGAGATACCCAGAGACACACAGGACCACAGACTGGAAGGGCAGGAGCTTCTGAAACTTCCAGGATCCCCAGGTGACCCAGAACATGTCTGGTTCCAGCCATTGCCAGGAAAGCTAGCTCCCAACTTGGCCACAAGTAATTTTGCGTGTTGCCCACATATTTTGTAAACTTTTGGTGTGCTTGAAGCATTTTAGCACCCCCAGTGGACAGTGCTCCGAGAAGACAGGGCAATTTGAGGCTGGGGCTTCAGAGGGTGGCCCTACACTCAGCAGGGAGTAGGCATCTGCACTCTGCCCCCTACCTCCTGGAGCTGGAGCAGCCCCTGGTGAAAGTGCCTGATCCTTACAGACAGTAGACAAGGTGGCAGGGGAAGTGGGGGTGGGAGGGGATGAGCAATGATGACAACAATCTGATCATTTTCTTCATGCCCCTTCCTTGGGAAGAAAGATGGAGCATCTGAATTTAAAGGCTTCGGCTTCTAAAAGATTGCATTTATTTTGTCAAAGGAACTCCCTAGTGATTTGCCCTGAGTTTCCTGTCTCAACAGCAATTTTGCATTTTCCTAAGTTTGTACCAGAATACTTATTCCTGTGGGAGATCTTTCAGGGGCAACTTGTTCTTTATTGGAGAGTGAGCTAAGTGTTGAATTTCTGTTTTTGTGTGAATGGGATGACAGAGGTGTGCAAGTCTGGAGGCCTCTGGCCTCTGCAGATCTCCCGGGGCTCGCTCTTAGGAGAGGGAATAAGCAAACTCCTGCAGCTCACCCCAACACCTAGCCCGACTGCCGACTGCCGTTGCTGTTAATAATCTTCTGGGCACCACAAACACATCGCTCCTTTATTTCCGTGCTGATAAGGATAATTTCCCTCTGGAGAAGGCAGGAAGGAAGCTAGACAATGCGAGTAAAGCAAATGTCAGCTGCTGTCTGAGCACCTGTGTTATTACCTAAAAATGCATGCGTTCAGCCTGCGTTTTTTCTGTTATTTGGTCCTAAGAAGACTGTTCACTGGAGATTTTCATCTACCAGGGAATAAATGAATATTTCTCTCCACACAGGAGTTCAACAGAACGGAGCAGAAGATTCAGGGTGGGGGTGGGGAAGCAGATCTACACCCCTCCCTACCACGTACATCTGTAGTGGGGGGTTGGGAAGGGCCATCTGCTGACTGGATGCTTCTGCCTGGCTTCCTTCTCCTGGTAATAAAAAGCTTTCAAAGCACTCTGAACAACTGCATTCTGCATAAAAGCCCATTTGGACCATTTTCTGGATGGTTACTTCTTGGTAATAATTAGTATTAAGAGCAATGTAATGTAATTACATTTCAAAACGAATGTAAAAGGCCCTACCTTGTAGATACAGCTCGGGTCTGGGCCAGCCACCAAGTCCAAACTCCTTTTCAGGGCCAAGATATGTACGGCATCTGGAAGGATGGCCACGCATCCTCCCTCAGCTTGCTCACCTTGAGTGTCGGGGAGCTCGCTCCTGACTGGGCATCCTATCCCATACCGCTAACTCTGATAAGTCAAACATGTCTTTGTCCTTATCTGGAACTTTCATTTCTGGTCCTGGTTGGTTCCCTGTGGAGTGACACAGAATAAGTCAATTCCTTTCTTCACACATTGGAAGGGAACTCTCCTGCCTCCCCTCAGCCTCTCTGAGCTGAATATCTCCTTTCTCTGAAGTCACTGACACAGGACCCTTCCTTGCCACCTCGGCTGCCTCCCCTGGACCGTCTCTAGAAAATTAGGGCTTTGTATATGGGATGCTCACAGTCTACCAGCCAGAGGTCAGCAACAGAGTGCCACATACAGGCAGGTGTGTGAAGTAAGTGGGAGGGGGTGAAGCTAAAGATGTACGTCTGTCTCTGGCCTGCTGTCTGCTTCCAGAAACAATGCCATGCTATGCAAGGGGATTACATGTCATTGGTGTACGCCCCCTAGCTGTCTCTGCCACACAAGCTAAGGCAGACGGCAGTTTGGGAGGTGTTACATGAGATTTTCTCAGACTGTGTGTATGGTTATGTTCTTAACCCCAAGTAAAATAGTAATTTAAAATCAAGTCATGACTTTTCACTTTAGGACCCAGGAAAAGAATGTAAAACCACCATATTAGGTACATGTTGCTAAGTAACAATTTACTCCAAAACTTAGTGGCTTACAACAATAACAAATATTTGTTACCTCACAATATCAGTGGGTCAGGATTTGGGAGCAGCCTGGCTTGGCAGTCTGGCCTACAATCTCTCATGAGGTCACAGCCAACATGTCAGCTGGGCTGCCGTTATCCGAAGGCTTGACCAGGGTTAGGGGAGCAAACTCTACGGGGCTCATTCACATGGCTGGCAGGTTGGTACTGGTGATTGACAGGAGGTGTATTAGTCTGTTTGGGCTGTCATAACAAAGAGCCACAGACTGGGTGGGGGCTTCAACAACAGGTATGTATGGTCTCCCAGTTCTGGAGGCTGGAAGTCTGAGAGCAAGGTGTTGGCAGGGTTGATTTCTTCTGAGGCCTCTTTCCTTGGCTTTTAGATGGCTGTCTTCTTCTTGTGTCGTCACATGGTCTTCTCTTTGTGTGTATGTGTCAAATTTCTTCTACTTATAAGAATACCACTCATATTGGATTAGCACCACCCCTTGCCCCCCCCCCCCCCCATGAGCTCGTTTAACTTAATTACCTCCTTAAAAGTCCTGTCTTCAAATATAGTCATATTCTGAAATGCTGGGGGTTTGGGCTTCTACATATGAATTTGGGGGAGGGGCACAATTCAGCCCATAACAGGAGATGTCAGAGCTTTCCACATGGGCCTCTCCATAGGCTGCTTGTGCATCCTCAAGACATGGGGACTGGCTTCTGTCAGAGAGAGCAGTTCAAAAGAGTGCAGGATAAAGGCAGCAACGTCTTTCATCACCTCGCTTCAGAAGTGACACAGTCACTTCTGCGACATTCTGGAGTTAAGAGTGAGCACCAAGTCTGTCTCACACTCAGGGAAGGCAAATTAGGCCCCATTTTTTGAAAGGAGGACTATCCAAGAATTTGCGGACATATTTTAAAACCACTGCAGCTGCCACAGAAATAGTTCCCTCTTGTTTCTGTTAGACTCCAATACAATGATTGCTGCCTTTACATTTCTTTCTTCCTCAGCCTTCCATTTAAAATGAATTCAAATCTGGAGTCCCTATCACTGATTTTCTTGATATTGTAGGGGCACCTATATTTGCTCGGTAGATTTCTTTGAGAACTTCTCTTCTATGATGCAGTCACTGTAGTTTTAGGGAGAAATGATGGTTTGGGGTAATAACATCCAATATGATTTTTTTTTCTAGTTAAATCTATTCATGTCTAAGCTTTTAGAGCAAGGCTAGATGGATGGAGTTCTTGTTTAGAGCACATTCACCATGGTATTCAGTGTCAATGTTCTCTAAGACGGTTCAAATAATAAATCAATTTGGTTGGGGGAAAAAAAGATTATCCCAGGATGTTTACAATAAAGGTAGACCTGATCAAGTTGTGTAGTTCTAAAAGGTAGAAAAATAATTATTCATGAGATACAATAAAAGTAGAACTTAGGGTATGTAAAATCAAATTATATCTGAGGTCTTACTGATTCTGATGGCTAAATGTCCCCAGCTCTATGCATATTCCCATGGAGATTAGCTTGCTCAAAGGAACAAACTGAAATTTTTTTTAAAAAAATAAGAGGTATTTATTATATAACTGAGACAGAATTCTGAGATCCCAAAATATGTTCTTCCTCAGCTGGCTTTTTCACACTCTGCATTCACAGTTCATTCTGGCTAATGCATTGCAAACCTAGTTTTCAATATGAATGTGCAGGTTAGATTAATTAGATGCTGAAGAATTGCAACCTTTCCATGTTTTTAATATGTTATACCGAATAGATGAGAAGAGGGGGGAAAAAGAGAAAACACTACATTATCTTTCGATTTCCAAAAAATAAATACCAAGATTTTATTGGGGAAAATAAAAATCTAAGAAAAACCCAAACTCCAAAATCGACCCACTTGAGATTTTAAATGAGATTTCAGCTAAGTGAAACTCCTTACTCTGCATTTAACTCAATGCTGGAAGACGGTCTCTAAATGTGAGTAGAAATAACATTTACACATACGACAGAAGCATGTTTGAAACCTTTTATTGAACAGGCAATGCATTGTGCAATGGTTGAGGACACAGATGCCTAGTGGAAAAGTTTAAAAATTATTTTTGGAAACCGTCTGTGAACGGATGCACCCTGCCGTGTTCCTTCTGCTTCTTCGTCGAGTGACGATCTTCAGGAAAACTGACTGTTTTATAGCAGCGCTTGGAAATGGCGTCCCTGTTTACCATAAATGTCATGTCCAGTAGTAAACACGAGGGGGGAAGGCAGGGTCCAAGGCGAGACAATGATCAGAGTCGCACGCTGATCTCGAGTGCAGGCACAGACACACATTCTGGGCTGCCTTCTCTTCTGGCCTGGCAGCCACGTCTTAGTTATGCATCCATGTTTCCTTTCCATATTCTTCCTTGTCCCAGCCCCTTTGATCAAGGGGATTCTGAAAGACTCGCATTCATACCTTCGGGCATGGGGCCTCGTTCCTGGCCCTTTTCAATGGTGTTCTTGTTTTCGGGCACCTCTGGCCCAGGACTGTGGCTGTGCATCTGTCCTCCTTGTTTGCCTGGTTCCTTCTTCCCTGAGCTCGCCCTTCCATAACCTGATGATAAAATCGCTCTTAAGTTTCACAGTTTGTTTGCCTTCAGTGGACGTTTTTCATGAAGTGTCCCATCAAGGTGGTGGACATTTTTTTCTTTCTTTCTTTTTTATTTTTTATTTTTATCACGCTGCCAACCTATTTTATAATTTGGGGCATGTCACTCCAAGCTTGTGATTTCTTTCTGGCGAGTTCCATCCAGGATGGCTGCTCTGCACTGGCATAACTAGCTCTCTTCAGCTGATGCAATTCTTTCTCCGTCATCACTGCAGACTGAGCTGCTAGAAGGAAGACAGAATAAACAGAAACCTGAGCAATAAATTTGGATTTTCACTTAAGCCTCTTGCATTTCTTTAAAATATGCATCAGGGTCTTAATCATGGTCTCATAAAATACTTACTGTGCAAAAAAAAAATGTAGAGAGGATTTAGGCACAGAACAACACAGAACAACTTCTGTGATAAAAGTTGTGATAAAAGGCAGGCTCAAACAGTGCCAATAATGTAGTAAGGAGAGAGAAACTTCCAGAATAAAACTGCAGAACTCTGGGGACTGGCTATACAAGTGTCAATATTCTTAACACTACTGAACTGCACATTTAAAAAGGGCTAAGATGGGGCTGGCCGAGTGGCTCAGTTGGTTAAGAGCTCACTCAAAAGTTTGAGCTCTGAGCAACAACGGTTCAATACCTGGCCTGAGCTGAGCTGCCGCTGAGCTGCCAACATGGTGGCAGGATGGCTCAGCTAAAAAAAAAAAAAAAAAAGGGTTAAAATGTTAACGTTTTGTTATGTGTATTCTACCACAATTAAAAAGAAATTTAAAAACACTGATACATACAATGATGAAATCTGAAAACGTTATGCTCAGTGAAAGAAGCCAGATACAAAAGAACACATATTTTATGATTCCATTTACAAGAAATGTCTATAAAAGGTAAATATAGGGAGGCAGAAAGTAGATTCATAGTTGCCTAGGGCTGGAGTGGGGAATGGTGAATGACTGTAAATGGCCATGAGGTTGCATTTTAGGGTGAGGGAAAGGTTTTAAAACTGGATTGTGATGGTTGTATGACTCAGTAAACACATATATACTCATTGTCAATCAGCACTTAATGAATTATACACTTAAAGAGGGTAAGTTTTGTGGCACGGAAATGATATCTCAATAAAAGCTGTTTTAAAACCATCAATGTGGTGTAATTAAAAACAAAACAAAACAAAACCTGTAAGACCCAACCCAGAAACGTGTTTCAGAGTGTTTGAGACAGACGATCTGCAGGTTTCATACCCAAGTTCTGATGGGACAAGGAAATCCCTCTTTGCAGCCCCTCCTGGAGGCAAAGCTTTGCCCCCTGCCTCCGTTCCACAGCAGGCTTCGCTGGAGCCATCAGGAAAGACTTGCTGCGGACAAAGTCAGCTTGCTTCATGGGCTCCTATTAGGACACGAGAAAGATACACACTGTCCGGTCACCGCAGGTTCAAATGGAGACAAACACAACCCAAAGCAATAAGCCACAAGGTCTCTCTGCCAACAGGAACTGTTCCGCTGGTGCTTTCTCGAGGGAGCTGTGCTTTGTGCACCAACATCCAGCCTGCAGAACACAGGTGCTCAGATGAGCAGGGCCTTCTCCTGGGCACACACAGGAGTCCTGGCTTCTGCCCTGTCCCCACCCCCGGCCTCAGCCCCAGATGTTGGACAGAAGAATGAACTGTGTTTGGAAATAGTTTTGAGGTTTTTAGGATCCATGGTATGCTCACTGATGCCCCAAACTGGATCGCAGGTTACTATTTGTTTTATAAATTCCCTAAGCCTGCACACAGGTTCTCAGGTATGGGGACGATTGAGGTTTGGGTTAAAATGAAGGGAAGCAGGTTCCATTGCAGACGCAAGTTCACCTCCCCACGTGGTTGAAATATGCTATGGATTCACCATGGTTGCTATGAGGAGGGATGTGAACGCTGTTGAGTCTCAGCCTCAACGTTGTTTCAGCACAGTTGTTTGGGTTTGAGAAAGCTGTTTTCAGTCCAGAGTGCAAAATGGAACCCTGGGTCCAGCCCTGTAGCCCTGTGTGGGGCGTATGGGATCCTGTCAGGCGGCCAGCGTAGCAGCCAAAGCAGGCCCAGTCCACCATCCCATAATGAGCAGAGATGAAGCTGTTGACATGGTCACCCACGTCTAACAGAGAAGTTATTTTAACCCTGTTCCATTTGCCCAGATGCTGTGTTGCCTAGGAGGCAGGGAGAGAGCACTACCTCCACCACCTAAGTGAACCACCAGCTTCTCTGCTTCCCTAACTGCCCAGCACACACTGAGGGCAGACAGCAGCCATCGTCCCAAGCCATGGGCTCTATAATGACCATGACCGTGCAGGATGCATTGTCCTCAAAGGTGCCAGCCCCCAGCCCCAGCCCCAGCTGGCTGCTCTCTCCTGCATCCACAGAGACAGGAAGTGTTTGCTCACCTGAGCTCTCTCGGGCACCTTAGCTTGCTTTCCTGTCTCAGACTTCTGAGTCTGGGCCCCAGGCTTGTCCTGCTGGTTGGGTGGCTGCTCTGGGGCCCCTCGTCGCTTCTGCCGAGTGATGGTGATCCAGGGTGGCCCAGACTGGCCCTCAGCTCCAGGCCCTGTTGCTGAGGGAGGCAGACCCTTATCTGTGGGTAGAAACGCACAGTTGTCAACACAGTCCTAGTCCCTCTTCAGTCTCACCTTTGGCCTCTCCCACACAGAGGACACTGTAGGTACAGGGCCTCGGGGGTGGGGGGGTGGGGGGGAGGAGGAGGTCTGGGAGCCTCTCTGGCGACAATGTTACTTTCCTTTAGGGGACTCTTATTTTCTCATTTAAAGATGAGCCAAAGAGATTATGCTCTTCTAGTCTGAGCCAACAAAAAATTAAATGCAACTGCTTCTATACCTACATTTTAGAGCCAACTTCTTCCTATGGGCTACTTCCTGGAATAAGATAAAATGAAGTCCATAAATTGGTAAGGTTTCTTTAGTATAAGCCTGTCGTGTTGGACCAGTACACACTGCCTAACTCTTGGTTTGTTTGGAAGATGCAGACACACTATTGTTCTCGTCTTTTAAAAATGGGAAGCATACCCTCCCCTTTGTGGAGAGTGACACCCAAACTAGCCACAGTAGTTTTCCTAATGTCCTGGAGAGAAGAGAAATCGTGTCTTTAAAACCGTGACGCTTTGCTGAATTTTTTTTCCACATTCACCGTGCTTACCTTTGGGTGGTACAACTGTGGGTCATCCCCACCCCCCCCGCCTTGCTTTTCAATTATTCTGTATTTTCATATTTTCTATGATGAGAATCTATTACCTTCATCAACAGAAAAAAGAAGCGAGTTTATTGTTTTCAAGGAAACCTAAGGATGACATAAGTGGCTTCTCGCAGGTTCAAAAGTACCTTCTCTCAAGAGTACCCTAGATCCAAATATTCCCCCCAGCCAGCCCCTCAGAATGTTTGCCTTCACCACACAGAGCAAAGACAGAGTCCATCTCCATATGCCTGGCCTCTGGCCCTCTATCGTCTTCTTCCTCCACTGTGCACCTCAGCCAGCTGGGGGAAGCCAGTACCTGTGTCCAGCAGATGTCCAAGGTGACTTAGCCTCATCACTACTTGTGGCCTGACACATGCCATCCCTTGCTCTGGTGTGTACAGAATATTTGTTTTTGTTTCTGCCTCCAGTTCAACCTGGAGTCCTTTTTAGCTCAGTCCCCTGCTCACCAAGGTGGGAGGAGGGACAGTAGCCACTGCCCTGCAAACCTCAGTCTCCCACCAGAGTTGAAAAGGGTTTTGGGCTTCATATACTGACCTCTCCTTGGCTTGGGCAGCTGGGAATGGCCCGCACTCTTCTGGCTGCTCCGAGGCCCTCACCCCACTGTCCCCTGGGACCCTGCTCCATTTCTGACTCATCCCTGGACTCTTCCTGCCTTTTCAGGCTCTCGTTGGGTGCTGACTTCCTTGCTGCTTTGTAAAATGCTTGGGTCTCCCACAGCACAAGAAAAAATGTCTCCACTGAGCCTCACCGTCCCCTTGAAGGCCCAGTCCTCAATTCCCCTCCACCCTTAACTCCTATGGCCTCTTTGTGTGTCTCTTCAGCTAATTCCTGACCCAGATACAACATGAACACTGTGCTATCTGCCAGCCACTGAACCATAATTCCTGACATCTTTCCCATTCTCAACTTCCTCTACGCCCCCGCAGCTCAGATGTGGCCACATAACCTCCCTCGGGAGACCTGTCCCCCTGGGGTGTTTCCTCTTCAGATCCTTGCTTGACTCTTGCTCTTAAACCTGGGAATTCTCCTTGTTCCAGACCCTCAGCTTTTCTCTTTTTCCCAAAACGTTCTCTCTGTCCCACTCCTGATTTCAACACAGATTTGCTTGGATTACTTCCAAACGTAAAATCCAGTCCAACTTTCTATTCTTAGCCAGAGCTCAACAATTCTACTCCCCTCCTCCTTCCTTCCACCCATCCCACCCATTTCATCCATCCATCCATCCATCCATCCATCCATCCATCCATCCATCCATCCATCATTTGCTATGGGCAAGGATTGTGTTAAATGCTAAGGTGAAAAAATGAACAAAAATTATTCTTGCAAAAAGCTCGAAGTCTAGCGGGGGAGACTAAGTACAAATAATTAACCGCGATGGAAATTGGAAAATACTACAATTCACAAAGTGCTCTGTAGACATGGCCTAATGCTGGCAGGAAGGATTGGAGGATGCTGTCGCAGCTGAGCCCTGGAGAAGGAGGCAAACCTTCTAGGCTGAGCAGAGGGGCAAGGTAGGCCTCCCAGGTAGGGGAGGAGGGCAGAGGCTGAGTTACCTGCAGACTGGCCCGGAGGGGCTACAGGGCAGAAAGGGTGACTGAGAAGGGTCCTTCTGGTCTTCTTGTTGTCCCTATGGGAAGCCGTGAGGGGTTGATCCAAGGGTACATCTGGAGGCCATGTGGGGAGTATGTCTGACTGGGAGGTGCAGAGGGAGGCTGTGGCCACAGTCCAGAGACGTGATGAGGGATTAGATGCTCTGTTCAGAAATCACCCCTCCTTGTCCACCAAGGCCCTGCCGAGTGCCGCCTCCTCCATGAAGGCTGTTCTGGTCACCCTAGCTGGATACGCTCTCCCTCTCCTAATTCTTCTATAATTCTCTGAGACATTTACCCCACTGATTGGTACTAGACATGTCTGCTAGCAACCGTCTATCACACTGATAGATGCTTTTGGTCATTAGAACGTCTTATTTATTTAACAAACACATGACATGGACTACATACCAGCCCCTGTTCTAATCGTAGCTAATTTAGCATGGAATTTTACATTTTATTTCTCGTCCAGAGACCCTGGCACATGAAAGGTGGACTGGGTGGTTGGATGTTTTACAGAAAGTCTGCATTTCTCAGCCCTTGTTCTCAATCCCTTGTTCACAGAGTTCTCATAGCCTCTATTTTCCAGGACTTTTCTGAAAAGTTTCCATTCATTTCTCTGATCTCTTATTCACACTCAGTGAAGTCACTACTAGTCATGCCCTCTGCTCTCTCCTGGCCTGAGATATCTGGCCGAGATGTCCCTTCAGCAGTGCCCAGCGCGTGCTGGTCACGCATCTTTGCCTCGCCACAGACAGACTGGAGAGAGGGATTTGACCGTGGGCTGAAAAACTTATTACATCAGTCAACAAAATATTCTGAGTAATTTGGTCAAGACGAAGCGTGCGTGGCAGAAAATTTGCATCCCGGGTTTTAATCTACAGGCAGAATGGTAGCTGTGAGATGACAAGGCAGGCCCAGCATCCCTAGAGGGCTCTGACTGGCTGTCGTGCCCCCTTGCAGCTCAGTGTGGGGCACCTGACACTTATGTCATTTTTACCACGAGGGCACAGACATAGCTCTGCCGAGTTCCTACGCCATGCAATCAGATTACACTCTTTCAGCCAACAAGGGCATTTAAAACTCATTGAAGAAGGTTATATGGAGCAGGGCATGTGCCATGTTCCTGGGGACTGTGGTGAGAGGAGGCCCTACCTACATCAAGGCTGTGGACCCCACGGGTGGACCAAGGCTGGGGACCCTTGTGGACCGTGCTGAAGGCCCACATCTCACACCTGAGGCAAATCATATTCTCCCTTCCAATTTGCTCATGGGAACCGCAGTCTGGTAAACAAGGCAATGAGGTTCAGCTTGGCCAGAGGTGGCTGTTTTCGCTTTTTACACCAAGAGTGTGCTGGCCGATTTCATCACAAGCAGAGAAGGGTCATTCCCTGCACTGCCTGTCTGTGGGGTACCAACGTTTTCAGTGTGTGTGTGTGTGTATGTGTGTGCCCACATGTCTGTATTCGTGGGTAGACCCACAGAAAGGAGTAAATGCCACAGCTGTTGCAGGCTGTGCCAGTGTGGGATAAGGCTACCTACAATGGCAATGTCACTAAGCGCTGGGCCAGGCATATGGCCCAGGTCTTTCAATAACCATTCAATAAACCATCTTTTTTGGTTCCTACTTCCTTTCCCCAGTGGTGGTCTTTCTTTGTAGTGTGTACTCTCCTTCCCACTTCCTCCTTATCAGGAAGGCAAGTGGGCCAGAGTGAGCCTGATACCTTCCAGATCCTTTCCCAGGGACTGTCCAGGGCCAGCCTCGTGGGGAGAGAAGGCACAGGACTGGTGGATGGGGTTCCACACACCAAGGAGAGAGAGAAAAACAGCAACACTTCCCAGCCATGATTCAGAAAGACCTGCGATTCCACCTGGAGCCTTAGGTAACCGATAGGTAAGTCCCTGTCCCAAGTGGACACAGGCAGAGCATCTGGGTGATGAGCCATTGTGCTCTGTGGCAGAAGGCCTAGGTGGCCACTCTGATCTGCACCCCACACCTGGCACCCACTGCAAGGTTGTGGGGTGTGTGCCATACTCCACAAGGGGAGGGCAGGGGAAGGGCAGGAAGAAGACACGGAAAATGTACAGGATGAGGCAGGTTTCCGGGGCCAAAGGCCTTCCGCCGTGACAGCTCTACAGCAGGAACATTCCGTCCGGGTCAAGGTTCCATCATAAAATAGCTTCTGAGATTCTACATGTTCAAAATGTCATTAGTTTCAGGAGAATGTAGATGTGGCATCTGATTAAGTAAAAAAGGTTGAAAATCCTTCTTTATTCTCCCCTTTCTGCCTCAAAACACAATTTTAACTAAGTCATTTGTATTTTGGAAGACCTAAAATTAGCCATTCAGAAAATCCTCATGTGAAGCCATTTCTAGAGATGTTCAACCATCCCACTTTTTGCTTCATTTTGACTCACTGGTTGGTGATTTTATTTTATTTTTGTGCCAATTAAAATTTAGCCTTAAGGCACTGTTTCTCTCATTCACAAAAACTCCTATAATGACAGGCTGAGGGGATGACAGTGGGATGCTAATGGTGGTCTACACCCCATATGGCAAGCCATGTGAGTCTGGAAGCTGGCAGTTGTCAAGAACACTGTCCTCCGAGCGACAGGCATGAGCTGTGCAGTGTACACTACTGTGCTTTCTTGTCCTTTGGCTGAGAAAATAAAAGATACTCTGCCCTAAGCTGACACCCAGGAAGGCGGCAGGGTTCTTATACCTCTGCCATTTTTGAAGCAGCAGTTTTTAAGAATCTTTTTCCTTTCGTGAAATGTCTCCATTGTTCATAAAAGTACTCAGGCACACTGGAGAAATTCAGGGGACAGACATAAACGTAAAGAAGGAGAAAAAGTTCCCCATCAAACCACGACCAGCAGAGCTGTGTTCACACTTTTCGGCACAGCCCTTCCAATCTATTTCTGTTAAGCTGTCATCTCAAAAACACACACGTCAACAGCTCATTCCCAGCCCTTTGAAATATTCTCTGTGGAAGGGGAGGCCTGAGTGTGCTAAGATTTCTGGTGGAAAGTGGGTGCATCACCCACACTTGTCACAACTAGCTGAAGCCAGAACAGTGCCTCGGGGCTCCCATTAACAGGGCAACTTCCTGTTGTCTCGCTTCCAGGTCCTCTGCCAAGGCCCTGGTTTTGGGAGCCAAGGACAGATACTAAGGGGATGGCTGGGGGGGGGGGGACCTCATTCACGCCAAGCACTTATGTCAGACTTCCTGTATGGAAAAGTTAAGGTATTTTTTGTTTTGTTTTGTTTTGTTTTGTTTTTAAGCATTTATCGATCTATTGTCAGTGTCTGCTTACATAGAGAGCCCCTGATCAATACATACTGGAAGAGTCTGAAGCCGCGCTTCACCGCTTCTGTCCAGAGTCAGTCTGTGTGTCACCGCAGATCCTGGGAAATTTTGATGCTCACACGAGCGAGCGTTTATCTCAAAACCACGTTGAGCATTTTGAGTGGGTGAGGGCTCTTCACAGAGTGAGCTGTTTGTAATGATACAATAAGGGGCTGTGTCCCAGCTCCACCTCCGAATGAAATTAATCACCATTCCTTCCTTTGCTCATTCAGTAAGTAGTCGGTCCTCATTATTTGCGGATACCATGTCTGAGAATTTTCCTACTTGCCAAAATGTCTTTGAAAGCCCCGAGTTGATACCTGGGACCCCTCTTGGTCATTTGCAGACATGTGCACAGAGGTCAGGTTACGTATTGATCAGCTGATGAAAATATTGTGACCAGAGGCTTGCAGGACCTCACCCTATAGGTCCCCTAGGAGCAATGGTTCAGTATCTGCTACTGTGTTTGTGACGATATTATAGAGCTTAACTGCTGCGAATGACGACAGTCAACTATACCTGGTGACTGCCCACTAGGCAGATGGTGAGACCACAGAGACGAAGATGTTTCTGCTCTACTACGTCTCTCCAGCCCACGGCACACAGGCTCCCCTGTACAAACAATCGGGGAGAGGGGTCCACAGTCCATGGTCCAGGAATGAGGTCCAGAGCCGGCTGGAAAGGGGCACAGGAGGGGCCCCTGGGTACTGGTTTCATTCTGTTTTTTGGTCTATGTCTTCAGTGTGTGAAAATCCATTGAGCTGCAGCCCTTCTCTGCATGTGTATCATTCTTCAATAAAAAGTAAAAATAAACAAAAAACGACCCTAAGATAATCAGGACTCACTCTGCTTGGATAGCGACCAGGAGAGTCTAGCTCCCTGTCCACATAGAGAAATGAGGCAAGTCCACGCCACAGAGCTGTTTCCATACTGTGATTAGACAAGGCTGCTGCCGGAGGGGGCACGGGCTCTCCCAAGGACGTCCTCTCCGCGCTGGCAGACCCTTCCCATCCTCTTCACTTCCCCTAGCCCTCAGATGCACCTGGGGTCCTGGGCCCACTTGCCTTTCCTATTGCTGCCCCCACCTTACGCACTCTTGTCTCCTCTTCCCCTCATTCTCTGAAGATTCCCCTGGACCCTCCCCGCCCCCCCCCCCATATGCAACCCCACAGATCAGCAGGGACAGAGAGCCTGCCTCTCCAAACACAGACTTATTTTATAGCCTCATGCAATGATATGCTGCTACTGAGCTCTGGAAAGGCAGCCAGTATGACCGAGGAACTGAATTTTAAAATTTAATTTACATTTAAGTATACATGTAAACATCTCTATGCAGCTAGTGGTTCTGTGTCGGAAAGTGCGTATCTGGAGCCTTGCTACTCAGAGTATGGTCTGAGGAACCACAGTCTCGTCCTCACCCTGGACCTACTGCAATAGAGCCGTCGTTTTAACAAGATTCACAAGCTCTTGCAAGTTTGAGAAGCGCTGCCCTAGAACAATTGTGTCGCGAGACTGTGTTCTGCAAACCCCCTTTGTTCCTCTCCGCCCTGAGGACCCGCGTACCCTCTCAGGGTGCTGGGTGGTGGTTCATGCCCCCCCACAATATTGTGCTCACATGCTCTCTCTGGGGGCTTATATCTAAGCACAAACGAAGTCATCAGAACCAGGATTAGAAGAATGCCACTCCCACAAACTGCTCTATGCGGCCCGGAGGAAGCTATTTTGGGACATCTTGGGAAGACGGGACTATAGTGTATGAAACTGTATCACATTTTGTAGTTAAAATGCTTTTGTTGCCCTGAGTATTACTAGTAACCTCATTTTACAAAGGAGGAAATTAAAAGTCACAGGTTAAGAAACACACCAGATCAGACTCCCACAGCCCCTGGGAGGTGGACCTCGGCGTAAAATGTCCGAAGGCAGGCTCTCTGATCCCACCACCCAGCTCCCCACCCTGCTTGTTTCACTCTCTGGTCCCTGGTCTTGTGAGCACAGCCCAGGACCACCCACTGCAGGGTAGAAGCCTCCAGGCATGATGTTCTCAGGGAGCTCAAGGTCAAGTTCAGGAGCAAGGTGGAGTGTGGGCAGAGTGAGCACTGAGGACTCTCTGTGCAGGGTTCTGAGGGGAGCTGGTGGCAGAGGTGGGGCTGGAGATGTCAGAGGGAGTGAAGGCGTGACAGATGAACTCAGGAAGGCAGACATGTTGCCTTTGGCCCAAATCTAAAAAGCCTTAAATGCCTTGCCCTGGAGGTTGAATTTTATTCTATCTATATAACAAGAAGGCTCTGAGAGTTTTTAAAAGAGGAAAGCTCTGCGGTTATGCCCATGCTTTGTGGGGCGAGGGTGAGACAAGAGAGTTAGGGGAGCAGGGGCTGTGGGCGTCAGGTTAAAGATGATGAGGGCTGGCACAGGGGCAGGGTGCAGGAGGACAAAGACGCTTCATATTAGGATGACCAGGACCCGCTGACCAAGGTGAGAAATATAACTGACATTTTTCATCCATCAGATTGAAAAAAATAATGAATAGAGTGACAACACCTGGTGCTGAAACGCAGGTGGAAAAATAGTCTCACTCCTGCTCAAAGAAGTGTGAGCCAGTCCTAACTTTATGGAGGGTCACTTGAAGTTAGTTGTCTATTAAATTAAAACCACATACCCTGTGAGCCAGAAAACCCACTGTTAAGCATCAATCCTAGGGAAACAATCGTGTGACTGCACAGAGATAAAGCGGACAAGTACGGTCACCTCTAGCACCCTGATCTCCCTGCCCCATCTTCCAGCCCTTGTCTACCTTTCAGTGTCTGTTGACATTTGACATTCACTCTCTGCATGTGGTCTGGGTTTTAAATGGTATCCGTGGGAGTTGTAGGGTGGAGTGTGTTTACTCCATGTTGGTTAGCCTTGCAAGTCCCTTTTTATGTCATTGTTTAAGCAGTAGGTTTACAAGGCGATTTTTCCTACGATTTTTTGGCCTTTCGGTATTTTCCATATTACACTATTTTTAACAATGCTGAGGTCTCTGGCTGTTGTGCCTGGTTAGATGGGGGCACTGAGAAGGACAATGGTCTGGGTGGGCGAGACATTGACAATGGAATTATAAATGGTGAGATGTCAAGTCAGGGTTGCCCACTGATGGGTAGCGGCCAGTTGCTGTGGCCGAGGGCGTCAAGGGAAGTCAGGTAACAGGCGGGGATCCATGACGTGTCCTGCGCAGGGGCGCTGGGGAGATGCGGGGTTTCAGGAGCAGAGGGAAGGTGGGGTATGGAGGCCAGGGTGTTGACCACGCTCACTCAGGAAAAGACTGTGAAGGAAAGGATAAGGCTGAAAAGAAAGGCAGATGTGAACAAAGTTGGTTTTAAGAATTCAAAACATATGAATATATTTTTAGCGTGATACCAAAAACATCCCCCTTGTATTCTCAAATAAACCTGAAAACAATGAAATAACTGTGTTATTAGGTGACAGTGTCTTTGAGTTCATTTCCTCCAGAAACTGTCCCTGTCATGCACAGACAAAAATGGGCATCTATCTACACTCCCCTGTGACATCCAGCTGCCACATGCCTCCTGGGGCTGGTAGGCCCCCTGAGGGTGAGGTTGTCCTGCTTTCCTGACTGCCTCCTGGGGCCAGCTCAATGCTGTGTGTGTGGCAGGAATACCGGAAATATTCGTTGGAAGAATGCATGGAGAAATGAGAAATGAGAAAAAGAGGGTCCGAGATGTGGGTGTGTCACTGTGTCACCAGTCCCGTCTAGAGCGATTGAGCTTGGATTGGAGGCTGAGGTTGGTTATCAAATGAGGCCCCAGGTGAGGATGGCAATTTGTACAGCTATTGTCCAAAATATCCAACATGTGACCATAACTATGTAGAAAATAAATGACACACACTCACACAGAGAAAAGAAAGACTAGATGGAAAGGCCAACAGAGATAACATCTATAGAGTGGGCTTGTAGGTGATTGCTTTTTTCTATATCCTTTCTGTATTTTACCATTTTTTTACATGAGAATCTCCAGCTGCTTTGTTCAAATTCTAATCCTGTGCACAGGAAACTGTAATTTAGGCTCTGGCTGGGCTGGCCCAACAGGAGGGTGGGTAATATCCTGCACCCATGAACAAGTCTGAGAACCCCAGGCCGTTCACCTGAAATAGCATATCAGCAGAGTGCCAGGTGTCCTGGGGTAGACAAGCACAAACAGCGCACTGGGCTTGCAGTAACCACCCCAAGGAGGTCCTGGGAGGCCCAGCCCACTTGGCCAGCCGGACTCCTCTGCTGACTGCAACCACCATCTAGTCCTTCCTGCTTCCCCCACGGAATGGTTTTTCCGTGTCTTCAAGGAAGGAAGAAAGGGAGTGGGGGACAGGACAGGGGTTAAGTAGGACATCTGGAAATAAAGCAGCTCGAGTCCTTAAGGCAGAACCCCACGCCCATGTGCGACACCTCCATAACCTGATTTTATGATTTGTACCCCTGGCAGGGAGGGAGACAGGGGAGATGGCAGCCTATCTGGGAGCTCTGGGCAAAGTGCTTGCCACCGCAAGATAATTCACAGCAATAATTAGGCCTTTCTGGAAAAGTAAGTCATACTGTTATTAAAACTTTTATGATCTGTATGTTTTGTATGCATTGAATTCTCTTTAGTTGCTATAACTTGGGAGCAACAAGGGTGATAGCAGAAGCAATGAATTCAGCCACAAGCAGATCCAAAGTCTGGGAAAGGCTCCTTCCCTGGGGGGGTCCAGCAGCACAGACCCTGAGATCCAGAGGCAGCCCCAAGGTCCTGGGTGGGACCACACAGCAGCCACAGCCTGTCCTGGCACTTGTCCCTCCAATAGTAACTCCCATTGGGAGGGGAGGTTCCCAACAGAATGTGGGTAATTCTTCCCTTGTCTCTTTGCACTGAAATGAAAATCACTCCCCGTGCCCCATAAAGTAACCTAGATTCTTTCACTCTGGAATTCATCTGAATTGGTTATTTCTGTGGCTTAGACGATGTTAATAAACATAGATGGACAAGACAATCTTCTATTTAAGTATAGCCATTAATATATAAAGACTATATTGTATTTTATGAATCAAAGAAAAAAAAACATCAGGTCTTTAGAGACCTTTCCAGGCATCTGGAAATAAACGAAGCCTAACTCGGGGAGATTATGAATTATTGATGCACCAAGCACTGCTCTCTGAAGCTTCTGTCCCAGCTCTCACCGTGAACCTGAGGGTCCTGTGTTTACGTTCCATTCATCCCGCAAGCCCTTCAGGGACATGTTCAATTCCAGGTCATGAAGGTGATCGGCGCTGGTGCTGACATCAGGGTTTTACCTGCACAGGGCAAGACCCCGCCTCCCTATCCGTCCTCGCTACTTCAACCAGAGGCTTTTTGAATCACTCTGCAGTGGATTCAATGACCTGGCGGCAAATTGGCAGACGGGATCCTCAGGAACAGCTTGAAGCTCCCCCAGAGCTCCCTCACTGATTGTCCTAAAGTAGTGGCAGCACTAGCACAAAATCAGGGCCGAGCCAGGCCCCAGGTCAGGAAGGCCGCACATGTGCTTTGGGGGCATTTTCCCGGCACTTCTGCCTGGAACCACCTGCATCTGTGGGTGTCACCTTAGGAAGTTAAAACACGTTGTACACTGCACTTTTACTTGCTTCCTAGATGGGAGACAGAAAAGACTAGAACTCCTTCAAATCTGTCTTCACATTGCTTCATGTGACTCCTTCCTGTGTGTGCCTTTCATCTTGCTTTTAGGGTGGAAGTGGGGGTGTCCCTAAGAGAACAACTGGGTTCTAGTTCCTTTTTGTCCCACAAAGCAGTGCTTAGTGGAGTCCTGCACTCACAGTAGTCACTTAAAATACTGTGAAAGGTTTTTGTTGTTAAATAAAATTGGCCAAGGAACACTGCTCCCCAGGGCCCTCGTGGCCCATGCCCCCGACTTGTTTGGGCAGCTTCCCTTTCTGGCCCTCTGCTTTCCATCAGTGATAGAAACCGCCAGTGAAAGGCTCGCTAGCTCCACTGCAAAGACCAGTTTCCAACAGGCTGCTCATTTCGTCGGAAACACTATCAATAAAAAGTGACAAATGTCTACGACATAGAAGAGTCATCGGTTTTGTCTCTGCTCATTTTAGAAGACAGTTGCTTTAGAAGATTCTCGCACTCTGCCCCAATCTTAACACCGGCTCCCTTTTGGGACAGGCAGCTAACACCCACCCTCCAACGGGTTCACATTCGACAAAGGCTGTGACTCCCATATATGGGGTGCTTCGCTGGGGCCCATGAGCCTGATTATAAAACGGAAGGAAACACTTCCTTGGGGGGAAAGGTCAGAGGATACTAAGTGACAAGAAGAGCCCGATGCCTCATTTATAACCAAGAACAGCGAAGGCCCTGACAGAGCACATGTCCTGGGTTCTGGGCCTCGACGAGCTCCAGAGGTAAACGGTGCAGCGGCGTGTGAGGGGCCCACTGAGGGGCCTTTCAGGGAATAATACGCTGCAAAAAGAGTGTGGACGACTTCCTGATGCCTCTGAACTTACAACAAACTGGTATTTGTCTGCCCTTCTCTACTCTCCATCCCTAATCAAACATGTCAGTGGCACCACAAGGAATTTTGACGTTTTCTTCCAATTCCCCTGCAATAAGATTTTTACCCAAAATATTTATATACTTGGTGGCCATCCAGCATCTAGTGCCACTAATGTGGTTCCCCATCATCCCATCTCTTCCCAAACACGCTCTTACCAGCTCCTTGGTGGGGCGACCTTTTCTCTGCCATCCGACTCTCCTTTCTGGGGCCCGGGGGCAGCGTGGCCTTGTCCAGCTCTCCGGGGCTGACATCAGGGGATGCTGGCGGGTACGGGAGGGTGAGGGCCTGCAGAAGTGGCTTCCTGGGCAGGGGTGGCTTGGAGCCGAGCTGCTCCGATGACCGGACCTTCCCCTTCCCCTGGTCGTTTGGGGACCTGGCCCCCCGAGTAGCGGGGGCGGTCCGCATGGGACACTTGTCCTCTTTTGAAAGCAGTGTCAGTCCTCCCTTTTCTAGCCTGACCTCAGCACTGTACCTCTTGATTCCTTTCACTTCTGGAGAGGACACATCTCTGTGTTTGAAAGAGAGAGATGTGGACCGAAGCTTCACAGGGAAGGAGCTTCTGTCCCCACCGGTGGGTGGCTCCTGGGCAGCGGGGCAGGGGTCACTTGTGGCTGGCGTATTCACTGCATCCTGGGGGCTCCTGCCCGGCCCAGCCTGACTGGCTACCCTGTCCCCCAGGTCCTGAGAGCCACATTCAGCTGGTGAGGGTGGCTCCTGAGGGTCCAGTTTTCGGTTCTGGGGCACAGGAGGTACCTGGAGGTCATCGAGGGCAGCCTCGCTCTGCCAGGCTTGGCCGCTCCTCAGCAGGGGAAGCCGGACAGCGGAGGGGACAGCAGCAGGGCCCACAAGGCCAGAGTGTCCCAGCCGGTCTCTGTGGCCTGTGCGTGGCCACGCCCGGCCCGAGGACACGGAGAACTTCTTCACACTCCGAGGCTCACCACCGCCTCTTGCGATTTTCTGCTCCCGTGCCACCCTCTCGGGTCCCTCTTGTGGGGACCCAGCCAGTTCAGCCCTGGAAGGCTCCAGGGGGCTGGCATCCTTGTCCAGGGCACAGGGGGTGGGCTCCTCTGGAGGTGACTCCGAGGTGGACAAAGCGAGGGACACGTTGAGGCTCCTGCTGGCCACCAGGGCCTTGTGCTTCAAGCAGCTCTTGGGGACTGGGAGGTTTGGGGCAGGGGTCTCGGAACATTCTGTCCCTGCTCCCTCGAGACTAGGCACTGCCAGTGTCAGCTCCACCTCCTTCTGCACATTGTGGTCTGGCCCCTCTGGACCAGAGGGGGTCTCCACGGTGGTGGCAGGGCCGGTCGCAGGTGGTGTCATGTCTTCCCCAGGGATGTGGGGAGATAACCGACTCTCAGCATCTCCAGAAGCACAAGCTACCTCATCAGCTGTGTCCCCGGCTGGGGGACATGCGCTTGCGAAGGACAGCTCCTCCCTCTGGTTTTCGCTGTCGGGGTCAGGGTGCAGGGAGTCTTCTGGCAAAAGTGGGGACTCTAAGCAGGGGGCTGGGCTTGACACAGGCTCTGTGACCTCGGGGGTGGTCGGGCGGCTCGAGGGATTGTCCCCTGGGGCGCTCTCCTCCTCTGCACTGGCACTGAGCGCCGGGCAGTGCTGTAGGCGTGCCCGTCTTGCACGGGGCCCCCCAGGTGGCAGCATGGTGGCTGGTTTCCCGGGCTCAGGGCCTCTGTCCTGGACCATGTCTTGCTGTCCAGTAGTGGGCTTGTCTTCTGAGATGACTGTGGGTGATGGCTTCTCATCATATTCCTCCTCCTCTGGGGTGCAGATCAGGTCGCTCAGGCATTCGGACTGTGCCCGCTACGAGAGATGCAGAGGACAAAAGACAGCATTTTTACATAGAATATCAGGAAACTTGCGACCTTCCTGTTTTGTTCATATGGTTAAAGGCAGCAGAATGTCCCAGAAGTGGGCACTGGAGTGGATATTCACACACAGGCGTCTTTTCCTAGTCCCTCCTTTAATGGTCTGTTTGGATTCTTGTCTCACAAGCTCAGCTCTTAGCAGGACACTAGCAGCTATGCTCTCGAAATAAATGTTGCCTATGGCTCTTGTGGGTGAGTCAAGAAACCAGTCGACGCTGCTCTACAGAGCAAAGCAAAGGGAAGGGCACCCATGCCAGGTGGGGCTCTGCCACGCTTTGTGCTCTACACTTGTTACTTCATTTCCTCTTACTCCTCGATTCGTCCCAGTGAGGAAATGACTATTATTCCCTCTCTGCAGCTGGAGAACTGGGAGCTCAGACAGGTCCAGCCTTTGGTCAAGGCTTTTACTGGCTCTGTGGAAAGCTGGTGCTCCGTGACCCTGGGCTGCCTCAGAGCCAGCCTCCCACCTCAATGCTCCCTCCCTAGGTTTGCACCCTCATTGCCAGGGCAGACTGGTTTACTCAAAAGATGAGTCATATCACGTCAAACAGGAACAGTAGCAAAGTAGAGCTTACAGGATTAAGTCCAAACTGCTTAGCTAAATTTAAAGTCTTCCATTCTCGCTGTGAAATTGTTTCTCTCAGTCCCTATTCAGGTCCAGCCAAGTCCCAACTACTGTATGTGCCAGACTCCAGGTCTGAGGGGCTCCCTTCACACCTCCAGAGTGCTCTACCCACACCCCCAAGACTGCCTCAAAGTCCACTGCTGACAGGAAGCCTTGCCTCTTCCCCAAGGCTTACTTGCCTCTTCTCCCTTGTCTACTGAAGCCCTGACAGTAAATGCTACACTGCCTTCTGACATGCCTCTGGGATTTAGACTTAGTGACGTCCTCCTTCCCATACACAGAGTCACTGCTTGTTCTCTTAGGCAGAAAAGGAGATCAAGGTAACCACGGCCTCATTCAAAAGCAATATGTGAAAAGGACCTAAAGTATGAGGGTGTTGAGACTGATTTTTGTGAAAAGTTCATGACATTAGACCTGGAGAGTTACCCAGGCTCTTGCATAAGCGCAGCTGTCTCCTCTCCGCTTTTAGGAAACACTTGGGGAATGTTTGCAGTAGGTTTTCGTTGTTTCTTGATGTCATTTTAACATTTTCCAGCCGGCATCTCCTAGCTCACAGAACACAGGGTAACTGGGGTGTCTGAACAATACCTAAGCTCTCACCAAGATGCACAATCCTATTCCTCGTGATATGAAAGGAGGAAGATGTACACGGAAATCCAACGGAAGCATTTTCAAAAGCTGCAGGTACAAAAGGTGTTACTGGCTTTTGGCTGTTATAGAAAATCATTGATGTTGAAACCTCTTTGGAATGTGGATCACATTTTAAAATGCTTGGAACCCACACTAAAGTCAGCACAGAGCTCAGGACCAGACACACCCCGACCTGAGCCACTCACAACTCCAGGGAGGTTCCAGGGAAGGGCCGGGCTGGACGAAGGCTGGCGTGGGGCACGGACACCAGAAGATGGCTGCTGAGCAGAGGCTTTGGAGGGAACAGAGAGGCTTCTGACTCAGCTTGGGCTCCTGGCCGGGCACAGCAGGAAGGATGCATATGCCCACTCCATTTCCACCTCCCCTCCACTCCTCCTCTGGGCCCTCACAGCAGCTTGGCGTCCTGGACCCCTCCCAGAGGAAGCGGAAGGGGAGGACCCAGTGCCCAGCCTGCTCTGGGATGAAGACTATCGTGGCTCATCCCCCGTTTCTCACCAGAAACAGTCTTGGGAAGTCCACATAATCTCTGGGCAGAGGACACTGCCGACTAGTAGTGAGGGGAGGTGCCAGTTTCCACCTGGGACTCGGGGCTGGCAGCTGGCAGCTCTGCCAGCCATGCGGCAAGCCATTTAATTGTGCTGCCCAGATTTAATAATATTCGCTGCTCCCGGCACTTCCTGGGTTGGGATGAGGACCAGCTGGTATGGGGAGATGTTAGTGTCAACATTTATGAGCGTCCCACTTCTAGCACTGGAGCCATACACAGGGCACGGTTCTGTGCAGCTGGATAAAATGCTGAGGCGACAACCAGCGTTTGTCTTCCCCGACCCCTGCTTTGGTGGGGGCACACAGATTCAGCCAAACACACACTTGAATGTGTTTTTCAAATTCATGATAAATACTACAGTCTTTATAGCCAAGGTGTTTTTTCTGTTGTTGTTGTTTAACTACCCAAGATTAGGTTCTTAAGGTAAGGAAAGCACCCCCCATTTTTTTCCTTCTAGAGCTCCAAAAAGATTCAGGGCCTAGATGACGTGGGTGAGACTTTACCCCACTGATGACAGAGCTGGAGATGCCTGGCTGGGCACGGGCAGCTGTTCTGCCCAAATGGAGGAAGGAACTTGGGCAGCAAGAGAAAGAGACTAAAGTGGGGACTCTGGAGGTGTCTGAGCCTGGGGGCAAGAGGTGAGAGAGTGGGTGATGAAGAAAGAAACCCCAGAGACTGTGAGGGATCAGAAAAGCAGGGGACACATGGACCTCATTGTCCAAAGGGGCAGTGAACCCCCACAGAAGTCCTAGGATTGGGAGGGCTGGGAGGGCAGCAGAGGGACAGCGTGGTGGTTCTTCCCCACCCGTAGAGCAGGACAGAAACATCTGAGAGCACCTTGGTCCCGAGAGGGGCCAGGGCACCAGGAAGGTCCTCATGGTTGGAAGGAGGGACCTCATGACCAAAGGACAAAAGGGGCAGTGGACACTGATGGGCAGAGGCCTCCAGCTTAGGACTCAACAGTGACCCTGGTGACCACTGGCCAGATATTTCTGTCCAGTCAGGAAAACAGAGATACCGCCACAAACTTTATATATCCATCCTGCTCCCTACCAAGAAGGGAAGGGAAAGGAGGAGGGGAAGATATGACAATGGCAGTTTAAATCAAGGAAAGACTGTGTTTACCCAGACTGACGAAACCAGATTTTCTGTTATTCTAAAAAACATAGCTCAAAGGCTAAGTCAAGCCCAAAAGCGGGGAAGGAGGTGCACAGTTCTGCTCTGGGAGCCTCGGGAAAGGTTGCTGTACTTCCCCCTTGGGGAGCGGCCAGGCTTCCCTAGGTCACCAAGTCCTGTCCTGGCAGCGGCTGGTTACATATACCCTTGCCAGGACAAAAGACACTCCTGTGAGAATAAAGCCCAGACTTGAAGGCCAGAGGAAGCTGGCTTTGTCTCTGCCCTGTGGCTCCACTCAGCAGGGGAACAGGTAGGTCAGAGGTACAGGGCTGTGCCAAGTCCCCACAGCTCAGAACCTTTAACTGCCAAGGCACTGGATATGTAAGCATGTGCATACGTCCCTTTGTCCCCAGCTGCATGAGGCACGTTACCTAAAGGTAACCACAGCTTGCTTCTTTCTCTAGCATCAGTCCCCCCCAAAAGTCGATCTTTTAGAACTCATGTCAAGCTTTCTGGCATGAGTTTCCAAAGCACCTTCCACTCGCTCAGAACTAAAATCCTGAAAGGCCACTGTCACCAGCTGAAGAACCTAGCTTGTCCTGGGTACTTCATCAACACCCACAACCTTGGCTTGAGGGAAGGAGAGAGAGAAGGTTGGTCTGTGAGCACTCCTTCTCAGCACCATCATGCTCTGTGGCCAGGCTGGCCCACACGCTGCTTCTAAGCACTCCCCTGTGGGCACCACCAGGCAGGGGAGAAAGCACCAACCCCATGTAGACCTCTAACCCCAGGGTTATCATGAGGTCTAAGTCCTCAACCAGCAATTTCCATGAACTGTGAGCTAATGACTGCCCCAGGCAGCACACCCAAAGAGGGGTGTGTCCTTATAGGAGCACAATCCCACGATCCCTATGCCATTAAAACAGGTCCTCGCCCAAGGCAGGTATTTGTTCTACTGGTTCAGTTTCTTCCTCTGTCACTCACTCATTCGTTTGTTTGTTCATTCATTCATGCATTCAACAAATGTGTACTGAATGTCAGCTCTGTGACCAGCCTTGCTCCAAGTGCTGGAAGCGTAGCTGGGACAAGGTCCCAGCACAGACTGGCAGGAAACAAGTGAGCATACGCATTTCCAAAGGTCCCTTCTGTGTGGGGCCAGTGCGAGGAAGGAAGTGAACACGGTGGTGGGAAGGTGGGTCAGGTGAGCCTCTGTAGGACCTCTGAGCTGAGACCACAAGGCTGAGAAGGAGTAGCCAGGAGAAGAGCATCTACAGCAGGTACAAGGCCTGAGGTCAAAGGCAACCTGAAGAGCTCAAGGAGCCAGAAGGAGGTCCAAGTGTGTTGAGTGAGGGAGTGAGAGGGAGTCTGAGAGGCAGGCAGGGCCTGGAGTGTGGACTTTACACTGAACGCAGTGGGTAGGCCATGGACCCACAGCACAGAGCAGGTTCTTGGTAAATATGCAGAATGAATGAATGAGTGAATGAATGTATGGAGTGTTTACGTAGGGGAGAGATGTGTCTGATTTATGTTGAAAAGACAAACAATGCCACTTCTTGCAGTGGGTCAGTGGGGCCATGGAGGTCGCTCAGAGGGGGCACCTGACCCTGAGGGGAGAGAGGCGGGGGGGGGTGGCGCTGGGGAAGAAGCCCAATTACCGAAGACAGCCGCCTCATCTTGCTCGACCGCTGGTTGCGGGGCTTAACTAAGAGCTTGTGCTTAGCTGCAGAGTTGTCCAGGCAGGAGGAGAATTCTGGGGGATAACTGAAATCAGCCACCGGTGCCACACTGCTGTCCAAGGTCCGGGAGAAGATGGGGGTGTCACTCAAGTGCCTGGAGGAGAGCTGGTCTGGAGACGGCGGCCGGGATGAGGAAATTAAAGAGACCTTCACAAGACAAGGAGCAAACACAGCAAGCATTAATTCCCAAGACAAAGTGAATGCGACTAACACTTCAACTCTCTCCTTTTAGCATGTCCCGTCTTCCCACGAGAGGACATGTTTTACACTTGACTCTCAACAGGGAGGGTCGTAGAATAATGGCTGGGAGGTTTAAGGGTTGGGCTGATCCCTGGTAACCTATCACTCATTTCCAAGGCCACCCAGACAACCTGGGTCCCAGGCGTCCTCAGCAGGAGAGCTGCCTTCACTCTCCCACAGCAGCTGGCATAGGTGCTTCAGACAAGAGCTGGTTTATCCGATGACACAGACCAGCCCGATTTCTCCAAGTGCAGAAATGGGCATGGTTCTGTCTCTGAAAGCTGAGAGGGTGGCCCAATGGTGTGACTTACAGGTACAGAATGTGCCCAGCCCACCACTTAGCAGTCTATCACCAGTGCTGTGTTTGTTCATTCTAGGCGGTTTCTGTATCTTCTGTAAGTTACCATCTGTTAAGTTACAACATTGCAGTAGCTTATACCTCAGCAGAGAGTGACTGACAGCCAAGGGCAAAAGTATTGCCAGGGAGGAAGGGGACTCTGGCCAACATGTGCAAGAATCAAGAATGATGGCAACACCTTGAGACCCCTGCCCACTAAACTTGGCAAGCTCCTCCACCGAGTGGGGTCTAAGTGAGTCTCCTGCAAAGAAATTTGTCAGCATAAAGTAATGGAGGGGGTACCCACTGTGACCATGAGCAAATTCTGCCCAGATGAGGAGTGAGGTGCAGAGAGAGAATCTGGGAGGTGCTGGCTCTGGTTACAACCCTGCCACCTACAAGCAACCCAACCAACTTTCTATCCTAGCCTAGTGCTCAATGTTAGTGTCAAGTTTATGTGGTTTTTCCAATTTTTTTTTCTGTAATAAAATATACATAAAATTGAACATCTTAACCATTTCGAGTGTAGAGTTCAGTGGTATTAAGCACATTCATATTATTCTGCAACCATCACCAACATCCATCTCCAGAACTTGTCCTCTTGTAAAACTGAAACTCTATATCCCTTAAAAACTAACTCCCCACCCTCCTCCCTCAGCCCCTGGCATCCACCATTCTACTTTCTGTCTCTATGAACTTGACTGCTACAAGCGCCTAATACCAGGTGTGATCAAACAATATGGTGAACGTTTAAATAAAAAAAATTATGACAATAAAAGACACATTGCAATTAATCCCCCTCAGAATACTTCCCCTCACTTCAAACACACTCATCCTATCATTCTTGCCACTTTCTGAAGCAGTTCTGGAAGGTCTCTTTTGTGAGTTGTACTGTCGTGGCTGCCTCGATGTCCTGAATCGATTCAAAATGTTTACCTTTCATGGTCATTTTGACTTTGGGGAAGAGCCACAAGTCGCATGGTGCCAGATCGGGTGAATAAGGTGGATGAGGACACACTGTAATGTTTTTATTTGACAGAAATTGCCATATACCAGAAGTGATGTGTGACATGGTAGCCTTTCTGTTGTGATCACAAAATGTGGTGAATGCAGCTGCCGAGTGCCACCCAATGGAAAGTTAGGGATCTTCAATCCGGGAAGCGGTGCGTTGAACCTTAGTAACAGCGTGTGACAAGTTCCAACTTGTTTGATGCAGTCAGTTGGGTGTGAGCTATGGTTGAGAGAAGGTGTGGTTTAAAGTGTGCCATAAATCATCCTCCATCATGACAATACTCCATGTTACACATAATTTCTGGGATATGGCAATTCCTGTCAAATAAAAACATTACGGTGTGTCCTCATCCACCTTATTCACTGAATCTGACACCATGAAATTTGTGGCTCTTCCCCAAAGTCAAAATGACCATGAAAGGTAAACATTTTGAATCGATTCAGGACATCGAGGCAGCCATGACTGCGTAACTACAGACATGAATGAGGACTTCCAAAACTGCTTCAGAAAGTGGCAAAAACAATGGGATAAGTGTGTTCAAAGCTAGGGGGGATATTTTGAGGGGGATCAATTGCAATGTGTCTTTTGCTGTAATAATTTCTTTTATTTAAACATTCACCGTATTGTTTGATCACACCTTGTATAAATGGAATCCTGTAGTATTTGTCCTTTTGTGTCTGGCTTATTTCATTTAGCATGATGTCCTCAAGGTTCATCCATGTTGTAGCATGTCACAGGATTTCCTTCCTTTTTAAGGCTGAATGATATTTCATTGTGTACACAGATAACATTTTGCTTAACCTTTTATCTGCTGGACATTTGGGTTGCTTCCAAATTTTAGCTATTGTGAATAAAGCTGCTATGAACATGGGTGTACAAATATCTTTTGGGGACTTTCTTACAATTCTTTTGGATAAATATCCAGAAGTAGAATTGTTGTGTCATATGGTAGTTCTAGTTTTAATTTTTTGAGGAACTGCCATACTGATTTCCATAGTGGCTATGCCATTTTTCATTCCCACCAACAGTGCACAGGGGCTCCAATTTCTCCACATCCTCACCAACACTTGTTATTATTATTTTTTGAATGTAGCCATCCTAATGGGTGTGATGTGGTGTCAAGTTTACATTTTAACTTAAGACCATAATTTCATGCATCTCACAATGGTTTAGTAGTAAGCCCTCATGAAAACAGTCTCCCCAGGAAGAAGGCAGTGAACTAGATACAGGAACAAGCAGGCTCCTAGGGGTGTGGTGGCATCTCACTCACCTGCTTTTCCATAGCCCTGGAGCCTCACACACAGCAGGTGCCCAGTAGCCTCTGCTAAACTAGAGGAGGGGGCGCCAGAAGGGTGACACTGCTAGAGACTGGCTCTGATGCAGGGACTGTCCCCTGCAAGGGCACTGCCTCAGAGAGGAATGTAGTCTCCTTGTTCACATAAAGGTCCCTTATATGTTTTATTGCAAGTATAAAGCTTATTTCTTCAGTTTGATACAGTTCCATTCATTTATTTTTGCTTTTACTCCCCTTGCCTTTGAGGTCAAATTCATAAAATCCTCTCTGAACCCAAGGTCCATAAGTTTACTACCTATGCTTTCTTCTATGTGGTTTATTGTTTCAGGTCTTATATTTAGGTCTTTGATCCATTTTGAGTTCATTTTGGTGCATGGTGACAGATAGCAGTCTAGTTTCATTCTTTTGCATGTGACTTTCCAATTTTCCCAGCACCATTTATTGCAAAGGCTCTCTTTTCTCCATTGCATATTTTTGGCTCCTTTTTCAAAAATTATCTGCCTACATATATGTGAGTTTCTTTCTGGGTTCTCAATTCTATTCCATTGGTCGATGTGTCTGTTTTTCTGCCAATACCATGTTGTTTTGATTATTGTCGCTTTTTAGTATAAATGGAAGTCAGGAAGTGTGATACCTCAGCTTTGTTTTTTTTTCTTAGGAGTGTTTTGGCTATTCGGGGTCTTTTGTGATTCCATACAAGTCTGATGATTTTTTTCATTCTATTTCTTTAAAAAATGCCATAGGGATTTTGATGGGGATTATATCAAACTAAAAAGCTTCTGCACAGCAAAAGAAACCATCAACAAAACAAGGAAGCAACCAACCGAATGGAAGAATATATTTGCAAACAACACCTCCGATAAGGGGCTGATATCCAAAATATATAAAGAACTCATACAACTCAACAACAAAAAAATAAACAATCCAATTTTAAAAATGGGCAGAGGACCTGAACAGACACTTCTTCCCAAGAAGACATACAAACGGCCAAAAGATATATGAAAAAATGCTCAACTTCACTAGCTATTAAGGAAATGCAAATCAAAACCACAATGAGATATCACCTCACATCTGTCAGAATGGCTATTATCAACAAGACAAGTAATAACAAGTGTTGGAGAGGCTGTGAAGAAAAAGGAACCCTCATACACTGCTGGCTGGGAATGTAAATTGGTGCAGCTGCTATGGAAAACAGTACAGAGGTTCCTCAAAAAATTAAGACTACAACTACCATGTGACCCAACAATCCCTCTCCTGGGTATCTACCCAAAATCCCTGAAAACATTTATCCGTAAAGATATATATATAGACCTATGTTCATTGCAGCATTATTTACAGTGGCCAAGACATTGAACAACTAAAATGTCCTTCAATAGATGACTGAATAAAGAAGATGTGGTATATTTACATACAATGGAATATTACTCAGCCATAAGAAAAGATGAAATAATGTCATTTGTGACATGTATGAATCTTGAGAATATCATGCTAAGTGGAATAAGTCAGACAGAAAAAGTCAAGAACCATATGATTTCACTCATATATGAGATATAAAACTGAAAACAAACAAATAAACAAAAACTCATAGACACAGATAACAGTTTAGTGATTACCAGAGGGTATGGGGGATGGGGGGGTAAATGGGGATAAAGTGGGTCAAATATATGGTGATGGAAGGAGAACTGACTGGGTGGTGAGCACACAATGCAATATACATATGATGCATTATAGAATTGTACACTTGAAACCTATAATAATTTCACTAACCAACGTCACCCCAATAAATTTAATAAAAATAAATTATAATAACTTTTTAAAGTTTATTCCTGTCAACTGGGAGAAGACATTTACTAAAACGAGGGAAAGGGGTTATAAGTGGACACAATCTATTATAGTTCCCTTGTTTTAGCTACACAGGCTCTCACGGGAATAAAGGAAGGCAAATAATGTTTTTAAAAAGTCACAGAATTCCTAGTCATGACTTCCTCTGTACCTGTGGCTTTGGCTTCCCCAATTGTAGCTGATGACTCAGGAGGTCGCCTTAGATTGGACTGGTGACACTTTTCCCAGGCAGCTCTCCTTAAGGGTCACAAGCAGGATGGGACCCTTTCAAAACCATACATTCCTTTCCCCCTTGCCCAGGAAAACGGTGTCTATACACACTTGGTGAAACTTTGCTTTTGTTTTTCTGACTGTCTGGGATTCAAGAGAACAGACAAGATGAGCTGCTTTGCAAATGCAGTGAGCCCACACATGAGAAGGATTACTTTGTCTGTGACAAATGGGCTTCTGGTCACCCCTGTATGAACCCAAAGGACAGGCATTCTGCCCTGCCTCCTTCACCTGGGTGCCCTGCGTTTGCTCTGCCTGAGCTGATGGTCCTCGTGTGGCCCGCCGGGGAACTGAGCTCTCACTGCCCAATCTCCGCTGTGGTTGGAGGTCTTGGGGCCTGGAAAGACTGAGCCCTTCAGGACCAGGAGAATCATGAGCTCCACCTCCCATCAGTGAAGCAATTACCAGGGGTGGCGTGGGGCCCACGGGGAAGAGGGGGCAGGAAAGCTGACTGGCATGCTTATCTGTGGCCTGGTAGCATCTGGGCATTCACACTAGCACTGCTCACTCCCAGTCACCCAATTTTTCCTGAAATCTGTGCTTCTGGATGATTCTGGAAATGGGTGATTTAAAAGCCTAACAGTAACCCTGTGTTGGGGCTCAAAGGGCCCTCAGGAAATGGCCTGGGGTTCAGAGACTTTTTGGAGGGTGACCCTGGGTGACGGCTCCTTTACAGTGTTTATCCTCAAAAAGAGGGGCTCAGCCACTGAGGGGCGGGCTGAGGGGGGTGCACGTGGGTGCAGCCGCAGACATGAAGCGGGCGGGCGGGGCTGTTCTGCGACAAAAGGCCGACTGGCTTTTCACAGGTGCTGACCTATCTGATTTCATCTGATTCTCTCCCAAACCCTCTGAGGACAGATTCCTGCAGGTGATGGAATCTGCCCACGGCCTCGCTCCATAGTGGTGGTGGTGCCTTTCCTCCTTTGGCCACTAGAACTGTGTCTCCTCTGCTGACTTGCCCTAATCTCTGAGAGCAAACAGACGTGCCATTTTGTCACCCTCTACCCAGCATTCCCTACTTAATGGCAGGAAACCTAGAATATGACTAGTTAGATGTAATTTTACCTTAAAAATCACCAATTTGAGTTTCCTTAGTTGTTACCTCATGTGGTAATAAAAAATTTTAAAGTAATTCCATGTATTTCCTGAAAAACTCATTCTGCCAGAAAATATCACCTTGGCAGGGACATCAAATATTGTCTCTGAACACCCTTTTTCACAATAAGCCTCATTACGTTTCTCTGTCCAGAATGTGAGCCTGTGGGCAGTGGCACAGCAGGAAAAAATTAAACAGTCCCCAATCCCATCCTTTTGGGATTTAAGGCACCATTATATCAAATACCATGTGCTATATAAACATGTTCTAAAGGGTTCATTGTTTCCTCCCTCTCTCTGCCCACTGTGCCCTCCAAAACTTTCAGGGCGCAAAATACCATCATTGTGTCTTCAAAACCATGAGGATTGAGATTATCTATTTTGTTTAAGTCTTACAGGCTCAAATTTGGGTTGTCTATGAAGCTAGTGGACTGTTCACATTGTCCAATAGTTGATAAAATCTCCAAATATTTTCTTAAAAAATAACAGACCAACCATGGGAGGGATGCCGAGAAGGCTCAGGTCAGCCCTGCTCGGTGTGAGTGGCTCCTGCTCAGCTAACTGTGGAATTTGTGCATCATAGCGCTTTGCGGGTTTGGAGCTAGGCTCACTCCCTAGTGAGTGGAGTTAGAAACAACCTGTTCTTTCTACTATCTGTCCCAGCTAAACATGGAGAACCACTGTGTTATGAGCAACAGAGTGTGCTGCGGGACGCAGTGGGGACCAGTCGGCCAACCATGGCTCAAAGAGACATCTTTCCCACAGTGCAGCCCCAAAACATACAAAGTCACATCTGGTCCTGAGGCTGGGGACGCTGAAGCTGCACACCCGAGGGTGCAAAGGGATGTCTGCCTGTCACCTGGTGATTATACCTTAAGCAGCCACAAGCCTGTCAGCTTTCCCTCCAGTATTTTAAGGTGTGGAGAGGTGCAAGGTTGACACCCAGGAAATGGGCCAAACTATGCTCCTGTCCTCTCTTCCTTCCCGAGGTGGGAGAGCAGGTGTGGGGTAGCCACTGCCCTCAGACACTGCTCATGGAGCAAGCAGAGACAGGCTGACCGTAGACAGAATTCTGAAGAGAATACTTCTCTAGCCAGCTCGGGGTGAGCCCCCAACTGTGGGATGTGTTTACACTCGGCCACACCACAGCCCTTCCTGTCCATCATCACGGACACTCAGGGAACCCACAAGTGCACGAACACTGGGTAAATATTCTTTCCCATGCCTTTACAGGCAGGCTAGGGGGTGGGGGTGGGGTTCTGGATGCTAAGGTTGAAGTGACTACTGATTACATTTCACAGCAGCACAGAATCTGCAAGACAATGAGTACAATGAAGCCCCAACGCTTCACTGTGAACAGCCCTTGACCAGGACAGAAGTGACTGCTCCAAGGATACATGGGGCATGTGTGTGGCTGTAAACAATGGATCCTGGCCTTGACTGGTTTTCCAAGGGTCAGCATAACATGGATAACTCCAACTCTATCCATTCCTCAGCAAGCTCATCTACAAGGGGAAAATGATCATTTATGTAAATACATTGCATGGGCTTAAAATGGCAGCACCATGAGCTTTGTGGTTTATACAAGAGAAGGAGCTCAGTGCTTCCTCATGGATTCTCATCTCATGAGGGAGGGTGGTACCCGGGATGAGCTTCCCTGCCCTGAGGAGGTCATACATACCTCTCCTGCTTGTCAAACTTTCCCAGCAGCCCTGTCTACCAGCACCATACCTTACATTCCTACCCCTAACCTAACAAGTTCTAATCATCCTCCACTCAGATATGGGAGCCTAGATTAAGTCAAATACGTTTACCACTCCCTTCTCCCTCTGGCCAAGTGTCATGACAACAGAGAACAGACACAAGGGTGTTTTGTTCTTTGAGACGGGATGCTGGTCTGGTCATCCACTCAGACAGGAAAAACAAGGTATGGGGTTGATGGTATCAGACCTGTAACCATCCTGGAGAATGTTATCAAAACACTATCTCCTAACAAGACCTGAATTTCTGCTCAAAGAATGAAAAAAAATACCAACTGTGTGCTCCAGTGACATGATCTGGAAACCCCCTGGCCACATAAAGCCCAGCCACACCCACTAAGAGAATCTCAGGAGAAGGGGGGGGGGGCCCAAGGCCCCAACCGCCATGTGTGGTGGACATGGGTGGAGACGTGGGGGATGCAGGCTGCACTTGCCTTTATGGTTGTGCTGGGACCAATGTCATGCAGCAGGGACATCTCAGGGGGGCTCCTGGGCAGACCGTCGTCCTCAGAACTCATGCCGGCATCATCTCCCCTCTTGGCAGGAAGGCCCCCTGGAGGTGGTGGGCCCACTTTCACATTACACTGTATTTTTAACTGGATTGGAATAGAGAACATTTGCTCCTGTTTTATCAGTGACTTTTATCAACTAATCCTCCTGCCCCAATTTGTTCATTCCGGAGATAGTTTCAGTGCCCCTGCCTGGTGCAGGGGACTGAACCAAAAGAATCTCTGCCACTAGCTCTCTTGCTGTCATCTTGACAATGAGTGGTTATGATTTAGTATGGGTCGAGGTCCAGGCTAAACTAACTTGGCATGTCTTGGGAGAGCTGTGATGTGCATGCAGTTACACTTCAAAATATATCCAACACACCAAGCATCAGCGATTTAAAAACGTCTCGATTTGTGTGTGACGTACATGCGAAGTGACACTGCCAAGAAAAGCCTACCTGCAAAGCCTTGATCCGGTCACATACATTTTCTTGGGAGAATACCCGCACAGGTCGTGGCGGGTCCTGGCACGACTCGGGAATGAAAATACTGTCGTGTGAGAGGGCCCGGCTGCCCAGCGAGCCCCTCGACTCCCTAGGATGAAAGAGACGCCGTGAAACTCTGATCACCGTCACCTCTCAACTGGAGCCTTCGGGACGATCAGCAAGGCACAGTGGGTCGATGGCCCAGCATACGACAAGCCCACGGCAGCATTTATTTTTTAATTGGTTCTGACTTCAGTTTATCTCTACCCTGTTAAATACCACAGTCAATTATTAGGAGCATTGTCGAGACAGGAATTTTCCTAACAGATCTGAAGGTTGTGTGAATTCTTTTCATTAACGGAAAAACCAATGTCGGACAAGGTGTGAGGTCCAAGACAGGGGAGCCTTGGCTGGCTGGCGGGGTTGCCCGGGAGGGCGAGGTCATTCCCGTGGGCAAACATGCAGCCCCTCGGTGGGCTGGAGGCTGTGTCTGCACAGCAGGTTGAGGGCCTGCCTGACAGAGGCATCCTCACAAGGCAGTCCAAAGCACACTTCCGTGGCTGGGCTTGAAATGAGAAGTGCACATCTGCAAAGGCTTGCCCTCTTTGCATTACCTGATTTGATCCGTGCAACCCAACCTGTGTGCCTAGGTCCCAGGGTGTAGATGGTGGGCCCTTCTGTCATCACCGTCCTAGCCCCTTCCACATCACCCCTGACCTGAAGGCTCCAATTTGGAACTGCACCCATAAGACCTTCATGAAATGTCCTAAGAGGATGTGGGAGTTAGCTATCACATTTTCCTAGCAGTGGCTGCCTGAACAATAGGTGGAAGGAGGTGATGATGGAGGAAGGAAAGCCAGCCCCTGCAGACACTGGCAATCTTGTGTACCACGCCCCCACCCCCCACCCACCCCAGGCATCCTGTCTTCTGTGAGGCATTAGGGACTGTTAGGATCTAACTGTTGGCTAGAGATTCTGTCTCGCTTCTTTCTAGCCCGCAACAGTGAGTTTGCAAGTGGGGAACCCACAGCTCCCAGAAGGGTGTGTCATCACATTTCTGGGAGGGAATCCGGCCAAGTGGAAGCAACAGGCAGGCCCTCCCACAAGGGCAGCTATTGTCACAAAGATCAGAGGCACACCTGGGTTTCCCTCCTTCAATTGGCAGCCCATGGCCATACCCTTTGGAAACCATGATCACTGCCCAAACACCTCCATTCTGGGTGGAACTGGGAGTTGAGACAGCATGAAAAGGACTCTGCAAAGACGCACTGGCAAAAACACATGGCCATTCAACACAGCAACATTTATGGAAGCAAAAGACTGGAAGCAACCCAAATGTCTCCCGAGGAGGTGTCTGAGTAAACTATGGAATGTGCTATGTGCAGATGGCAGCTGACCAATGGGGTGAGGAGGATGTCTGTGAGCTTTGTATGGGCAGCATCAGACTATACTAAGCAAAAAATAGAAAAACGTGCAGTGTTTATGGTGTGTTAGCTGGGTGTGGGACAGGGGGTGAGAATATATATGCACACATGTGAACATAGGTATTTGCTTATATTTTTAAAAATAAAAAGGATAAGTAACAAACTAATGAAAAAAATGATTTCCTTTGGGGGAAGGGTAAAACAAGGAGGGAGACTGGTGCCCAGGGACTTATTAATACATTTACAATTCTGAAACTATGTAAATGTTTTACAGAGTTAAAAGACAAAAGTGAAATGAAAAGGGAAATAAAACAATCTCTAAAACTAGAAAACAACCAGAAACAAGCCTGATTTTATATCAGATTGTTGGCATAACCAAACAGAGAAAAGTGATTTCCAGTGACTTTAACTCAGCATCCAAGTGACTTTCAACTCTACATCTGTAATAGGATAAGTTTTAAGAAAAAACCCCAATGATAACAAATTGCACTTGATAGTTTTATGAGTAGCAGTACTTATTTTTAAAAAAACAGTGCTGAACAATCTTTACAGTATGCAACCTCTGTGTGGAAGAGGACAATAAAATTATTATAAGTGTATTGTACAATGAAGAAAATAATTTTATTAATATCATTAGGAACCAAAATTTCCAGAATAAGAGAAAAGTGAATTCAAACAAAGAAGTAAAATTTTTGTCCTAACAAATTTAAACTGGGAATATGAGTGAATTGATGATTTATATTTCTCCTAAAAAATAAAGCATTGTTCCTAGCTATATGTACTGGAAAGGTCTAGAAGCAATGACATTCAACTCACTACCAATCACCAACCCTGGCAGCCAGACTGTGGTCTCTAAAAACCATTTCACACTAAAGAGAACTAGAACTCTGTGCATAAATGGTGGACTACAGGTCTAAGGCAGGAACAATGCAAAATAAACCTGAGATTTTTCATAAGAAAGCTAGGACGCTTTCAGAGACAAGTGGGGTCATGTCCAAACAACCCAGGGGCTAATGCAAAGTGATTCCCAATAGCATATGATGGGCCAATGTGAGCATAAAAATGAATAAAGATTGTCCTGGGTTAAAGCAATCCAATATATAAAAATCTGTGCATTCCCAATGATACTCAAGAAAAAAGAGAGGAAAAAAACAAAACTCACTGGCCAGTATTAGAAGCTGAGAGGGCACCAGGTTATCATTCTGAAGGTGGATCAATAAAAGCATCATTATTCCAAGCACTGTCCTGTCTTTCCTATACCAATTGTATTTGAGAGCCAGCAAGGAACTGGTGAAGGAAAGGTCTTCTTCACAGAAGAATTCCAGCTGATGTATGCAGATGAATGACAGAATTATGAAAACCACCACTGAGCAATTAAATGATGGCTCCAGGTGATGGGTGTTAAAACCGTCGGTGGAGGGATCAAAATGATACCCTCTGAATCCAATGTTCAGTCTTAGAGTCACTAGAAGTGGGACAACCAGAAAGTGCGTGCCTTGTGATGTGAGGTGACAGTAAGTATCCAGGACCATCTTGAACCTAAATCTAATTAAATACCTAGATCCATTTAACACTTTACAAGAAATGCAGAGAACATAATAGGAGTGAGCACAATGGTGCCAAGCGAGAGCAAAGCCAGAAGGGGGGATATTCTGCACAGCAAATGACCCTACTTGTCCAGCAGATCAATGACATGAAACAAAGGGGGTGGGGTGGGAATTGGTATAGATTAAGAGGCATAACCACACAAACACAATAAATGGGTGTCAACTTTCCAAACCCACATGGTCCTACGGGCTTTGCCAGCATGAACGTGTCTTGGCAGATGGGGCTCTTCTGCCCATGGTGATGTTAGAGAAGTTGCTGCAGCATCTGGAAGCCACACAGACTCTTGCAGAGGCTGAAGACATGCCTTTAAGACTTTGCCTGTCCTCCACACTGCTCTTTAAAAAACGTCATTTGTACTTCCTGAACCTCATCACTCTCCACGCCCAAGCTTCCTTTCCTAGCGTCAATTCAGCAAACTTTCACCAGTCAGGGAGGACCAGACTGCTGCTAGCTGCTGGGAATATAAAGATGAAAAGGACACTGTCCCCACCACCTCCCATGGGTTCTGGTGATAGAGAGGAGACAGACAAATGGACAGGCTATTTCACCCCAGCTGGACCCTCTTGCCATGCTCCTTACTGTTCCATGGCCTGTTCCATGACCGGAGGGGCCACTCCCAGGCCTGTCTCCCCGACACCAGAACTGTGTGCTCCAGTCAAGAGACGGGGGTGGGTGGGGTGAAGGTCAGTTTTCCTGGGGCTGGCCCAGTGAAGACATTTACTAATTAGCAATGTTATCCCTGTAATGTCTCGCTCCCCAAGAGTTTAGGGCACACTGCTTAAAAAAATCTGTGTCCCTCTCCTCTCCGTGCCTCACAATACAATGGGGCACCTGCTCACTGCTAGCACCGGGGAAAAAAAACCACAAAAGCAAAAAATACCTCAAAGAAAAAACTTGAATCTTTTCTCTTCCGTAATTTGGTGCCACCAAGTGGTCAGTGTAATTTCTACGCCTTTAAAAACTGGAGAGGAAACTGGTGAGAAGAAGGAGGGGGGGACAGGACGCCGTCGCTGGGATGCTGAAGCATGACCCCATGTGACCCCATGTCAGTATGGTCAGTTCCCCATTCTTGAGGGTCATTATGCCTCTGAAGAGTTTTATCCTCAGATAAAGAGCCAATGTTGTTTAAAAGAAAACTTAAAAGTTGGCATGGCAACAAACCTTTTTTTTTTTTTTCCCTTTTACTAACAGTTATAACTGCTGGAATAACTGGAACATATATATTGTAAGTATATTTTGGTGAAATGCAAATTATAAAAATAAGGATTTCTTCGCTAGCTTNTTTTTTTTTAAAGATTTTATTGGGGAATTGGGGGAGGGGAGTAGTGTTGTGGAATTGGGGAAGGGGACCAGCCAAGTTGTTGTTCTTCAATCTTCGTTGTAGAGGGCGCCAAGTCGCCATCTGGCTTCCCGACGGCAGTTTGTGGCCTCTAAGCTCAAGGTGCTGTGTTCAATCTTAGTTGCAGGTGGGCGTAGCCACCATCCCATGTGGGAGTCAAACCAGCAGCCTTGTTGTTAAGAGTGTACACTCTATCCACTGAGCCATATGGGCAGCAGCTCAGCTCAAGATGCCAAGTTCAGTCTTAGTTGCGAGTGGGCATAGCCCACCATCGAACAAGCAATCTTGTTGTTACACCAGCTCAGCCATCCTGCCACCTATTGGCAGCTCAGCGACAGCTCAGCTCAGGCGCAGCGTCACTGGCCCATGTGGGAATCGAACTGGCTGCCCTGTTGCTTAGAGTTCACGCTCTTAAGCCAACTCTTAACCAACTGAGCTACTCGGCTGGCCCCTATATCTTTAATTTTTAATACATTTCTTCTATGAATTACTGAGATGTATTAAAAGTAACCTGCTCTGACAGATTTTACCTTTATTTAATTGTCAATTTCTACTGTATAAATTTTGACATGTTTTTGGTGCATAGAAAGGTACATTAATTATTTTTCTGGGGGAACTGAACCTTTTGTGAAATGTCCTCTTTAATTTTAGTAATGCTTTTTGCCTTAATTTTTATTTTGACTGCTATTAATACAATTATGCCAGCTTCCTCCTGCCCAGTGTTTTCCAGGTTCATGTCTTTTTATCCTTTTACTTTCAACTTTTCTGAATCTTTATATTTAAGAGAGTAAGAATTTGATGATCTTTAACTTCTATTATAACTGGAAAAATTAATGTAACTAGTCTACTCACACTTGCTGTAATTACTGATATGTTAATAAAAACAAGTCCACCACCTAACATGCTTTTTCTTAATCTCCTTTCTTGCTGTCTTTTGGATTAACTGACTTTAAAAAAATTATTCCATTTCTTCCCATTTCTAGTTTGTAAGCTTTGCCTTTAATCTCTGCTATTTCAGTGATTATCCTAGAAATTATACTACATGTTCTATTATGGGACAAAACAGGGAACTTAGAATACCTTAATCCTACTGTTATGCCCTGTTTTTGTTCTGCTCTTTAAAAAACCCAAAATATATTATTCCATGTACATTTAGATGTATCTGCTTTTTTCTCATTTCCTTTGATCGCTGCTCCTTCTTTGTTTCAAACCTTTCATTTAGGATGATTTTCCTTCTGCCTGAAGCAGATTTCTTCAGAATCTACTTTAGGGAGGATCAACTGGTGACAAACTCAGTTCTTGTTTGTCTGAAAATGACCTTATTTTTCCTTCGTTCCTGAAATATATATTTTCCTAGGAATACATTCGAGATGGGCAGTTATTTTTTCAAAGTTATTCTTTCAATAAAATTGAAGCCATTATTTCACTGTTTTGTGGCTTCTCTTGTGTGGTCGAGAAGTCAGTCATCAGGTTTTTGTTCCCTTGAAGGTAATGTCTTTTTTTTTTTTCTCAGATTTATTTTAAGATTTTTTTCCCCCTGTTTTCTTTGATTTTCTATATTTTCACTCTGTACAGATTTCCTTTTATATTTATCCTTCTTGGGATTCATTAAATCTGTGGGTTGGATCAACTTTTTTTAAATTCCAGAAAATTCTCAGCTATTCTCTCTTCCCCTGAGACTGTTCTCAAGTGTATCTTATACCCTTTCACTTATCCCTATGCCTCTTGTCCTCTCTTCTGTATTTTCCATCTTTTTACCATTCTGTATACTTTCTTGTGATTTATCTTGAGCTGATGTAATCTGCTGTTAAACTAACTACTGAGTTTTTAATTGTAATAAACTTATTTCTAGAAAATCCATTTGATTGTTTTTCAAATCTGGTGTACCATTTAAAAAATAATTTTAAAAATTACATACAGTAAAATGCAGTCCTTTTGATGTACATAGAGTTGCATAATCACCACCAAAATCAAGATACAGAAAGGTACCATCACCCTAATGATTCCATTTTGTAGCCAAACCCTTCCCCTGTCTTTAACTCCTGGAAACCAATATCTTCTCTGTTCCTATAGTTTTGCCTTTTCCAGGTAATGTGAATCCTCCAATTTTGTTCTTTTTCCAAATTGTTTTTATTATTCTAGTTCCTTTCCTTTTTCATGTAAATTTTCAAATCAGCTTGTCAACATTGGCAAAATATCTTTCTGGGGTTTTGATTGTTCATCTTTACCACCCCCCTGCATCTTCACTAGGTTATTCTTTCTATTTGGTTTATATTAATGCCCCCTTGGGAAGTGTACACAATCTTGCTCTAATGTGGAGAATTAGACTTACTTTAGTAGGAGTTCCTATAGTACTTTAGGTGGGGCAAATCCTGGCCCAAAGGGAATTTGGTTCTACAGCAAAGTCGCCTTAAATTCTGGTGGAAGCTTCTTTACCTTTATAATCACAAAATGATTATTATTGTTCACTGTTGGTTCTTAAAGAGAGTCTATTATCTGGAAAGACTCACATTTTCTGCATTTGCCCAGTCACCCTCTGGCCTTCACAGAGGGACCACATCTCTGCACGTCTGAACAAGCATGCAGCCTCACTGTCCTTTACTGTCAAAGCTGCTGCTGCTGGATTTGTGGATGTGGGTGACAGTGGCCACTCAGACCCGGAGTCTCACAGCTGAACACTTTTGTTTGGCTTGCAATGGTTAGTCAGCCATCCACTGGCGGCCTGTTTGTGCTACATTTATTCATCTGCCAGACTTTTTAATTCAAATTCTTTAATGGTGGCAGGGACTATTCGGGTTTTCTACTTCTTGAATCTGTTTTGTTATTTTTCTAGGAATTTGTCTGTTTTTTTCCAAATTTTCAAATTTATTGGCGTATAGTTGTTAATAATATCCTCTTATTGTTTTAGCATCCACATAATCTGTAATCAAGTTCTTTCTCAGCCCTGATACTAATAATGTGTGCCTCCTCTTTTTCCCTTGATCAACTGCACCAGAGGTCTGTCCATTTTATTTGCCTTAAAAACAAACAAACAAACAAAGTTTGGCTTTGTTAGTTCTCGTTACTGAATGTTTATTTTTTATTGTATTAACTTTGCTCTTATCTTTATTCTTTCCTTCCTCCTTTCTTCAGATTTACTTTGCAATCTTTTTAAACTTCTTGAGACAAATACTTAGCTTATTAATTTTCAGGCAACTTTATGAATTTTAGGTACATTCTAAGGACTTGGGGATTTTCTTTTCTTTCCATTACTGATAGCTAGCTTAACAGTACTATGGTCAGAGAATATTCTTTATGATTTGAATCTGTTCAAATTGGTTGAGACTTGCTTTATGGTTTACCATAAATTTGTAAGTGTTCTTAGTATGCTTGAAAATAATGTATTTTTTTCGATGTTTTATGTATATCATTTAGAAGGCCTTTCTCTCTTTTTTTTTTTT